>NC_035445.2:37273603-37581464 GCF_002127325.2 Helianthus annuus | reverse complement strand
TAAAATCTAAACACAAGATAACTTGTGTTAGGGTCCTAGAAAGTTATAGTCTAGGTCAAAGCATTACTAATAACCTAATTCCCTATAACCATTGGCTCTGATACCAACTCTTCTGTCACACCCCGGCCGCGTATAACGTGCAACCGCGACGGAAACGCCGGGGAGTGTTGGGGACAAAATTAATTGTTTCATAACCATGGCATACAAAGTTGTATTTTATTTATAAACAAGAGTGTTATATTGTCTTAAACAGGAAAACAAAGAGTTCAAAACATAAATAAACTAGTCTATCTTCATTTTTATTCTCTAAGGCACAGGTCCGCCCTAGTGTCATGATCATCATCCTATGGAACAACTCCTGAAAACATATGTGAAAGTAGGTACGTCAGCATAAAAATGCATGTGAGATACATAGGTTTTGTGAAAATGGGATTCATGACTTGAGTTTAAAGAAATGTTTAATAACAGTTAGTCATGAACCTTGTAATTTGTCTTGCTTTGTAAACCATTTGAAAAACGATAATATCAGATGATATGTATAGATAAGTGTAAGGATAAACGAGTAACCAAGTAAAATGAGTTGAATAAGATAAGTTGTTTGTAAAAATAATGTCTTGTGAAGAGTATGTTATTTGTGTAAAATATAATGTGTCTAAACTGAAATGACTAAGATAACGCTACGATATGTAATATAATACAAGCATTTATATATAGGAAGTACCAGCGGCGTATCCACCATGTTTGTATCATATTACATACGCCACGTTACTCCAACCATTTACCCAAACCAACCACCATGTAAATTGTTCATGTATAAATCAATTGTCAAGTGTTATTGTGTAAACCATATCGAAATGTCTATGTTCAATGTAAACCACCAAGTATGTATATCAATGTCAAAATGTTTATGTTTAATGTAGATCATGTAATGTGTACCCAAAATATATCTTGTATGGTAAGTGAGATGTATCAACTAAACCATATGTAAAATGCACAAAACAAGGTGTTGAAGTAAAACATGGTTTAACTCAACGTGATGTTTTGTGGAACAATGCATGCTCTACTGATATTAACATTTATGCGGTATTGTGAAAATGCATACATCCAAGCCTTGAGAATGTGGCGATAAACCCTTAAACAAATTAAAGGTTTATCTAAGTTATGTATATCGAATTTGGTCATTCCTTCCAATCCAAACAAACCCAGGATTTCAGGAACGGGAGTTGTCAATTCCTATGGTGCCACTACCTACTAACGAACGGCGTAGCTAATGTTAATGAATGTATTGTTCCATGTTAAATAAACCAAATGTTATACCAAAATGAAGGCATGTGATGTAAACAATTGTACAAGTATGCACACAATGGGCATAAATAGCATGAAATGCCATGTGAAACCATGTACTAAGTATGCACACAATGGGCATACATAGCATGAAATGTAATGTAAAGCAATGTACTAAGTACGCACACAATGGGCATACATAGCATGAAATGTAATGTAAAGCAATGTACTAAGTACGCACACAATGGGCATACATAACATGAAATGTAATGTAAAGCAATGTACTAAGTACGCACACAATGGGCATACATAGCATGAAATGTAATGAAAACATGTACTATAATGTACTAACAAACATAGCAGGTATATGATGTGAAAACAGGGAAAGCATGAAAGTAACAAGTAGGCACATGTGTTTCACCCTAAAACAGTTTGGAAAACAGTAAATGCGGGGTTCAATGTACTCACCTGAGATTGCTTTGAGGTCCTTGTATAACAACGAAATAATGCTAGAGATCACGGAATATCAAACGGCACCTAATAGGTAGCTATGTTAATATACCGGACCAAAATCGGAAGGATCAGATAGTATGCGGGTTCGTAAACCATACGAGTATGGAGACTCGTGTAATATGGTTTAACAAAGCCTACATACTAAAATGAAACCTCACCTAAGTGCTTGCGACCCATTACGACCCGTTTAGGTAGCTTATGCTACCTTAACGCGTCGTTCGCGTAGAACGCGTTTGGAACGCCTAACATCGTGGCCATAAGGTATAACCTCGGAAGGTTATAGCTATGGTCACCAAATGTGTTTGGTCGGATCCTAATGATCGACCAAATGGGTCGGGTTCGAAAGTATAAGCGATTGTTTAGATCGCTTACCTTACGACCCTATATATGCACTAAACTAAAAGTGACGAGCTAAGCATGTTAGGACATGCTTAACTATGTTTAGAAAATAGGTTTGGCATCAAAACAAACGGCTTTGATGCTCACGAGTAGTTTGGTTACAAAATACGCAAGAATGCGCATTTTGGCCGAAACTACGACTCGTCACTGAGCCTAGATAACGTGGTAATCAGTAGGTATAGTCACTACGGACTATAACCATCGTGATCATGCTCACGTTATGAAGTTCCATGAACTTCGTGTTGACCATAGGCTGGTCACACAGAAAGTCAAATAAAACTTTGACTTTCGGACTCGAAAAGCGAATAAAAGAACGAAAGAACACTTACGAAGGGTCCCCGAATGCTATCTAGATCAAAATGGCTCAGGTATGAAACAAAGGTTCCAACTTAGAGCTTTAGATTAGATTTTTGTGGGTTTTAACAAAAGGGGGGGGGGGGTATTTATAGGAAAAGTAAAGCTGTTAGGATCGTTTCTTGAATAACGTGCCACGATCTAACCCGTACACTTGTCGAAATGTTGTGGTGCCTTATTTTGCCCCCACCATAGGAATCCGACACGTGGCGTTGCCCTTTGGACGTTCGAAAGGCCAATGCAAGTGGATCAGAAACATTGCATCTGGTCTGCTTGTCTGATGTGGCCCGCGTGAGGATGCAGGCCAAACTAATGCGGGCCGCCTGAAGGTGCAGATCAGACAACAAGTTTCAGAATTTACAATTTAGGTCCCTGTTGCATGTTTAAGCCATTTCTGACACTTCTAAGGCCCGTAAAGCCAACTTTAAGGCCCTAAAATGATGCCTAAACATTGTGGACATGAAACATGCTCAAAAATGTTCCGGATGTTGGTTCGTTTGGCTGTACGATCGCGATGTTCGGTTAATTACGACGGAATGCGCATAAGCGCGAAAAGCGATCCAAATGACGCGACGAATAGATTTTTCTCATGCCAAACACTAAGGCATAACATTAGGATGCTTACATAAATTTTTGGATGTCCGGATGTATTTAGAACGTAAGTTATGCGTGAAAGTGCAAACTTGTGCACTTTTTGACATTTTTAGCCCCTGAATGATCCAAAAGTTTGTTTTAGCATACCAAACCCCTCAAAGCCTATTTCTAAGCTATGTAAAGGATATTTATGGTATGTTTAACTAATGGACATGTTCCGGAATGTTCGTTACAGTTCAAATTGGCACACTTTCGCAATTTGTCAAGTTTAGTTCCTCTAAGCGAATTAACTTGTTTTTGTCATACCAAGGCCTTCAAAACTTAGTTCTAAGTTATGTAAAGGTTATTTAGGGTATGTTGAGTATATATTGATGTTCCGGAGTATTTGTCGCATTAAACTGAGTACGTTTACGCACCAGTTTGCGTATAATTCTCCTGATAAGACACAAACACGACACGAAATCTTATTGTGTCAGTTTTTCCAAACACGAACCTGATAATAAACAGGTTACCCGAACATGACCTGTTAAGACACAAAAAACTTACAAGGGTATCATACAACCTGTTAAGACATGAACATGACCTGTTAAGACACGAACACGCCCTGTAGGGGTGGAGTCTAGGGCTGACATATCTTGTCAGAGACGACCTGTTAAGACACAAACACGATAAGACACGGACACAAAATGACAAAATAGGTAAATACGAACACGACACGAATATTAACAGGCCTTATCGTGTCGACCTGTTTAAGACACGAAACCTGTTAAGGGTCAAACATGAACCTATAAAGGTCGTGTTGTTTCGTCTCCGTGTCTGAAATTGCCAGCCCTATATAATTGTTATGTCTTACCAGAGTAAGCAATTTGTTGCACTAAATAACATAAAATGGTACATGTGTTGCATTTAGTGGTTACACATGCATACTTTTGTAAGAAATTGCAAATACTGGTAAAAAGTGAATGTTTCCGGGTCAACCCGTACTTAAAGTACCCATTTTGCCTACAATAGCCTGTGACATTGGACATATGTTTCTTCATACTAAAGTCTTTTTTTGTGAATAGGAGGTGGAGGGGCGGCCTTTGCGACTGACTTTGGCTGCAGGAAATGCCGATACGTCTCGTTCACCACAATCAGGAACAAGTTCTGAGATTAATGCTGGCGCCGGGAGCGAGATCCTTTCAAGCATTAGCTCCTCATTAGGCGAAAATCTGTAGTTGGGTAGATTTTCTATCTTTTATTGAAGGGACATGAGACATAGAGACACCCACACAAGTTTTGTGCAAGAGATCAACATTTGTATGCGTTTTGACATGTATTTTAGGTTTTATTTTTGACGGCAAAATGATATTATTGAACAAGAAACTAGCAAGATGCTAGATGAAGTATATAGTATTGGAAGTATTCGTTTAGTTTGTGAGAATGCTTATAAATCTTTCTACTTGTATTCTAGTGTGATTAGATCAAGGCTACCCACATGGCCACCACTTTTGTTCAAGGTTATCTACTTGTCAGACCACCTACCATCAAATATTGAACCCCTAAAAGCTACTGTCATATCATAATCGGTTGTTTGACATTTGTGAATTTAATGGACAACTTAATTTGCTTTCCATATTTTCAATCAATCATAGTTGGCAGTTTACAAAAATGTTAATCAATTATTCAATTCAAACAATAAAACAATCATAATACTTGTTTATTATCATTACAATTTATCACAATACATTAATTATGTCACACCATACCTATATGTAATTATCATAACAGTAAGTCTCTCGGCTCATAACAATCTGACCGAACATAATATTTAATTAGGCATTAACCACATATAATCATCATAACATCGAATCACTATCGGATCATTATCTTTTTAAATCAATCATACGAGCATCATGCATATTAACGCTTCGATCTATAACTCCAACTTATAAATTGCACCTACACCATTCGTCAAAGCTGGTGCGGCCCAATCAGATCTCGGCCCAAACAAAACCAGCCCGTAATCGATGTATTCCTATGCGCGGCCCAACCGCCCACATGTACCCACAGCCCACCAAACCTGTATATACATATATGCAGGTATCATCCTACCCGGCCCAATACGTTAAGCCCAAAACCAAATCAGTTTACTACTAATCTAGCTCTTTAGCCCACTAATTCTCCCCAACCCGACCGGTTATGCTTATAAACAGTGTGCACAACACACTTTACCCTAATCCATCCTTGTGCATGAAGCATGACTAAGTTTACAAACATGTAAATTCCATACGTGATGGTATCAGGATCGGCCATATGGTACCTCATCAATATCACTAAATTACACATACACATTGTTTCAATCCTACAACTCACACATATGCATTTATACATGATCGGGTATCAACAGACAAACGGTTAATCGCATCCGTAAAGCCTATTGTAGAGATCACCATTTAACACATTGCTGTAACTTTGCACTAGAAATCCTACACAGTAACATGCAAATTTCGGATCATCAACTAACAAAATTCCCTATTATCTAGACAGTTCATCACATATTAATTGTGTATGTCTAGATCCAATATAATCTATAGGCAAACCCTAAGAGAATGCTTGAAATCTAAACATATAACACATGTTCACGGTTCATACATAAGCAATATAAACACTTCCATAACAATCGAATGAAGGGAACATACCAATCAAAAGATCACGGTTAAAACAGGAGGTTACGATAGGGAAGGAGGGTTATCCACTGCCGACGATATATATTTTGATGGGGAGAATTAGGTTTATGCAATGGAATATAGAATAGGTTATGTGCTCCCTATATAGTTACGTATACATACTAGAAAAAGATCGGGCCAATTATTTGTTTCATAGACTCAAATGGCCCAAAACACACAATGGACCCGCTTGGCTTTTGCTCGGCTCAAGCCATGTACCCATGTGCCCTAAATAGGTTTCAGATGTGTGTAGGCTAACCAGGTGCGCAGCCCAAATGTCTCAGCAGCCCAATTTCTTCTATATCTATATTTGGGCTTGGGTCAATCGGATTTGACAATAGTGTGGGCCGAAATACCTAAGGGATAACAAGAGCGTATGTACGTGCAGCCCAAAGTTGCGGTTATGTTTAACAGGTAACAGGTTTAACACAAAACATTTAACGTGTCGAATTCAAGCAATGCATAATGAATGAAATAATGAGGGTTTAGCATCGCTAAGCTAAACGATACTAACCTTGAAAGTTAGGTTTGTCACATCATCCCCAACTTGGAAGAAATTTCGTCCCGAAATTTGACAAGTAATCCAAAGCGACAAGGAATTAAATCAGGATGACTGTGGATTTTCCGCAGATGCCACATCATCCCCAACTTGAAAGGGAATTTGGTCCCGAAATTCATCAATGACATCCAAAGTTGAAACAACCGCTTGATCAATTGAGGATAATAGAGCTTCATTCAATCATTGCGTTTCCACGTGAACTCCGGTCCACATGTTGAGTTCCAACGACACTCTCAACCGAAATCTCGACTATGATAACGAAACCTAATTTCCTGGTTCATGCTTTCAATAGATACCTTGACAACTGCAACTTGTCGTTAGCCTTAGGGGGCTAGTAGGGGCATCACAAGTTTTCATCTAACAACACTTCTTAGATTCGAAACATAGTTGACATCATGCACGTTATCCAATTCGTCGGGTAACCCGAGTTTGTGAGTCATGCTATCTATTCTTCCCAGAATGTTGTATGGCCCAAAGTGATGTAAGTTAAGCTTACCACACTTCCCAAGCATACCACACCCTCCCAGGGTGAGACTTGCAACATGGTACGATTGCCTACAGCGAACTCCCACTCCCAGTATTTACTATGCTCATCAACTTTCCTAATAGCCACGCGTTGCCGCCAACCGATTTCCAATCTAAATAATCTTCCCACGTGTTTCAAGTGCAAGTCCTGGACCCGTGATTAGGTTGTCATCCACCTCCGTCCACGAGGAGATTGGCATTAACATCCATGCAATGCCTCAAACAGAGCTGTATGCATACTAATACGATAACGGTTGTCGTAGAGCTCACCCAAGGATAAGTGTCCTTCCCAAATGTTTACAAGAGTCAATCACGCACATGCTCGCAGCATGTCTCCGTGTGTCCGGATGGTTCGTTACTCTGCCCGGTTGTTCTACAGTGATAAGTAATGCTCATGCCTAGATGTGAGCCAAGGGTGTTGTGTATTGCCTGCTATACATTAGGTATAGCTCAAAATCAGAGGTAACAGGAGCTGGCACCTCGTGCCTAAAAACTGCCTCTCTCAGGGGAACATTCACAGCTGTGAAGACTCGTCAGTTTCCTTGATTGCGAGAAAGTGTGCTGATTACATGAGACAACTAACGATCGCCCAGGTGACGCGGTTTCCGTTTCAGGTTTCAAGTAGGCAAGTGACAAAATCCATGACAGTCTGTTCTCATTTCCAAATGGGTGTTTCTGGTTACTAACACCAGAAGGCTCTTGGTGTTTCATCTTGACTTCCGCACCGGTCAAACATCGTTCACGTACATTGCTATATGGACCTTCACGCCCGGTTGCCAGTACCAGATTTATAGATCCTAATATCCCTTATCAAAATCCAGACGATTAGAATAACGATGCTGCTGTGCTTTGCTCAATACAAGTTCCGTACAGGTGTCGTATAGTGGGATCCACATTCGTTCCATGAGGTAGCGAACATCGTCCGACCTGCCAAAGGTCGCTTCTCCATGCCCCGCATGGGTTTAACTTGCAATTTCTCTTCCTTCAGTTCTCCAGTTTGAACAGAGCGAGTCTGATCACGTAAGTTAGAGTGGATAGTGAACTGCAAGCTCATACACGCTTAGGGTCCGTAGTCGAAGTCATTCAAAGGTTCCATCCAGCGATGCCATCGTTTGTTTAGCCCTTTCAAAACCAGGGTACACGGGAGGCTCTTGTGGTCGATCTAAGTAGTGCATTTGGTATCGCCCAAGAAATGCCCCCAATTTGATTCCAAAGACTATAGCTTCCTCCGCCAGTTGTGACTCGTGCAATTCTTCTTGTAAGTCCGCTTCGTAAGCTATCACCTTCTCGTGTTGCATCAGCGTATAACTGGAACTCTGATTTGAACCATCAAGATATACCACTAAATCACCCGCATCCTCAGGTAAAGGCGATGCTCAGTGCATTGCAGAGTTGGTGTTCGAAATTGAAAAGACGTCCTCCTGTTTTGCCTTCCACGAGCACAGCACCCTTCTGTGCTAAAGGGATTGTTGTATCCTCGAAGGGATCTTTGGTGTTGATCAGGTTCTAATGAAATGGATCTTGGCGAGATCCACGTGTATTCCCACTTCGTTGACTACGTGGCCAAGAAAGCGTACCTCCCAAACCCTGAATTCACGCTTAGGTAAACTTCGCATGGAGTTGCTCCTCCCCTAGGAGCCCTAAGCTAAGCTACGAATGCTGCTCATGGTGTTCCTTTCTCCTGGAACTGATTCCAAGCGTTATCAATAAACATGGTCGACAGTTTGATGAGATGAAGTTTATACTTACGATTCATGAGGTCCATAAAGCTGTTGGTGCACAGAAAATCATACAAGCCGTACCGCGTTTGAAATGTCGTCTTAGGAACATCCTCCTCCTGGACTTCCATCTGATGATTGCCCGATCTCAAGTCGGTTTCCGAGTAGATAATTGACCCTTGCGGTTGGTCAGGAGAGTCGTCAGTGTAAGGTGATGGGTGATGGTTTCCGACTGACATCTTGCGGAGTTCTCGATAATCACCACATATGTCCAATGAAAAGCTTACCCTCGCGGACGTAACTGGGGCTCCACAAAGCGAAAAGCTAGGTCCGACAAAACTCCTGTCCAACGGTTCTTGTAGTTGACTAAACAGTTCTTGCAACCCTCCTGGTAAGAAGTACGAGTAGTCAGGACTGCCTCTGGCGTGAGATCAAACTGAGATTCTGACTAGCAGTTGTGGAAGTAAACTTGAAAGTTCCTTGGGTAGCACGCCGAGAGGAATCACGAACAATTGGTGGATCCTCGATCCTCTCTTCCTTAGTCTTGACGTCTGTAATTGTTGTTATCGTAGCGGGGTGATTCCTCCGTAGACACTTCTGGGCTTTTATTGCTGAAATGATACTAACCTTTACACCATTCTCACATTTTAGGATAAACGACGATTCTCCACTATGGAGAGGGATACGCAAAATTTTCTCCTCACCGAGTGTATCTGCGTGATATCTGGATAACCAATCCACACTAACTATTGCGTCGAAACCATCCAAGATAGTAGAAGGAAAGTCGATGTCGAACACTTGTCCCACAAGATCGAGTTTGCATCCCTCGAACATATGAGGCTTAAGTTGGCTTGCCATCAGCCGATTCTACATCAGGTTCGGTTTCGAGAAGCATCAAGGTCAAACAGAACAGAGATGAAGTGGTTAGCTACCATACAAGCCACCATGTTGCTATAATGCATGGCGTCGTCCATGCCGATCCTAAACGCTCTTCCACGATTACCACTTCTAGTGTTTGTTGTTTTTGTCACGAGTATTTCCAATACTGCCGTTGTTCCCTTAGTTGTTGTCATGACTGCTGCCTCTAATGTCGTTGGTTGAAATGGGGCCCTACTATCTTTCAACATCAGGATCCATCTTGTCCCATTCCGTTTCACGTCCTAAGACACTGCTCACTGCGTGGGAAGTTACGTATTCCACGCTATAATCAGTTGTCATTGCTTATGTCCCGATTGATTCGTAAGAGTTGACCCCCATGAGTCGCGGACTAGGGTTAACGATTCGATTGAAGTCAATCCGTAGGTGTTCGTTGCCGGTAATCAGGGTCGTTCTAATACTGAGGTTGGTAAGGCACTACGCTCATCCTCTTGTCCATCGTTCTTGCTAGTTGACTGAGTAATACACGGTATGTTTCTAGAATGTTGCAGAAGTGGTCGCACTTCGGGGTCTAAGACGTCAGTACATTGAGTTCCCGCAAACAAAAAAGGAG
Source organism: Helianthus annuus (assembly GCF_002127325.2). Taxonomy (NCBI): domain Eukaryota; kingdom Viridiplantae; phylum Streptophyta; class Magnoliopsida; order Asterales; family Asteraceae; genus Helianthus; species Helianthus annuus. The sequence goes on along the minus strand of NC_035445.2, from coordinate 37,571,321 downwards.
TGAGAGAGGTATAGACCAATCAATGACACTACAACATCCAACTCAGGGATGTTCGTACAAGCACCTAGCATTCTACACAGTCCGCTAGACGTTCAGATGGGTGTTCAGGTATTACTCGATAATATCTAGGTTCGAAAGGACTCAAAGAGGAGTGAAAAGATCACGTTCAAGTAGGAGACACTCATTGCTATGACCCCTATAGGGTTTGTTATGTTTCTCATCAATCAAATAACGGAACGGAACCCCCTTTTTCCACTTGTTAAGTCTCATTGGGACTCGCATGCACCCCACATTATTGTTATGTGTGCACCCACAATAATATTGTGATTCGCATGCCCGTCTCAGCTCCTCCTAACTGATGTCAAATGGTTCCTCAAACTCGAGTAACGAACAAAGAGCATCACGAAATGTAAGTCATGAATGTTTAGGGAAATGCCACCCTATCAGTCACATAACACATGCAAGTAATACATGAATTCATACTGTTGTGCTAAACGTGCAATCATATGCAATATCTTATGTAAGTGTTCACTAGTTACGCAGTACAATGAGTATACGAGAGACGAACCTTGCAATCTGGAGCCAAGTGTCGTGGTCGATTTCGGATCTGTTCGGTTATAGTCTGGTTTTATAAAGGCGTTTTAAAACCAAGTTCACTATAACCAGTGGCTCTGATCCCAAACTGTCACACCCCCAAAATACCACCTAGGGAATGTCCCTGCTAGGCGTGTGACGTACCAATAACAAGCCACTAATTACATTGAACCCATACAAGTTTATAAATAAAATCCTCAATTATCAATGAAAATACCATCAACAAGTTTAAATGAAAACCAACATGTTCAGCGGAAGCAAATGATAAACCAAAGTTAAACAGTTTCAAAACCAATGTATAGTATCAAGAAAATCAATCACATGAATCCCTTCATTCAACCCATGAGCACTCCAGCTACTCCAGACAGCAAGTTCCCAAATCCAAGATATCTAACGACCTGCGAGCATGCAACAAGTGTATCAAACAACACTGGTGAGTTCATAGTTTTACGAAAACGTTGGTTGCCAAGTGTTTAGTTAATCCATTGAATTTAATTCCAAAAGTAACGTTGATAATATCTTGATACTGAACAAGACGGCTCCTGATGTATGTTTTGCCGGTTCCCCAGTGCTCCTATCAAAGCACTAGGCCTGACTGGGTCATTAGTTCACAACCGTCCTCCCCGGTACGGTGTGAGGGTGCCAAACCTAGGTAGCGCTACCAACTAATACCCCGCTACCACCCTCGATAGCAAAAGATGGGACTTAAGAGATAGAGAGTGAGAATATTATCCAACATCACGGTTTTACCCAAAAGACTTAACCCTCCCCGGGATACCCACTGACTATCCCAACCACCGGGACGCATGCTCAAAAGTAGTGAACTCACCTTTGGTTTGCTCGGTAAGATTAGTTACTCGATTAATAGTTGCTTAAACACGCCCTATCATGGTTATCGACAACAATCAGTTTCATGTGCACATAACCTACGTATTTTACGTACGGTTAACTCATGTATTCCTAATTCACATACCCCACATTTAATATACAAGTAATACATGCACGTAGTTCAAATCATGTTTAGTTAATATATATAAGTTATCACATACTCTACCTTTAATACACAAGTAATACATGCACACACATGAAGTCCATGCTATATCTCGCTAATACACCAGCCTAAAGTCATCATATATTCACGCAACATTCATGCGATTCACATGCAGATTCACAAACCATCATAGCAAAAATGTTTGTTATTCCCTAGACTATCACATGACAACCTCATTAAAAATACCCATGTGCTTTGATTAGATCAAGGCTACCCACATGGCCACCACTTTTGTTCAAGGTTATCTACTTGTCAGACCACCTACGATCAAATATTGAACCCCTAAAAGCTACTGTCATATCATAATCGGTTGTTTGACATTTGTGAATTATTGGACAACTTAATTTGCTTTCCATATTTTCAATCAATCATAGTTGGCAGTTTACTAAAATGCTAATCAATTATTCAATTAATACAATAAAACAATCATAATACTTGTTTATTATCATTACAATTTATCATAATACATTAATTATGTCACACCATACCTATATGTAATTATCATAACAGTAAGTCTCTCGGCTCATAACAATTTGTCCGAACATAATATTCAATTAGGCATTAACCACATATAATCATCATAACATCGAATCACTATCGGATCATTATCTTTTTAAATCAATCATGTCACACCCCGACCACGTAAAAGAACAAAACGTGGCGGAAACGTCGGGGAGTGTTGTAACAGAATTATTGTTTCACAACCATGGATTAAACAAATTTCGTTTTATTGAACTAAATGAGTTACAATGTCTTGACAACAAAGAAACATAACAAAAATTAACTAGTCTTGCATCTTTTAATGTCACTAAGGCCTCGTTCAATCCTATGTGAGCATGCATCAATATCATCATCAATAGTCATCAACTATAGTACCTAAAACACATGTGAAAATACATCAGCATAAAAATGCCGGCGAGTACATAGGTTTTATGAAAAATAGGATTCATGGCCTAGGTTTGAGAAAATATTTAACAAAAACTTGTCATGAATCCAGTTTAAGTGTTTGCTTTTATAAGACGTTTGAAAATCGATGATAAATAGGTATAGTTAAAAAGAATGATGTAAGGTTAAGTGAATTGTCACACCCCGGCCGCGTAAAACAACAAACCGCGGCGGAAACGCCGGGGAGGTGAGTGGCGACAGAATTATTGTTTCAACAACCATGGCAATTAAAGTTATGTATTATTAAAATTTAAGTTACATTGTCTTTGAGTTCACACTAAACTAACATAATAACTGTCTTTTAAGTCACTAAGGCCCGAGTCCGCCTAAGTGAAGCACAAGCATCATCATGCATTAGCACCTGAAACACATGTAAAAATAGGTACGTCAGCATAAAAATGCCTGTGAGATACATAGGTTTTGTTTATGCAGATTCATGACTTGTATTTGAAAGGAGAGTTTAATAAAATGTAGTCATGAACCTTGTAAAATGTTTTCCTTTGTAAAACCATGTGAATATCAATGAAAATCAAATGATGATGAAATGATAATGCATGGTTAAATGAATAACCAAGTAAAAGTGAATTTGTATAAAATATGTAATTTGTAAAACAATGTCATGTTTATGTATGAAATGTTTCATGTGTTGCCCAAGTGGTTTATATAACGCAACGATGTATAATACGATAAAAGCACTTATATATAGGAAGTACCAGCGGCGTATCCACCATGCTTTTATCATATGACACATAGCCCCGTTACATAAGTCACTTATCGATAACCAACCAAAATGTCTTGTTTCATGTCAAAATGTGTATGTGAAATCCGTGTACGATGTCATGTGTATCAGGTACAACCAATGAAATGCACAGCAAGTAGGAAATCATCTGCTTAACTATGTAATGGTGTCTAATGTAAAAACAAATGTCATGTATGGTGAATAACTAGAAGTTACTCAACCCCATAGAAAATGTACAAAACATGTTTTTGAATAAACCGAAGTTTAAATCAAATGTTATGCTTTGCAGAAAAACAATGCTTTATGATTACAAACATTTATGCAGTAATGTTAATCGCATACATTCAAGCCTTGCGACTGTGGCGACAAACCCTTAAACGAATTAAAGGTTGTTGTCGGATTCTGTCATCCCCAACTTCCAAACAAACCCAGGAAGTCGGAAACGGGAGTTGTCAATTCCTATGGTACCATTACATAAGTCCGAGCGGCGTAGCTAATGTTAATGAATGTATTATTGTCCCGATTGAACATACCAAATGTCATAACCAATGTAGTATGTGAAAACCATGTACTAGGAATGCTAAGTAAACATGCCTAGTAGAAATGTTCATGTAAAAACAATGTGCTAGCATGCTCAGTAAACATACATAGCAGAAACGTCATGTAAAACAATGTGCTACATATGCTAAGTAAACATATGCAACAAATGTGTAACAAATCAATGTGCTAGCATGCTTTACATACATAGCAAAACACAATGGAAAGCATGTACTATATGTGTACTAGGTGAAAGTAGCATGTTTATAAAATCATGAAATGCACGAAAGTAACATGTATGTACATGTGTATCACCCCAAAATATTTGAAAACGGTAAAAGAGGGGAACTATGTACTCACTTGGGATTGCTAATTAGTCTTGAGAATAAGACCAATTTAAGCTCCAAGGGTCACGGAATCAACCGGCACCTAGTATAGGTAACCATGTTAATAATCGGCTCCTAAATCGGGAGATAGGATAGAATGAGGTTCTATAAATCAAATGAGTAATTGAACTCATATGGTATGATTTATTAGTCCCAACATTCTGATTGGAAGGCCTACCTAAGTGCTTTTGACCCATTTCGACACATTATGGTAACATAAGCTACTATAAGGCGTCGTTAGCGTAAAACTATGATCGGATGGTTAACTATGTGCTATGTCAAGTCTTACATGCCCAATTATCCCTAAACATGTTACTAAATCAGATTACATGTCAAAATTATGTTCACATAGTCAAAATACGGATTTATGCTTCAAAAGGGCATTTTGGTCATTTCCTATGGGCATACAAGCTAACAAGCATATGACTAACCAATCCTATGTGATCATATGGTATAACCTCAGTGGTTATTCCCTATGAAACTATGATCACTAACTAAGCTTGGTCGGATCCTAAAGATCGACCAAACGGGTCGGGTTCGAAAGTCTAAGCGGTTGTTTAGACCGCTTACCTTACGACCCTAAACAAGCACAAACTAATAGTGTCGAGTTAGACATGTCAAAACATGTCTAACCTACTGATTTGGTATCAAAACAAAGTGTTTTGATACCCTAAAGTAGTTTCGAGGCAAAATGCGTGCTAAAACGCATTTTGACCGAAATTTGACTCGACACTACAACTAGCTAACGTGGTAATCAGCAGCCATAACCGCGAAGGATTATAACTATCGTGATTACAATCACGTTTCAAAGTTCAATTGAACTTTGACTTGACCAATTGATGGTCAAAACCGAAAGTCAAACTGTTGGCCAAACTGTTTGACTTTCTGCTTAAACATAAAGAACAAGCATGAAACAAGACTTACAAAGGGTCCTAGCTATCTTTTCTACAAAGAATAAAGTTCCAAGCAGATTAGAAAGCTCCCAAATCAGATAAGAGATGAGAAATGAGAGGAATGAGCAAAGAATTGAGGAGTTTGGCCAACTATTTATACTTGTTGGTGATCAACAAGATCATGACAAGTGGTTTGTTTAGCCATTAAGCAATGAATCACAACCATACAAGTGTTAGGAACAGGTGCAAAGCCTTGGAGAGGTGGTAACTTGGCTACCACACAAAGAAATTGCAAGATTGGCCCCTGAATTTACAAACTGATGCTGAAAACAAACTTTCTGCCCAGATGTGATCGTCGCGTAGCGCGACGAAATAGGTAGGGGATGGTCCCGCTACGCTACCATGTGTCTGATTCAGCAAAGTTTCAAAAATGACAGAAATGGTCCCTGCACGTGTTTAAGCTTGTTTTTGACGTTTTTAACCTCCGTAAAGTCATTTTCAAGGCTCCACAAGGTCGTTAAAGTGTAGGGGACCTGAAATATGCTCGAAAACATCTCGGATGTCGGTTCGTTTGGTCTTACGGTCACGTTGTTCGGTTATTTACGACGAAACTCGAACGGACATGTGTACGATCCAAAATGCGCGACGAATGGCGTTTTCACGTCCGAAACACTAAAATAAAAATATTTTAGTGTGTACAAAAATTTTGGATGTCCAGATGTGTCCAGAACGTAAGATATGCGCGAAAATGCAAACTTACGCCGTTTTTGACACTTTTAGTCCCTGTAAGATCATGTAAGCATGTTTTTGCACACCGAACCTATCAAAGCTTATTTCTAAGCCATGTTTAGGTTATTTATGGTATGTTTAACTTATGATCAAGTTCCGGACTGTACGTTGCCTTACGAAACGGCAGACTTTCGCAAGTTGACGCAAATAGTCCCTGAGAGCGAATAAACTTGTTTTTGCCATACCAAAGCCTTTAAAACTTATTTCTAAGTTATGTAAAGGTTATTTAAGGTATGTTAAGTTTATGATGATGTTCCGGAGTGTTTGTCGCGTTAAACTGATCGTGTTTACGCATCAGTTTGCGTATAACTTTCCAGAAAATGATATAGAGTTCAAAATTGATCAAAAATCAACATGGGCACAAAACCAAACATAAATGACAAACATTGGGATCAAAACACACTGTTTTATTAATATTGTAATGTTCAGAGTTTGTAAAATGATATCACAAGCACAGATGTCACAGTCTCCCCTACTTCAGGAAATTTCGTCCCGAAATTTATTTAGAGGAAACTTGTGAGAATAGATGCGGATATTTCGCTTTCATCTGATCTTCATGTTCCCAAGTAAACTCTGGGCCACGTTTAGATTCCCAGCGAACTTTGACCAATTTAATCCGCTTGCCTTTCAACTGTTTAAACGAACGGTCCACTATCTCCACAGGTTTCTCAACGAAGTGCATTGTATTATCAACACGAATTTCATCAAGTGGTATGTGGAGGTTCTCATCAGCTAAACACTTTCTGAGATTGGACACGTGGAATGTTGGATGAACATTTCCAAGTTCAGGAGGTAGCTCAAGTCTGTAGGCTACTTTTTCCGATTCTTTCAACGATCTTAAATGGTCCAACATAACGAGGTGCAAGTTTTCCTTTCTTCCCAAATCTAATCACACCTTTCCAGGGGGATACCTTGAGTAGGACGTGATCACCAACTTGGAATTCCAAGGGCTTGCGTCGTCGATCCGCGTAACACTTCTGACGGCTTCTAGCTGTCTGAAGGTTTTCACGAATCTTCTTGACCTTATCTGTAGTCTCTAGAATGAGTTCAGGTCCAGTAAGCTGAGCTTCACCTATCTCATTCCAGTAGACCGGTGAACGACATTTTCGACCGTATAAAGCTTCAAAAGGAGCCATATTGATGCTAGAGTGATAACTGTTGTTGTAAGAGAATTCGATCAAAGGTAGATGCGAATCCCAACTACCACCAAAGTCAATCACACACGCTCTAAGCATATCCTCCAGTGTCTGGATTGTTCTCTCAGATTGACCATCTATCTGCGGATGGTATGCTGAGCTTAAATGAAGTTGAGTACCCATGGCAGATTGCATGGTTCTCCAAAAGCGAGACGAGAATCGAGCATCTCTGTCTGATATAATGTTCAAAGGAACACCATGTCGAGATACAATCTCATCAACATATATCTTGGCAAGATCGTCAGCAGATAGACTCTCACGGATTGGCAAGAAGTGTGCTGACTTTGTAAGACGATCAACAACAACCCAAATGGCGTCATGACCCTTCTTAGTGCGCGGTAACTTGGTAATGAGATCCATAGAAATGTTTTCCCATTTCCAAACCGGAATCTCTGGTTGCTCCAATAATCCAGAGGGATGTTGATGTTCTGCCTTAACCTTAAGACAAGTAAGGCATTTTGAAACATATAAGGCGATGTCTTTCTTCATACCCGGCCACCAGTACTGGGTTCGAAGATCCTTATACATTTTGTCTGCACCATGATGAATAGAATAACGAGACTTGTGAGCTTCATCCATAAGCAAGGTGCGAAGATTGTCTATGCTTGGGACCCACAAACGGCCCGTGTAATAGAAAATCCCAAAATCTCTTACTTCAAGCTCAGGATTAGTATGACATTGTAACTCTTTACCCATCAAGTCTTGTGCAACACAAGTATGTTGAGCCTGAATTATGCGAGATTGAATGTCAGATCGAACCTGAACACAGTGAAGCTTGACACGTTCCTTACGACTTAATGCGTCAGCCACGACATTCGCTTTACCAGGATGGTAGCGAATTTCGCAATCGTAGTCATTTAGGAGTTCTACCCAACGTCGTTGCCTCATGTTAAGTTCTTTGTGATTGAAGATATGTTGGAGACTCTTGTGGTCAGTAAACACTACACACTTTGTACCATAAAGGTAGTGTCTCTAGATTTTGAGAGCAAAGACTACTGCACCTAACTCAAGATCATGAGTTGTGTAGTTTTTCTCATGCACTTTCAGCTTTCTTGATGCATAGGCTATAACTTTGTTTCTTTGCATAAGAACACAGCCTAGGCCTAAGTTGGATGCATCACAGTACACGACAAAATCGTCGTTACCCTCGGGCAAAGATAGAATAGGCGCACCACAAAGCTTCTGTTTCAAGGTCTGGAAAGCTTCTTCCTGTTTGGATCCCCACTCAAAAGGTTTGCTTTTCTGAGTCAAAGCAGTGAGAGGAACCGCAATCTTAGAGAAGTTTTCTATGAAACGGCGGTAGTAACCCGCTAGACCAAGAAATGAACGAACCTCGGTAGGAGTAGTAGGAGTATCCCAATCCTTAATCGCACTGATTTTGGCGGGATCTACATGAATACCTTGTTTGTTGACGATGTGCCCTAAAAATTGAACTTCCTTAAGCCAGAATTCACACTTGGAGAATTTGGCCAAAAGTTGTTCTTTCTTTAGAAGCTCCATTGTAAGACGAAGATGTTGTTCATGATCAGCTCGAGTCTTAGAATAGATCAAAATATCATCAATGAAGACGATAATGAACTTGTCCAAATAAGGCTTACAAACCCTATTCATCAAGTCCATGAAAACAGCAGGAGCATTTGTTAAACCGAAAGGCATAACAGTAAACTCATAATGACCATATCGAGTACGGAAAGCTGTCTTGGGAATATCTTCTTTGAGAACTCGTAGTTGATGATACCCAGAACGTAGATCAATCTTTGAAAAGCAAGTAGCACCCTGTAGCTGATCAAAGAGGTCATCAATGCGAGGTAGGGGATATCGATTCTTGATGGTAAGCTTGTTAAGCTCACGGTAATCGATACACATCCTAAAAGATCCATCTTTCTTTTTCACAAATAGGACAGGAGCACCCCAAGGTGAAAAGCTTGGACGGATGAATCCTTTGTCAGATAGCTCCTGAAGCTGCTTAGACAACTCTTGCATCTCAAACGGTGCAAGACGATAAGGTGATTTAGCAATGGGATTTGCACCAGGTACAAGATCAATGCGGAACTCAACTTGGCGCACAGGGGGTAAACCAGGTAATTCCTCAGGAAATACCTCTGGATAATCCCGAACAACAGGGATATCTTGGATTGTCTTACCCTTGCCTTTATCCTCTACGACATGTGCTAAGAAAGCAACATATTTCTTGCGTAGATATTTGCGGGCTTGGGTACATGACATGAGTTTAACGGGTTTCTCCCCATGAACTTCTAAGATCTCACCAGTCGAAAGCGGTATACGAACCAACTTCTCAAAACATACCACCTCAGCATGGTACTTGGATAACCGATCCATTCCTACTATAATGTCGAAGCTCCCAAGTTTCATTGGTGTGAGGTCGATAGGGAAAAGATGGTTATTGAGATTCAACTGGCAATTTCGAAAAACAGAGTCGAGGACAACAGGTTCACCACTAGCTACTTCTACTGTCAAGGGCTTTGCTAGTTTTGTTCTAGTCATCGCAAGCAAAGGCTCAAATGCTAAGGACACAAAACTCTTATCGGCACCCGAATCAAATAGAACAGAAGCAGGATGGTTGTTAACAAGGAACGTACCGTTCACCACTTCGTTATCCGCACGCGCCTCATTTGCATTCAGATTAAAAGCTCTACCACGAGCTGGTGCCTGATTTGCATTTGCCAACCTCGGGCAATTGTTCCTATAGTGGGTCAGATCCCCACAGTTGAAACATGAACCAGGCGGAAAGTGAGGTCGTGCAGGATTCTGGGCAGGGTTCTGTGCAGCTGGGTTCAGATTAGGAACAAAACGGCAGGTGTTCGCAAGATGACCAGACTTGCCACAATTCGTGCAGATACGGCATTGCATCTGTGGCTGGTGGTGGCTGTTACATCTGTTGCACAGAGGTGCATTTCCCGCATACTGCCTCTTGGCAGCAGGTTGTGCAGCCTGATTCTGTGCTGCCTGATTGGTAGCAGCCTGGTTAGTCTGAGCAGTGACCGCGAAATTCTTGGAAGCCTTACGCTTCCTAGATTTCTTTGAAGACTCAGCAGCCTTCTTGCCCTTACTCTCCTTGGCGCTATCAGACTGTTTCTGCTTCTTGTCACCTTTCCTGTGGAGTTTACCCTTCTTGATTTGGGATTCAGTAAGGGTAGCAGCTAGCTCAATGGCCTGTTGGACGGTAGTAGGGTGACTGCCAGTTACAATATCCTGAACAGGATCTGGCAAACCGTCTATGTACCTCTCAATAGCCTTATCCAAAGGCGTGACCATAGTCGGACAGAGCAAGCTTAACTCCTCATATCTGTCAGTGTAAGCCCGGTGTTCACCACTGACTTGCTTCAGATCATTGAACTCATCTTCGAGTGCCCTCTGCTCATGTCGAGGACAAAATTCTCTCATCATGAGAGTCCTGAGTTCCTCCCAAGTCTGACCCAAAGCAACATCAGCACCTCTATCTCTCATTACCCCATTCCACCAGGTAAGAGCCCTCTTCTGGAATACACTCGAAGCAAACTCGACCTTACGGTTGTTCGGACACTGAACATGGCGAAACGTGCTCTCAAGACTCTCAAACCACTGGAGAAGCCCAGTTGCTCTTTCAGTACCACTAAACTTGAGCGGTTTAGCCGAGTTAAACTGTTTAAAGTTGCACGGAGCAGGTGCATTAACATTGTTATTGGTGGCTTGGTTTATTTGAGTTATGAGACCGGGTAGCATAGCAGCCATCTGCTGTGCTATAATAGCTGCCAGTTCGGCATCAGGTTGGGGAACGTTACGTCGAGGAGGCATTCTAAAAGAGGAAACATGAGAGAAAACGAGTGAGATGATGTGATGAAAATGAGATAACAATAAAATTGACAAAAAGCAAGGAAGGTGGTCATTTGTTTGTTACCACAAAGCAAACAAACAACACACAGTGACAAATCAAAGTAAATGAGTCATAATAATGTATCGCGAAGACATGCTCGCCTATAAGTGAACACTCACCCCAAGAGTTCCCAGGTAAGAGTGACTGGTCCGATACTGCGGATTTGTACGAACACTCTAGCCTTAGACAGAAAACTCAGGGTACAGGCATTCACTCTTCTAGTTTGCACGTGTTCACATTATTTAGACCCAAAACTTTGACGAGATTTTGAAAAATTGGAAGGCACGAGGCCAAAAAGAAATCATCTAAGGATAGATGATTGATTTCAAAATCGTTTTGGAATATTATGTTCAAGTTTTGGTAATCACCTAAGGATAGGTGACGGGTATTGTTTTAAAATCTAAACACAAGTAAACTTGTGTTAGGGTCCTAGGAAGGTTATAGTCTAGGTCAAAACAATACTAATAACCTAATTCCCTATAGCCATTGGCTCTGATACCAACTCTTCTGTCACACCCCGGCCGCGTAAAACAACAAACCGCGGCGGAAACGCCGGGGAGGTGAGTGGCGACAGAATTATTGTTTCAACAACCATGGCAATTAAAGTTATGTATTATTAAAATTTAAGTTACATTGTCTTTGAGTTCACACTAAACTAACATAATAACTGTCTTTTAAGTCACTAAGGCCCGAGTCCGCCTAAGTGAAGCACAAGCATCATCATGCATTAGCACCTGAAACACATGTAAAAATAGGTACGTCAGCATAAAAATGCCTGTGAGATACATAGGTTTTGTTTATGCAGATTCATGACTTGTATTTGAAAGGAGAGTTTAATAAAATGTAGTCATGAACCTTGTAAAATGTTTTCCTTTGTAAAACCATGTGAAAATCAATGAAAATCAAATGATGATGAAATGATAATGCATGGTTAAATGAATAACCAAGTAAAAGTGAATTTGTATAAAATATGTAATTTGTAAAACAATGTCATGTTTATGTATGAAATGTTTCATGTGTTGCCCAAGTGGTTTATATAACGCAACGATGTATAATACGATAAAAGCACTTATATATAGGAAGTACCAGCGGCGTATCCACCATGCTTTTATCATATGACACATAGCCCCGTTACATAAGTCACTTATCGATAACCAACCAAAATGTCTTGTTTCATGTCAAAATGTGTATGTGAAATCCGTGTACGATGTCATGTGTATCAGGTACAACCAATGAAATGCATAGCAAGTAGGAAATCATCTGCTTAACTATGTAATGATGTCTAATGTAAAAACAAATGTCATGTATGGTGAATAACTAGAAGTTACTCAACCGCATAGAAAATGTACAAAACATGTTTTTGAATAAACCTAAATTTAAATCAAATGTTATGCTTTGCAGAAAAACAATGCTTTATGATTACAAACATTTATGCAGTAATGTTAATCTCATACATTCAAGCCTTGCGACTGTGGCGACAAACCCTTAAACGAATTAAAGGTTTATCTAAATTATGTTGTCGGATTCTGTTATCCCCAACTTCCAAACAAACCCAGGAAGTCGGAAACGGGAGTTGTCAATTCCTATGGTACCATTACATAAGTCCGAGCGGCGTAGCTAATGTTAATGAATGTATTATTGTCCCGATTGAACATACCAAATGTCATAACCAATGTAGCATGTGAAAACCATGTACTAGGAATGCTAAGTAAACATGCCTAGTAGAAATGTTCATGTAAAAACAATGTGCTAGCATGCTCAGTAAACATACATAGCAGAAACGCCATGTAAAACAATGTGCTACATATGCTAAGTAAACATATGCAACAAATGTGTAACAAATCAATGTGCTAGCATGCTTTACATACATAGCAAAACACAATGGAAAGCATGTACTATATGTGTACTAGGTGAAAGTAGCATGTTTATAAAATCATGAAATGCACGAAAGTAACATGTATGTACATGTGTATCACCCCAAAATATTTGAAAACGGTAAAAGAGGGGAACTATGTACTCACTTGGGATTGCTAATTAGTCTTGAGAATAAGACCAATTTAAGCTCCAAGGGTCACGGAATCAACCGGCACCTAGTATAGGTAACTATGTTAATAATCGGCTCCTAAATCGGGAGATAGGATAGAATGAGGTTCTATAAATCAAATGAGTAATTGAACTCATATGGTATGATTTATTAGTCCCAACATTCTGATTGGAAGGCCTACCTAAGTGCTTTTGACCCGTTTCGACACATTATGGTAACATAAGCTACTATAAGGCGTCGTTAGCGTAAAACTATGATCGGATGGTTAACTATGTGCTATGTCAAGTCTTACATGCCCAATTATCCCTAAACATGTTACTAAATCAGATTACATGTCAAAATTATGTTCACATAGTCAAAATACGGATTTATGCTTCAAAAGGGCATTTTGGTCATTTCCTATGGGCATACAAGCTAACAAGCATATGACTAACCAATCCTATGTGATCATATGGTATAACCTCAGTGGTTATTCCCTATGAAACTATGATCACTAACTAAGCTTGGTCGGATCCTAAAGATCGACCAAACGGGTCGGGTTCGAAAGTCTAAGCGGTTGTTTAGACCGCTTACCTTACGACCCTAAACAAGCACAAACTAATAGTGTCGAGTTAGACATGTCAAAACATGTCTAACCTACTGATTTGGTATCAAAACAAAGTGTTTTGATACCCTAAAGTAGTTTCGAGGCAAAATGCGTGCTAAAACGCATTTTGACCGAAATTTGACTCGACACTACAACTAGCTAACGTGGTAATCAGCAGCCATAACCGCGAAGGATTATAACTATCGTGATTACAATCACGTTTCAAAGTTCAATTGAACTTTGACTTGACCAATTGATGGTCAAAACCGAAAGTCAAACTGTTGGCCAAACTGTTTGACTTTCTGCTTAAACATAAAGAACAAGCATGAAAGAAGACTTACAAAGGGTCCTTGCTATCTTTTCTACAAAGAATAAAGTTCCAAGCAGATTAGAAAGCTCCCAAATCAGATAAGAGATGAGAAATGAGAGGAATGAGCAAAGAATTGAGGAGTTTGGCCAACTATTTATACTTGTTGGTGATCAACAAGATCATAACAAGTGGTTTGTTTAGCCATTAAGCAATGAATCACAACCATACAAGTGTTAGGAGCAGGTGCAAAGCCTTGGAGAGGGGGTAACTTGGCTACCACACAAAGAAATTGCAAGATTGGCCCCTGAATTTACAAACTGATGCTGAAAACAAACTTTCTGCCCAGATGTGATCGTCGCGTAGCGCGACGAAATAGGCAGGGGATGGTCGCGCTACGCTACCATGTGTCTGATTCAGCAAAGTTTCAAAAATGACAGAAATGGTCCCTGCACGTGTTTAAGCTTGTTTTTTTACGTTTTTAACCTCCGTAAAGTCATTTTCAAGGCTCCACAAGGTCTTTAAAGTGTAGGGGACCTGAAATATGCTCGAAAACATCTCGGATGTCGGTTCGTTTGGTCTTAGGTCACGTTGTTCGGTTATTTACGACGAAACTCGAACGGACATGTGTACGATCCAAAATGCGCGACGAATGGCGTTTTCACGTCCGAAACACTAAAATAAAAATATTTTAGTGTGTACAAAAATTTTGGATGTCCAGATGTGTCCAGAACATAAGATATGCGCGAAAATGCAAACTTACGCCGTTTTTGACACTTTTAGTCCCTGTAAGATCATGTAAGCATGTTTTTGCACACCGAACCTATCAAAGCTTATTTCTAAGCCATGTTTAGGTTATTTATGGTATGTTTACCTTATGATCAAGTTCCGGACTGTACGTTGCCTTACGAAACGGCAGACTTTCGCAAGTTGACGCAAATAGTCCCTGAGAGCGAATAAACTTGTTTTTGCCATACCAAAGCCTTTAAAACTTATTTCTAAGTTATGTAAAGGTTATTTAAGGTATGTTAAGTTTATGATGATGTTCCGGAGTGTTTGTCGCGTTAAACTGATCGTGTTTACGCATCAGTTTGCGTATAACTTTCCAGAAAATGATATAGAGTTCAAAATTGATCAAAAATCAACATGGGCACAAAACCAAACATAAATGACAAACATTGGGATCAAAACACACTGTTTTATTAATATTGTATTGCTCAGAGTTTGTAAAATGATATCACAAGCACAGATGTCACATGAATAACCAAGTAAAAAGGAGTTTGTATAAAACAAACTGTTTTGTAAAACAATGTCTTGTGAAAAAATATGTTATTTGTGTAAAAATGTATAAGTCCAAATGAATGATTTAAATAACGCTACGACATGTAATATAATACAAGCACTTATATATAGGAAGTACCAGCGGCGTATCCACCATGCTTGTATCACATTGCACACGTCTCGTTACTCAAATCACTTACCCACATAAACCACCAATTGTAAATTGCCCATGTCTAAACCGTTGTCAAATGTCAATCAAGTAATGTGTAAACAAAATGTCATGTATGGCAAGTGAAATATGTAATCACCAAACCATAGGTAAGAATACACAAACAATGTACTAAGTATGCGACGGATGGTCATACATAGCATGATACAAAGCATAAAATGTCTTGTAAAACGATGTGCTAAATATGCACACAATGGGCATACATAGCATGTGATGTAAAATGTACTAAGTATGATGAACATACATAGCATGAAATGTCATGTAAAATGATGTACTAAGTATGCTAAGTAAACATACATAGCAAAAACACAATGAAATCATGTACTAATAGTGTACTAATGAACATAGCAAGTATATGATATAAAAGCATGAAATCATGAAAGTAACAAGTAGGCATATGTGTTTCACCCCAAAATGTTTGGAAAACAGTAAAAGAGGGGTCTATGTACTCACTTGAGATTGCTTAGAAGTCCTAGGATAACCACCAAGCAATGCTAGAAGATCACGGAATCAAACGGCACCTATATAGGTAACTACATTAATAACCGGACCTATCGGAGGATCGGGTAGTACAAGGGTTTGTAAACCAAATAAGTATGGGAACTTATGTAATATGGTTTAACAAAGCCTACATACTAAAACGAAACCTAACCTAAGTGCTTTTGACCCATTACGACCCGTTTAGGTAGCTTATGCTACTTTAACGCGTCGTTTGCGTAAAACGCGTTCGGAAAGCCTAACTAGTCCTATGACAAGTATTATATGCCTTATCATGTCTAATATTGTTGCTAAATCAGTTTAGATGTCAAAATTTAAGTTACATATGCTTAAAATGAATTTATGCGTAAAAAGGGCATTTTGGTAATTTACCTAAGGCATAAGAACTACTTATCATACAACTATTTAAACGATGTGACCATAAGGTATAACCTCGGAAGGTTATTTCCTATACAGCAATGGTTACCTAAAGTGTTTGGCCGGATCCTAAAGATCGACCAAATGGGCCGGGTTCGAAAGTATAAGCGATTGATTAGATCGCTTACCTTTACGACCCTAAACAAGCACAAATCTAAAAGCGAAGAGCTAAACATGCTAGAACATGTTTAGTAAAGTTAGAAAACAGGTTTGGTATCAAAACAAACGGTTTTGATACCCTAGAGTAGTTTGGTTACAAAATACACGAGGAAACGCATTTTGGCCAAAACTACGACTCGTCACTGAGCCTAGATAACGTGGTAATCAGTGGGTATAGTCACTAGGGATTATAACCATCGTGATTACGCTCATGTTATGAAGTTCAAACGAACTTCACATTGACCATAAACTGGTTAATGCAGAAAGTCAAACACAGTTTGACTTTAACGCTAAAACGAATGAAAAACGCGAAAGAATACTTACAGAAGGTCCCCGCAAGATTCGAACCCGGTTCACTAAGCTTATAAACTTCCACTTAGAGAGTGTTGAATCAGATTCAAATGTGAGGGAAAAATGAGCAAACATGGGGGGGGTATTTATAGGAAACGTAGGACCGTTGGGATCGTTTCTTGTTCCCCAAGCGATAAATCTGAGTCGTACAACACACACCCACTGAATTACAAACCCATGGGAGCCCCTAGGATTGCTAGAAACCAGTTGCAAGTGGTTTTGAAGTGTTAAACAGCTGTAAACAGCTGTTTGCAACAAAAATGCAGAACTGGGAGTCTGATGCAGCCCGCTTGGGAGTTACCAGAAGTGTAGGCGGGCCGCCTAGCCATGTCAGATCAGCAGCAACTTTGTAAAATAACAGTTTTGGCCCCTGCATGCTTTTAAGTCTATTTTCGACACGTTTAAGGCCCGTTAAGCCAACATTAAGGCCCTAAAATGATGCCTAAGCATTGTGGGCTTGAAACATGCTCAAAAATATCTCGGATGTCGGTTCATTTGGTCGTACGATCGCGATGTTCGCTTAATTACGACGGAATGCGCATAAGCGCGAAAGACGATCCAAATTGCGCGACGAATGGATTTTTCTCATGCCAAACACAAAGGCATAATATAAGGATGCTTACATAAATTTTTGGAAGTCCGGAAGTATTCAGAACGTAAAATATGCGCGAAAATGCAAACTTATGCACTTTTTGACGCTTTTAGTCCCTGAATGAACATAAAGTTTATTTTTGCGCACCAAACACCTCAAAGCCTATTTCTAAGCTATGTAAAAGATATTTAGGGCATATTTAACTTATGATCAAGTTCCGGAAGGTCTGTTAGAGTACAAATTGATATACTTTCGTAGTTTGTCGAATTTAGTCCTTGTAAGCGAATAAACTTGATTTCGGCATACCAAACCATCCAAAACTTATTTCTAAGTTATGTAAGGGTTATTTAAGATATGTTAACCCTATGTCACTATTCCGGAGTGTTTGTTGCAATAAACTGGTTATATTTACGAATCAGATCGCGTATAACCTTCCAGAAAGCAATTTAAAGCCCGAAATCGAACAAGAATTAATATGTGCAAACGATACACATATTTACACAAAATCCCAAGTATGAAATACAATATTTCATTGGTTTGGTATTTGTTTGATGGTCGTGGTAACACAGGTGTCACAGTCTCCCCTACTTTAGGAAATTTCGTCCCGAAATTTATTCGTAGGAGTCTGTCCGTGACTTTATGTCAAATAACCACCAGAGATATGCAAGGGATAATCCTATCATTTCCTTAACGGACATTCTTCAGAAACAAAAATGAATGGACGGAGTCATTTTCAACAGATGCTTTCTCAGAAACAGAAATGAAATGATAATCAAACGGATATTCATTTCCTTCAACGGATATTCTTCAGAAACGAAAATGAACAAACGGAGTCATTTCCAATGGTTGCTTCTTCAGAAACTGAAATGAAGGGATAATCAAACGGATATTCATTTCCTTCAACGGATATTCTTCAGAAATGAAAGTGAACAAACGGAGTCATTTCCAACGGTTGCTTCTTCAGAAACGGAAATGAAGGGATAATCAAACGGATATTCATTTCCTTCAACGGATATTCTTCAGAAGCGAAAATGAACGGAATGTGTCATTTTCCTCAATGGATTCTTCATCAGAACAGAAATGAAGGATTAAACAAACGGATATTCATTTCCATCAACGGATATTCTTCAGAAGCGAAAATGAACGGAATGAGTCATTTTCCTCAACGGATTCTTCATCAGAACGGAAATGAAGGATTAAACAAACGGATATTCATTTCCATCAACAGATATTCTTTCAGAAGTGAAAAATGAGTAGCTAGTTCATTTTTCTTCAACGGGTTCTTCATCAGAATTGGAAATGAACAGGGTTCACTCTAGACATATGACAAAACTCGATGTGGTTTATGTGCACTAAATTCCATAATTATGTACGCGTCCATAATTACGTAATTCATTGCACAGTCCGCACAGTACATATTATAATGTGTAGGGGAAGAAAATCAAACCTATAATGAGTGTGGCTAGACTACCATAGGGTCCTTTTTAATTAGATCGACAAATGATCACTTTAATTTGACCACCAAGGAGTCTTTTCATCTATATCATTACATGATATTCCTAACCAGATTTTTGGATCAATCTGTTTAACTAGACCACTCAGGGGGTCTAATTATGGAATAGTACTGTATAATCCATGGGTCTTACCTATTACGTAGAAGCCCGTTAAGGATTTAAGGTAGTACCTTTTGATATCCTACTATGAATCCCTTATAGAAGATTCTACGAGGATTTGGATAACAGCAAAGAAAATTGGATCACACCAAGAACATAAAGGGAGAACATAAGCACATAATCACAAAGTTGTTTAGTTTGACTTTTAATTTGTTATCTTTGGACGCGGATACTTAAAGCACACCAGGAATCCAATCCGTGTATTTCATTTGGCACTTTAATCACTTTCAAGAATCTATCTATAAAGATAGAATGATCTACCAAAGATTCGATTTCGTTTTCAAGAAAACGCAATAGATCATAAAATGGAAGGATTTTGGGGGTAGTCTGTTTTTCAAGGAATACGGCTCCTTGATTGTCGGTATTGAAGTGGATACATTGATTATACATGCCATCACATTTGTACATTGTAATGTAAAATAAAAAGATTTATTTATAAACAATGTTAACAACTGTTTCATAGATCTCTGACAACAAAAGAAAATAATACATAAAGCTTGATTATTTCTAAACAGTGTTGTCTTCCAATCGGTCAGATGCTCATCCTTGCGCTGGATTCGCATTAGCAATCTTTGGGCAATTTCTTCGGAAATGACCCATCTCGCCACAATTGTAGCAAGAACCTGGTGGAAAGCGAGCTTGAGCAGGATTGTTGTCAGCTTGATTTGGTGCACCTGCAGCTGGGCAAACCCTTGCTGTATGGCCTATGAGTCCACAAACTTGGCATTTGCGGCACTTCACACCAGCATGATGATGTAGGCTACATTGGTTGCACAAGGGTGCAGTTCCGTTGTAGGGCATCCTAGTAGGGGGTTGAGCTGGTTAGTTGAGGACGGTTTGATCATTGCGAGTAACCATGGCGAAGTTCTGAGAAGCCTTTCGCTTCCTTGACTTCTTAGGGGATCTAGTCTGTTCATCCATGGTCTTTGATTCCTCGATTGGTTTCGATTCCTCGACCGGTTTCTTGTCACCTTTTCGGAAAAGCTTACGTTTCCTGATCCGAGGTTCAGTCAAAGTTGCAGATAGCTCAATGGCCTGCCTAACCGTAGTGGGGTTACTACCAGTAACAATGTCCTGAACTTAGTCAGGGAGGCCATCAATGTATTTTTCGATCGCCTTATCCAAAGGCGTAACCATGGAAGGACACAACAGACTCAGCTCCTCATATCGATCGGTGTAGGCTCGATGTTCACCGCTGTCTTGCCTAAGATCGTCGAATTCCCTTTCTAAGGCCCTGATCTCGTGAC
The DNA here is from genome assembly GCF_002127325.2 of Helianthus annuus. NCBI lineage: Eukaryota > Viridiplantae > Streptophyta > Magnoliopsida > Asterales > Asteraceae > Helianthus > Helianthus annuus. The sequence goes on along the minus strand of NC_035445.2, from coordinate 37,550,933 downwards.
GAGGACAGAATTCCTTCATCATCAGAGCTCGAAGCTCTTCCCATGTTTGAGCTAGTGCCACATAGGCACCCCTATCTCTCATTACACCATTCCACCATGTTAGAGCCCGCTTTTCGAAGACACTAGATGCGAAATCTACCTTTCGCTCGTTTGGGCATTGAACATGTCTGAAGGTGCTCTCCAGACTCTCGAACCATTGCAGAAGTGCAGTCGCTCCTTGAGACCCAGAAAACTTTAATGGCTTAGCTGAGTTGAACGTCTTGAAGTTGCAAGGGGCATTATTGTTGTTGAGAGCTTGGTTGCATTGAGCAACGATGTTCAGTATTGCAGCAGTCATTTGCTGCGTAATGACAGCTGCAAATCTTCAATAGGTATCTGATTTTTGCGTCGCGGAGGCATTCTAAAAGGGAAATAAGAGAGAGAAACAAGTGAAATGGCATTGGGTAAGAATAGGAAATTACCGACCAAAAGCATGGGTGATGGTCATTTGTTTGAACCACGAAGCAAACAAACGACACACAAAGGCTGAATCAAAGTAAATAAGTCCCCATAATGTATCGCGAAGACATGCTCGCCTATAAGTGGACACTCACCCCAAGAGTTCCCAGGTAAGAGTGACTGGTCCGATACTGCGGATTTGTACGAACACTCTAGCCTTAGACAGAAAACTCAGGGTACAGGCACCCACTCTTCCAGTTTGCACGTGTTCACATTATTTAGACCCAAACTTTGACGGAATTTTGAAAACTTAAAGGGTTCGAAACCTTATAACAAAGGGTTCAAAACCTAGTAATCAATCATCCTAGAACAGATGATTAGTTTTCAAAGCAGATCAAATTTATGTTCTTGTTGTGGTTGTCACCTAAGGATATGTGACGGTATTGTTTTATGACTAAACGCAAGTAAACTCGTGTTAGGGTCCTAGGAAGGTTATAGTCTAGGTCAAAGCATTACTAATAACCTAATTCTCTATAACCATTGGCTCTGATACCAACTTTTCTGTCACACCCCGACCACGTAAAAGAACAAAACGTGGCGGAAACGTCGGGGCGTGTTGTAACAGAATTATTGTTTCACAACCATGGATTAAACAAATTTCGTTTTATTGAACTAAATGAGTTACAATGTCTTGACAACAAAGAAACATAACAAAAATTAACTAGTCTTGCATCTTTTAATGTCACTAAGGCCTCGTTCAATCCTATGTGAGCATGCATCAATAGTCATCAACTATAGTACCTGAAACACATGTGAAAATACATCAGCATAAAAATGCCGGCGAGTACATAGGTTTTATGAAAAATAGGATTCATGACCTAGGTTTGAGAAAATGTTTAGCAAAAACTTGTCATGAATCCAGTTTAAGTGTTTGCTTTTATAAGACGTTTGAAAATCGATGATAAATAGGTATAATTAAAAAGAATGATGTAAGGTTAAGTGAATAACGAAGTAAAAAGGAGTTTGTATAAAACAAACTGTTTTGTAAAACAATGTCTTGTGAAAAAATATGTTATTTGTGTAAAAATGTATAAGTCCAAATGAATGATTTAAATAACGCTACGCCATGTAATATAATACAAGCACTTATATATAGGAAGTACCAGTGGCGTATCCACCATGCTTGTATCACATTACACACGTCTCGTTACTCAAATCACTTACCCACATAAACCACCAATTGTAAATTGCCCATGTCTAAACCGTTGTCAAATGTCAATCAAGTAATATGTAAACAAAATGTCATGTATGGCAAGTGAAATATGTAATCACCAAACCATAGGTAAGAATGCACAAACAATGTACTAAGTATGCGACGGATGGTCATACATGGCATGATACAAAGCATAAAATGTCTTGTAAAACGATGTACTAAATATGCACACAATGGGCATACATAGCATGTGATGTAAAATGTACTAAGTATGATGAACATACATAGCATGAAATGTCATGTAAAATGATGTACTAAGTATGCTAAATAAACATACATAGCAAAAACACAATGAAATCATGTACTAATAGTGTACTAATGAACATAGCAAGTATATGATATAAAAGCATGAAATCATGAAAGTAACAAGTAGGCACATGTGTTTCAACCCAAAATGTTTGGAAAACAGTAAAAGAGGGGTCTATGTACTCACTTGAGATTGCTTAGAAGTCCTAGGATAACCACCAAGCAATGCTAGAAGATCACGGAATCAAACGACACCTATATAGGTAACTACATTAATAACCGGACCTATCGGAGGATCGGGTAGTACAAGGGTTTGTAAACCAAATAAGTATGGGAACTTATGTAATGTCACACCCCGACCACGTAGAACATACAAAACGTGGCGGAAACGTCGGGGAGTGTTGTAACAGAATCATTGTTTCATAACACATGGAAATTTAAATATTGTTTTATTGATTAAATGAACTCGTTGTTCTATTACAATCACATAAGTACAACTATGATCTTCCAAATTTTAAAGTTGCAAAGGCACGAGTCCATCCTAAATGTAGCATGCATCAACAATCATCTCAAGACAGCACCTGAAACATGTGTAAAAATAGGTACGTCAGCATAAAAATGCCTGTGAGATACATAGGTTTTGTGAAAACGGAGTTCATGACTTGAGTTTGAGAAAATGTTTAGTCATGAACCTCGTATTTTTGCTTTGTCTTGTAAATCATTTGAAAAACGATAGGATCAGATGATATGTATAAATAAGAGAATAATGTATGGTTAACTGAATAACCATGTAAAATGAGTTTGTATAAGTTAAGTTTGTTTGAAAAACCATGTTTTAATAAAACGTTTATGGTATATATAAAATATACCTTGGTTTTAAGAAAGTTGAATAAGTAATATATTAAAATATATTTCAGTTCCAATATTGTTAACCCAAGTGTACTAAATAACGCCACGGTATGTAATGCAATGAAAACACTTATATATAAGAAGTACCAGCGGCGAATCTACCATGTTTTCATCACATTACACTCGTTCTGTTATCTAAACACTAACCAAAACCAAATCGTTTGATAGATAGTATATTAAATATACTTTAGTTGTTCAAAATAATAGTTTTCAGTAGTATATTACAGGTATACCTTGGATTTATAAATAACACATTAAACTATGCTTTAGTTTTGTAAGTAACATATCAGAATATGCTTTGGATGTGATAAATAACATATTAAACTATGTCTTGGTTTGTAAATAACATATCAAAATATGCTTTGGATGATTACAAAATATATGTTGGTTCTGTACAACACCACACATGAGAGTATATCAAACTATACTTTAAAGGTGCGATTTAAGAATTCATTCAGACCTGGTGCATCAAACTACACCTTTGAGACTATAGGGATACCACAAAGGAAATCCCTATTTGGATGGAGAAACGAATTGGTTTCAGACATTCCATGACAACAGGAATGGGGTGTCTAGTCCTATAGCGCTATATCATACTACCAATCGGTCTGGTGAACAAAATAAGTACTATTCCAACAATCACTTTTGTAATTTTTGAGAAATCAGTGTTTAAACCATAGATAGTCATTTAGTTTGTCAAAAGATAAATATTAACATGTATAATCAATTATACTTTGAAATCATGAAAATAACAGATAGGTACACATGCTTCACCCCAAAACAGTTCGGAAAACAGTAAAAGAGGGGAACTATGTACTCACCTGAGATTGCTTTGGATTCCTTATATAATAACCGGATAATGCTAAAAATCACGGAATATCAACGGCACCTAATAGGTAGCTTATGTTAATATACCGGACCAAATCGGAAGGATCGGACAGTACGCGGGTTCGTAAACCAAACGAGTATGGAGACTCGTGTAATATGGCTTAGCAAAGCCTACATACTAAAATGAAACCTAATCTAAGTGCTTACGGTCCATCACGACCCGTTTAGGTAGCTTATGCTACCCTAACGCGTCGTTCGCGTAGAACGCGTTCGGAACGCCTAACATTGCGACCACACGGTATAACCTCGGAAGGTTATAGCTATGGTCACCAAATGTGTTTGGTCGGGTCCTAATGACCGACCAAATGGGTCGGGTTCGAAAGTATAAGCGATGGTTTAAATCGCTTACCTTACGACCCTATATAAGCACTAAACTAAAAGTGACGAGCTAAGCATGTTAGAACATGCTTAACTAAGTTTAGAAACAGGTTTGGCATCAAAACAAACGGCTTTGATGCCCACGAGTAGTTTGGTTACAAAATACGCAAGAATGCGCATTTTGGCCGAAACTACGACTCGTCACTGAGCCTAGATAACGTGGTAATCAGTAGGTATGGTCACTATGGACCATAACCATCGTGATCACGCTCACGTTATGAAGTTCCATGAACTTCACATTGACCAAAAGCTGGTCAATGCAGAAAGTCAACAAAACGTTGACTTTCGGACTCGAAAAGCGAATAAAAGAGCGAAAGAAGACTTACGGAGGGTCCCCGAGTGCTAATCAAGACCAAATAGCTCAGGTATGAAACAATGGTTTCAACTTAGAGCTCTAAGATCTGATTTTGTGAATTTTACACTAAAGGGGGGGGGTATTTATAGGAAAAGTGGAACCGTTAGGATCGTTTTATCGAATATCGTGCCTTGATCTCGTGCGTACATGTGTCCAAGTGGATAAGTTCAGTGAACTTGACCCTTGGCTCTTCGTTGGGTGAAAAGGCATCGCCCCTTGATCGAACGAAAGGCCAGATTCTGCATTAAATGCAAAATCTTCTGTCAGACATGTTCACGCGGCCCGCCTCATGTTTTGGGCAATCTTTACGCGGGCCGCCTGGCCCCTCTGATCTGCACCACTTGCAGAATTTACACTTTTGGTCCCTGTTGCGTGTTTAAGCTATTTCCAGCCCTTCTAAGACCTGTAAAGTCATCTTTAAGGCCCTAAAATGATGCCTAAACATTGTGGACATGAAACATGCCCAAAAATATGTCGGATGTCGGTTCGTTTGGCCGTACGATCGCGATGTTCGCTTAATTACGACGGAATGCGCATAAGCGTGAAAGACGATCCAAATGACGCGACGAATGGATTTTTCTCATGCCAAACACTAAGGCATAATATTAGGATGCTTACATAAATTTTTGGATGTCCGGATGTATTCAGAACGTGAGTTATGCGCGAAAGTGCAAACTTATGCACTTTTTGACACTTTTAGTCCCTGAATGATCCAAAAGTTTGTTTTAGCATACCCAACCCCTCAAAGCCTATTTCTAAGCTATGTAAAGGATATATATGGTATGTTTAACTTATGGACATGTTCCGGAATGTTCGTTACAGTTCAAATTGGCATACTTTCGCAGTTTGTCAAGTTTAGTCCCTGTAAGCGAATTAACTTGTTTTTGCCATACCAAAGCCTTCAAAACTTATTTCTAAGTTATGTAAAGGTTATTTAAGGTATGTTAAGTGTATGATGGTCTCCCGGAGTATTTGTCGCATTAAACTGAGTACGTTTATGCACCAGTTTGCGTATAATTCTCCAGAAAGCGTTGTAGAGTATGAAATTGAACAAGAATTGATATGTGCAAAGCATACACATATTTATACAAATCCCAAGTATGAAATACAATATTTCCTTGGTTTGGCATTTGTTTGATGGTTGAAGTGACACAAGTGTCACATGTAATATGGTTTAACAAAGCCTACATAATAAAACGAAACCTAACCTAAGTGCTTTTGACCCATTACGACCCGTTTAGGTAGCTTATGCTACTTTAACGCGTCGTTTGCGTAAAACGCGTTTGCAAAGCCTAACTAGTCCTATGACAAGTATTATATGCCTTATCATGTCTAATATTGTTGCTAAATCAGTTTAGATGTCAAAATTTAAGTTATATATGCTTAAAATGAATTTATGCGTAAAAAGGGCATTTTGGTAATTTACCTAAGGCATAAGAACTACTTATCATACAACTATTTAAACGACGTGACCATAAGGTATAACCTCGGAAGGTTATTCCCTATACAACAACGGTCACCTAAAGTGTTTGGTCGGATCCTAAAGATCGACCAAATGGGTCGGGTTCGAAAGTATAAGCGATTGATTAGATCGCTTACCTTTACGACCCTAAACAAGCACAAATCTAAAAGAGACGAGCTAAACATGCTAGAACATGTTTAGTAAAGTTAGAAAACAGGTTTGGTATCAAAACAAACGGTTTTGATACCCTAGAGTAGTTTGGTTACAAAATACGCGAGGAAACGCATTTTGGCCGAAACTACGACTCGTCACTGAGCCTAGATAACGTGGTAATCAGTGGGTATAGTCACTAGGGACTATAACCATCATGATTACGCTCACGTTATGAAGTTCAAACGAACTTCACATTGACCATAAACTGGTTAATGCAGAAAGTCAAACACAGTTTGACTTTAACGCTAAAACGAATGAAAAACGCGAAAGAATACTTACAGAAGGTCCCCGCAAGATTCGAACCCGATTCACTCTCAGGTAGGAAGCTTATAAACTTCCACTTAGAGAGTATTGAATCAGATTCAAATGTGAGGGAAAAATGAGCAAACATGGGGGGGGGTATTTATAGGAAACGTAGGACCGTTGGGATCGTTTCTTGTTCCCCAAGCGATAAATCTGAGCCGTATAACACACACCCACTGAATTACAAACCCATGGGAGTCCCTAGGATTGCTAGAAACCAGTTGCAAGTGATTTTAAAGTGTTAAACAGCTGTAAACAGCAGTTTGCAACAAAAATGCAGAACTGGGAGTCTGATGCGGCCCGCTTGGGAGTTACCAGAAGTGTAGGCGGCCCGCCTGGCCATGTCAGATCAGCAGCAACTTTGAAAAATGACAGTTTTGGCCCCTGCATGCTTTTAAGTCCATTTTCGACACGTTTAAGGCCCGTTAAGCCAACATTAAGGCCCTAAAATGATGCCTAAGCATTGTGGACTTGAAACATGCTCAAAAATATCTCGGATGTCGGTTCGTTTGGTCGTACGATCGCGATGTTTGCTTAATTACGACGGAATGCGCATAAGCGCGAAAGACGATCCAAATTGCGCGACGAATGGATTTTTCTCATGCCAAACACAAAGGCATAATATAAGGATGCTTACATAAATTTTTGGAAGTCCGGAAGTATTCAGAACGTAAAATATGCGCGAAAATGCAAACTTATGCACTTTTTGACGCTTTTAGTCCCTGAATGAGCATAAAGTTTATTTTTGCGCACCAAACACCTCAAAGCCTATTTCTAAGCTATGTAAAAGATATTTAGGGCATATTTAACTTATGATCAAGTTCCGGAAGGTCTGTTAGAGTACAAATTGACATACTTTCGCAGTTTGTCGAATTTAGTCCCTGTAAGCGAATAAACTTGATTTCGGCATACCAAACCATCCAAAACTTATTTCTAAGTTATGTAAGGGTTATTTAAGATATGTTAAGCCTATGTCACTATTCCGGAGTGTTTGTTGCATTAAACTGGTTATATTTACGAATCAGATCGCGTATAACCTTCCAGAAAGCGATTTAAAGCCCGAAATCGAACAAGAATTAATATGTGCAAACGATACACATATTTACATAAAATCCCAAGTATGAAATACAATATTTCATTGGTTTGGTATTTGTTTGATGGTCGTGGTGACACAGGTGTCACAAATCATACGAGCATCATGCATATTAATGCTTCGATTTATAACTCCAACTTATAAATTGCACATACACCATTCGTCAAAGCTGGTGCGGCCCAATCAGATCTCGACCCAAACAAAACCAGCCCGTAATCGATGTATTCCTGTGCGCGGCCCAACCGCCCACATGTACCCGCAACCCACCTGATGCGTGTGAAGTGCAATATATATTAGGTGTATATTTTAAGCCCGTTTTACACTTTTTAGCCAAGTTTTAAATTTATAAAACACGATATTTACTAACACTAAACACACATATGGGCAAGTGCACCCATCGTGGACATAGTATATTGTTGGTAAGATACCGAGGTCGTCCAAGGACACAAGAACTTTTAGTACCGGTTTATCCTCAACGTCTAATCAAATCAAAAGTTAGAAAAAAGGTTTTAAACTAGAAAAATAAAACTAACTATTTCCGTACTTTTACACATTTTAAAAGATTATCTTAGTTATTGTAGTAGGCCCCTCTTTTGAAGGCGACGTTACCCTCAACCCAGTAGTTTGAGTCAGCAAGGATACAATCCTAAAGGGTCGGATTATTGAAAGATAATTAATTAAGTTATTAATGCATAATGTGGTAGGCCCCTCTTTTTAAGGGGACGTTACCCTCGGCTAAGTAGTCTGAGTCAGCAGGGATACAGTCCTAAGTAGTCGGGTTAGAGTTTTAATAGTAGTTTAACTTATGAGAGGATCAAAGAGTTTGGACCCCCGCCATCCAATACCGGTGGGTATTGAAGGAGGTCCTACTAAATTTGACCCAGGTCCTTTGCAGGATCTATACACTGAACAATGGCAAGACTCTTACCAAACCGTTCCCTTAACCCTCGACCAGGTAGCCAACATATCTCCATATAGACCGTGGAGATATGAATGGTGAAAATCTTTTATTTTATATAGACAGTAAAATAATGCCAAGACACCACGGACAAACGATAAGGAAGAATCACCTTCAACATAAGAAACTAGTTATTAAAGTCATTAATACATAACCAAATAAAAAGTGCGAAAAGATTAAAAATAAAAAGTATTACACTAAACACTTGTCTTCACCAAGTGATGTAAGAGACTTAGGCAAACATGGCCTTTGATTGTCAAGAACTCATACGATCAATCTTGGATCCCGAGACGACTCACACACTCTATGATGGACAATGGATGAGGGTGGTGGATGATGGTGTTGTGATGGTAGTGGGTGGTGGGTGAAGTGTAAGAGAGGTTGTGTGCCAAGGGATGATTTGCAAGTGAACCAAGCACTCCTATTTATAGGCTAAACAGAAGCTCGGGCACGGCCCCGTGTCCATCCTCCTCTCCTTCTTCATTAATTGCAGTTTGTCTGCATTAGTTGACCACACCACCGTCTCCGCTGAGCACGACCCCATGTGCAGAAGCATATCTGTACTATAAAGATTTGCCTGTATTTCGCGAATCTTATAGTTGACCACAGCCCCGTGTCCGCTGAGAACGGCCCCATGGTGGGCGATGGAAGCTTCTACAACTTTGTCTTTTCTGCTGACACTTGGGCACGCCCCCGTGCTCAGTGAGCACGGGGCGTGTTCAGCCTTCTGTTCTTTTGTTTTGCTTGGGAAGATGCTGTCGGGGGGTCGGGCATACCACGTTTGTTCCTTTTCATGTATTTGTATTAGATTTAGCTACCTTTTTGCTTCTTTTGTTTAGTTGAGCTCATTTAATCTTGAAAATACAAAAGGAAGACAAAAACACACTTTTTCCAACATTAGTACTAAAAAGGCTTAGTTTTATGCCTCAATTGATGTAATTTATATGTTGCATTTTGTGTGCATCAAATACCCCCACACTTGAATCTTTGCTTGTCCTCAAGCAAAACTCTTTATAATGTGGCTTTACACTCCCAAATGGAATGGGTAGAAGAGAAGGTTTTTGGGCTTGTCATAGAGTGTCGGGATTTCCAAGATTCATTATTGAGTTTTATTTTTATTTATTTACAATCCTATTCGTCATGATTTATTAAAAACGTTTCATAAGATAAATTACTTATTAGGGCATAACATGCCTTTTTAAAATTCTATTTATATACGAGTTCACATACCTCACGGGGGATCACTCAACACTCGGCCGAAGGTGTATTTTTAGTGAATCACTCGAGAGCGGCATGGAACTTACTCCTACCATATGTTTTCCAAGTAATCAATCCTCCTCCTTTTTAACTATAGACCTTTGTAGATATCAAGAGGACTTTTTGGGTGAAGGATTTGGCTTGGGCTAAAGGTGGGTGGTTGGGTTAGTGCTTAGTAAAAGGGTGAAAAGCGTAAAAAGCATCGGTTTTTTGAAAGACTTTTTATTTTTGACAATTTATTTTGATGAACCATTTCTTTCAAACAAAGTTATTTTTGATAAACTTGTTTGTTTATTTGGTTTCATCATCATTCATCTCTTTTTTTTTCATAAGTCATAAGAAAAACCGAGCTTTGTTACTAAAAGAAAGGGTTAAAATGAAAAAGGGCTTAGGTGGGTAAAAAGGGTGTTTGTTTTGGGTTAAGAAATGAAAAGGTTTAGGCTCAAAGGGGTTAACTAGGGGGATTTTGGTTAGGTGGTAAAAAAAAAAAAGAAAAATAATGGTGTAGAAAGAAAAAGAGTTAGTCCTAATGCCTCCATCATTTACTTACTCGGGTTTGAGTTGGTAAGGACCAGGAATGCATTGTCGTGGCAAGTTCTAGAGTCGTAAGAACCAAGCGGCTATTCACACAAGAAACGAAAAATGAGCATTTAGTGTAAAGATATGTATTTGTATGCTTAATAAAGGCTCAAAACTCACTTTTGTGGGAATGGGTTTTTATGTGATCAAGTATATATAATCAAATTTTAATTAAGTTTGTCATGTCGTTTCATAATTTTCTTATGTTGGTTCTTTTTATCACGACGCTATTGGTTGTAAATTTGTAAAAATATAACCGTTTTAGAATTCTGAAATTCCCAACTTAAACTTAGACAAGTAAAAAAAAATGAAATTTAAAAAAAAAAATTTGGGGTGATTAGCGGTTCCAATAGAGTTTTGTGTAAGGCTTGTTAATTAGGACTTGCAAGATTCAAAGTTTTAGCATCCCCCCCCCCACACTTAAATTACACATTGTCCTCAATGTGTCCCAAAAATAAGTTTTTAGGTTGATTGAATGTGTAAAAAGTTGTGAAAAAAGCAAAATTTCATGTTACTGGTACTCTGCACACGGCCCCGTGGTGTCCGGGCACGGCCCCGTGTTCAAGTGCCAGTAACAAAAGTTTGTAAAAAAGAAACAGAAGCCTGGACACGGGGGCGTGTTCAATGAACATGGCCCGTGTCCAGTTACCTGAACTGGGCATTTTCTGCAGATTGTGCAGCACGGGGCCGTGTCGGGTGGACACGGCCCGTGCTGAACTTGCTGTAACGAAGAAAATTTGTCGGATGGTTCTGTTTTCGTGCATGGGGCGCTGGTGCAAGTTTCCCTTATTATCCTTCACCACCCCGAGTGTGTTTTAACCATTACAACATCATCCAAACACTAAAACCATCATTTCATTAAAGTCATAGAGAAAATTACATAATCCTAGAAAGCTAGCAATTTAGATAAGCAAGTTAAATGAAGCACAAGAAGCTTAAACCAAGAAGTTCTAGCCTAAAAGTTTTTCTAAATAGAAAAATTTCCGAAAAGATAATTATCTCGGTTGGATGTGGCTTCAAAGAACTCCTTCCTCTGGGCATGGGTTCCTCACATGTAGGCGAGCCATTCCTCTATATCCCTTGGGAGGAGGAAGGCGGGCTCGTTGGCGACGGTTTGAGGGGGTACAACTTCCACCGGGACTTCTTGTAGATCTTCAAGGGAGGCTCCGGTGGAATGTCATCCCATCCGGTAGGATTGTTGACTCCAAGTGCTTGGTTCCAATCCTCTTGAGGGAGGATTGGTTCCATGGGAGGTGCTACAAGAATGTTTAACCTCTGGTGCAGGAGGTTAATTTCATGAAAACTATTTTCCAGCCCCACCGTAAGATAATTTATACGGTCTATTAGGACCTCCTCTACCGAAGTCATCTCATCAAGGGCTTCCCACAGTGCCATGACGTAGCGTACGAGGGTAGCTTCAATTGAGGACCTTCTCTCTCTTCTACTGTTTCTGGAATGTGCAGAAGATGTTCCACTGTTTTGACTTGACATTCTACGAAAACAAACCGGAAATAGCTTATTTTGATGAAACAGTACTTTGGACACGGCCCCGTGCTCAATGAGTACGGCCCCGTGTTCACCTTTCTGCAGAATTTTGGAACAAGGAATCTTGAAGTTTCAAGTTATTTTTCCAATTTGTGAAGCCTTTTTGAGTAATAATAACTTAAAACAACGTTATATAACTTATTTTTAACAAGATTCCTTGAACAAAACTCAACAATCCTCACAATAAAGCTTGAAATCTCAAGCTTTAATGGAGGTTTTGGAGCAAGAAAGATGAAGAAGAAGGAAATGGATAAAAGAGGAAAGGACAAGATGGTTGTTAGAACCTTCTTTTAGCAACTACCAAGGATGGTATGTGAGAAGATTCCTTCAAATCTCTGTCCCTGGATGGTTCAGATGTGAAGGATTCTTGGCTGCATTTATAGAAAACGACAGCAAGCTGGACACGGCTCCGTGTGGGCTAGACACGGCCCCATGTGCAGGCTAGATCCTGACACACTTTGTTCGTATTCTGACAGAAAGTCAGAAAGGAATCTTTCTGGTGGACACGGGGGTGTGTCGGCTGGGCACGGCCCCGTGTCAAAAGGCTGTTTATGAAGTTTGTCTATTTTTAAGGAATTTATTCGTATCAGGTGGTTCCTTACTTGATGGAACAACCCCAAAGTTCCTAAGATACCTTAATTGCTCCAGATTAAGACGAGAACGCAAGAGGTTGTCGGTGAGGGTGATTCCTATGCTATATGTAGGCGGACAAGTCCAACCCTTTCCCGGGCTCTCGTTAAAGAAAGTGTATGCCGAATCGCTCAAGTCTATGTATGCACCGAATGAAGTCGATGGAGAGTCCTTCACGGCACAATCGGCACAGGGACGACTATCGATCAAGTCCTCGCTAGAGTTGGACGTATCATCGGGAATATTAGAGTTGTTTGAATGCGATCCCAATAATTCTTCTTTGGTGTCGTCTTGAGATGAGTCAATAAAATCCATCTCAAGTTCTTTTAACCAATTAAGAATTAGATCTTCTAGTTGAAATAGTTCATCAAGAAGCATTTCTCCTAGAATGTCCGGTTGGGCGCATTCGAGGGAGAGATAGGGATTATTATTACTTTCGCCCCTCTTAAGGATACAGGAAAACAATGGGTCTATATAGTGGGGCTTATAATTCAGAAAGAAACCTTTTAATTCTTTATAAGAGCCTCCACATATTTGACACCACGTACCATAAGAGTGCCGAAAGTAAAAAGTATCAGTATCACTCATGTTTGTGTTGGAAATTACCAGCCATCGGGATCTTACGGTTCTGTTTTCAGTAACTGAATCTTGGGCACGAGGGCGTGTTGAGTGGGCACGGCCCCGTGTTCAGCTTACTGTCTGACTTAAAACAAGATTGCCAGTTCCAATGATTGGGCACGGGGCGTCTTCAGCGGGCACGGCCCGTGCTGAGTTCTGCAGAAGCTGAAAAATTACGAAAAATCCTAAAAACAAAAGAAAAATTTAGAAAAAACGATTAGGCCGTTGATTCCTAACTTTCTTAAAATCCTTGTGTCCCCGGCAACGGCGCAAAAAACTTGATGCGTGTGAAGTGCTATATATATTAGGTGTATATTTTAAGCCCGTTTTACACTTTTTAGCCTAGTTTTAAATTTATAAAACACGATATTTACTAACACTAAACACACATATGGGCAACTGCACCCATCGTGGACGTAGTATAGTGTTGGTAAGATACCGAGGTCGTCCAAGGACACAAGAGCTTTTAGTACCGGTTTATCCTCAACGTCTAATCAAATCAAAAGTTAGAAAAAAACATTTTAAACTAGAAAAATAAAACTAACTAAAATGCTGAAAATAAAATAAAAGTAAAAACAGATAGACAAGATGAATCACTTGGATCCAACTCGTGTGTAGTGTAACCTTTGATTATTTCCGCACTTTTGCACATTTTAAGAGATTATCTTAGTTATTGTAGTAGGCCCCTCTTTTGAAGGCGACGTTACCCTCAACCCAGTAGTTTGAGTCAGCAAGGATACAATCGTAAAGGGTCGGATTATTGAAAGATAATTAATTAAGCTATTAATGCATAATGTGGTAGGCCCCTCTTTTGAAGGTGACGTTACCCTCGGCTAAGTAGTCTGAGTCAGCAGGGATACAGTCCTAAGTAGCTGGGTTAGAGTTTTAATAGTAGTTTAACTTATGAGGGGATCAAAGAGTTTGGACCCCGCCATCCAATACCGGTGGGTATTGAAGGAGGTCCTACTAAATTTGACCCAGGTCCTTTGCAGGATCTATACACTGAACAATGGCAAGACTCTTACCAAACCGTTCCCTTAAACCCCGACCAGGTAGCCAACATATCTCCATATAGACCGTGGAGATATGAATGGTGAAAATCTTTTATTTTATATAGACAGTAAAATAATGCCAAGACACCACGGACAAACAATAAGGAAGAATCACCTTCAACATAAGAAACTAGTTATTAAAGTCATTAATACATAACCAAATAAAAAGTGCGAAAAGATTAAAAATAAAAAGTATTACACTAAACACTTGTCTTCACCAAGTGATGTAAGAGACTTAGACAAACATGGCCTTTGATTGTCAAGAACTCTTACGATCAATCTTGGATCCCGAGACGACTCACACACTCTATGATGGACAATGGATGATGGTGGTGGATGATGGTGGTGGGTGGTGGGTGAAGTGTGAGAGAGGTGGTGTGCCAAGGGATGAGTTGCAAGTGAACCAAGCACTCCTATTTATAGGCTGAACAGAAGCGCGGGCACGGCCCCGTGTCCATCCTCCTCTCTTTCTTCATTAATTGCAGTTTGTCTGCATTAGTTGACCACGCCCCCGTGTCCGTTGAGCACGACCCCGTGTGCAGAAGCATATATGTACTATCAAGATTTGCCTGGATTTCGCGAATCTTATAGTTGACCACGGCCCCGTGTCCGCTGAGCACGGCCCCGTGGTTGGCGATGGAAGCTTCTATAACTTTGTCTTTTCTGCTGACACTTGGGCACGCCCCCGTGCTCAGTGAACACGGGGCGGTTCAGCCTTCTACTCTTTTGGTTTGCTTGGGAAGATGCTGTCGGGGGGTCGGGCATGCCACGTTTGTTCCTTTTCTTGTATTTGTGTTAGATTTAGCTGCCTTTTTGCTTCTTTCTCATTTAATCCTGAAAATACAAAAGGAAGACAAAAACACACTTTTTCCAACATTGTTAGTGCACTTCATCTGTTGACTTCATTTTGGATCGAGTCATAGTATTAGAATGTTAGATCAGGGCACGTTGTACGAGAAAACAGGGAATTGTATAGGATTTTAGTGTGAGGTTCGCTTATAGGGACATGTTAGGTCCGCTTTTATGACAATAGAACAGGTCCGCTTTTATGTCACAATGGAGGTTCGCTTTTGCAAACATGTCCATTGGAGCGGACCTTCTAGTCTATATATAGTCCCATGAGCGTTTCAGTTGATAGGTTGGATGAAACTCGTACCGAAGTGCTGCCGGATCGAGAACTGCTTGTAATCTGTTATATCTTAATGCATTAGAGTGTTTAAAGTGATATTCTAGCTGTTCCTGAATCAAATACTTGTTTTCCGCACCTGTATTTGATAGAATTACCTCTGAACGACTCGTTCGGGTCACAAAACGATCCTACAATTGGTATCAGAGCTTCAGGAGGAGGAGTTCTATAGAAAATAGCTGAGATTCTTCTAAATTTCTGTCTTCTACACCTTCTTTTTCTGTTTCAAACAGTCCCAACGGTCAGAATTAGCTCAAAATCTCAGGAATTGTGCGCATCAGTACATAGACAAACCCTTGAAAGTTTGGTGTCAAAAAAAAAGGGTCAAAATGATGTCCGAAGTAGGTCCGCTTTTCTGAACAGGTCATAGGTCCGCTCCTGTGAACCCCACTGGTCCGCTCAAAGTGACAGTTTTAACCAGGTTCGCTCCAAAAGTTGTTTCTGGTCCGCTTTTGGATACAATTTTCAGAGATCCGCTCCAAAGCTTCTGCTGATCCGCTTTTGTGTCTAATCTTCAATCTGGTTTGCTTATCTGTACACTGTTTGGTCCGCTCGACTGAACATTATCAGATCCGCTCAAGTGAACTTGTCTGGTCCGCTTTTCTGTCTAGCAAAGGATTCGCTTTTGTGTACTGCTTAAAATACTTGGTTCGCTTTTACGGCTGTTAGTGAAAATTTTCGAAAAATTTGAAAATGGACGAAGAATTCTTCAACGCATTCGCTACCCCGGTAACCCCAATCACTTTGGCGCAAAATACGATGCTCGAGAACGAAACGGGCACGATGCAAAAACCACCAAGACTCATGAATGTTGAAGAGTATAAGGGTTGGGAAGGTCGGTTTGAGAATTGGGTGCAAGCGAATTATCTTGATGCTTGGGAATGTGTAGAAACAAAGTATGTTCGACCATTGAACGATGATGAAGAACCCGTTCCAATTAAAGATCTTACTGCTGATGCTAGGAAAAAGTACGAAGACGAGAAAATGATGCTTAGTCTTCTTCAACAGGCGGTGAAAGAAGATATCATGGTTCTTCTACAGCATAATGGAACTTCGTACTCGATTTGGAAAGCGTTACGGTCAAGGTTTAGAGGAAGTGAGGAGATGGTCAAGAGTAAAAAGTCACTTCTGAAGAAAGAGTTTGATTTATTCCGAGGGTTGAAGAATGAGAGTACGAGAGAAATTATTGAACGTTATTGTAATCTGCTTGCTAATATGAACAGGTTGAGTATTGAAAAGAGTACTGATGAGCTGATAGAAAAACTTGCTGATGCTTTGCCGTATGAAACTTGGGGCACATATCTGATGATGCTCAGAAACAAGAAAGGTTTTAGCAATCTGACGCTCAGTAAGTTCATTGAAAAAATAGAAGCTCAAGAAATGGAACAACGGAAAGTGATCAGAATGAAAGATTTCGATGGTGAACAGGACATCGGGCTGTATTATAAGGCAGGGGTGAATGAGAAGAAGTCTTCAAATTTATCTCCAAAGGTTGAAACTGCCTATAGTGCCAAGAATTCATCTGGAAGTCCATCATTGGGGTCCAACAGCAAAACCAGCTTTACGTCATTTTCATCATATGATCCAAACATTTCTGCAACTAAAAACGGGAGAAAATTACAGTGCAACATTGTATTAAATCTTGAAAATGATCAAGATTATTCTGAGGAAGTTGCTAAAAATCAAATGTCATTATTAGGAATGGTTTTGGAATCTTATACTTGTTTTGTTGCAGGTCGTATTGGCAATCCGATGTTAACTAAGGAAGACTACGACCAGATTGATGCTGAAGAGATGGAACTGATGGACATAAAGTGGTGTCTGGCTAGTGTTTTACGGAGAGCTGAGAAGTTCAAACAAATCACGGGGAGAGATGATCTTCGTGATGCGAATGTCTCTAATTTAGGTTTTGACAAATCTAAAGTCACTTGTTTTCGGTTCAGGGAAAAAGGACACTTCAAGAGAGAGTGCACAAACCGAGAAGCAAGTGGAGCTCAAAATCCGTTCAACAACAACAACGATTACTATCGCAAAGCCATCTATCACCAAGTTAGTCAATCATATCAACAATCTAAACATCAAGCTCAAACTGCACATGGAAGGGATGTAATTGAAGATTCCGGAAAAAGAGCTTGTGTGGGTAATCATGATAGGTTGTATGGCAAAAGAAGGGATGGTAGTGCTTTGATAATTGATCAAGATGATGAGAGATTACCAGAGGGTTTTAGCTGGGAAAATTTCACTTGGGATGATTATATTCCTGATCAAACTACAGCTTACTCTGCTTTTATGGCAAAGGTTGTAGATGATAGTGATGATGATACGGAATATTGGGCAAGAAAATATAAAGAAGATATGAAGCTGCTTGCTGAAAGTGATAGTGAAGATGAAAAAGCCAAGAAGAAAAAGAAAAAGATCAAGACACCGGTGAGTAGTGATGATAAAGAAGTGCCAGTGGTGAGAAGGCAAAAAGTGACAGAAGTGCCTAAGTTTAATGTTGAAGAAAAAGTTGATGCAAAAGAAGTTCCTGTAAAATGTGAAAATTGTGAAGCTGTGAAGAAGCAGAATAGCACATTGATTTACAACTTAAACAGTCTGAAGGAGTCGTATGATGTGCTGAACAAGACAATGAATCAGTACAATCAAACTAGTGAAGAGCAAGCTGTTGCTATGAAGACACTTCAGGGAGTGTTTATGACAAAACAAAAAGTTGTAAACAATTACATTGAAAAGTGTGCTGTTTTAGAACAGAAGCTTGAGTTGCAACGAATTGAAACGGAAAGAGTTAAACGTTTGTTAAAAAGTTACTCATGTACTTCCTATGTGATTGACAGGATTTATCCGACGGTTAAGAGCATGAAGGTATGGGAAGAGGATGATGTAACTGAAGAGAAAGCAGCTGGAAAAAGTGCTGATGAAAAGATTGCTGATAAGAAAGAGAATAGCAAGAAAAAAGACACTGAAAAAGCTTCATCTGGTAAGAAGAAAGGTGTCAGTTACAATAAGTGTCCACCCCCGCTGGAAAATGGATATTTGCCCAGATATCCTAACGATGAAAGAGTCAAAAAGGCCACAAATTTACAGTGGGAGTCAGAGTCGTCAGTAAATCTTCCAGAAAATATTGATGTTGTATTTACATCATCTGACACTGATCAACAGTCTCAATTGATGAAGAAAGTCGTGGATCATGTGTTAGAGAGTGATGATGTTGAAGAGTCAAAGTCTGGGTCAAGCACACAGTGTCAAACAGAAAAACAGGGAAAATTAGTCTATGATAGAAAGTTTTTGTTGTCAAAATCTAATTTGAATGATGGATTGTTTAAAGTGGCTTACACTTTGAATGATTCTGACAAATTATATTCTGATGGTGAATTTCCAATAAGAGGTGTCAAAACTGAATTGATAAACAAGGTTTTCGTACTCACAGAAATTAATATTTCTGAAATAAAAGGCTTATGTCTTAATGAAAAACCACGATATTACACCTCAAGAGTTCAACAGAGGTTAAACAAGAAAAAGAATTACAGTTCTGGTTCAGGTTTCCAAAAGAAATCAAACCATAACGGTAATTTCAAAAAGAAAGGTTTAGGTTTTACTCCAACAGAGAAACAGAAAAATGAAAAATATGTTCGTGACTTTAAATCCAAAATGTCATTTGTTTCAGGTACATCAACTGATGAAGAAGAAAAGACAAATTTCTGGAGGGAATCAAATAGTGAGTTTCTTGCGAAGAAGCAAGACGAACAGAAGCGAGATAAAAGAACCTGTTACCGATGTAACACTGTGGGACATATTGCAAAAGATTGTTCGAATGCGATACAATCAAAACAGGGAGTATTTCGTAAAATCAAAGATTATGTGTTTGCTTTCGAATCACCACTTGATAGAACAAAACTGTTTAAAGATTCTATTTTTGAAATTGGTGAGAGTTCAAACAAGTTTTACAAGAAGAAAGCCAAATCTGACAACCAGAAATGGGTTGTTAAGAAGGTTGGTGAAAGCTCTAGCAATGATTCTGATGGATCAAAATCAGAGGAGCTATCTTCGGGCGATGAAACTGATTCCACAAAGTCAGTTGAGCCACAAATTGTTTCAAAATGTGAAGCTGATGTAAAAATTGATAACTCAGTTCCGCTTGTTAATGATGAGGAGTTTCCATTACTTCGGGCTGAGAATTATAAAAAGAAAATTGGTAAAGTTGAAATTTCTAACCAATTTTATCATGATGAACAGGAATTTGATGCTGAGAAGGTCTTTAACCCCAAGGTAAAACACATCTTTGGCAAGATGATTGATCGAAAAGTCAAAGGGGTTAAGGAATTTTATGAAAAGAAAACAAAGAAAGAAAAGGTTGAACCATCCCTGGTTTGTGACTGGGATGGTACATATTATGAACAGTAAGTCTCAGGACTTGCCGGAGCTCCCAGGTTGGTAAGCGTGGAGCATGAATCGGCATCTTTCTTGAGTTTTATTCGGTAACGTCAATCATACAAACGGTAAAGAGGTTTGTTTATGTTTGTTGGTTATAATTACAAGTGGTTAGATGATTTGATTGCATATGGTAAATCAAGGACATTAATTTGTACTTGTATTTTCCTAGATCCGGTTGGAAGACAAGATGATGAACCACATCCCCGAATATTTGTTTGATAAATCTACAAGTGGTAAAATCAATCAAACTTATTTTCCGGAAAAACCATTTTGATTAAAACAAACTTAAGTGTTTTGAAATCTAAATGGGAAAATAGTTTGTTGATAGGGGGAGTTCTGATTGTTTATGCCTAGTGAATGGCGATTTGAGGTGATTTGATATCGGTTGTCATGTTTCTGTACAGTTTGTTTTCATATTTTCGTTAATGTGTTTGCATTTTAGGGGGAGTAGAAAATTTTCAGAAAATCCAAAAACATTAGAAAATTTGAAAAAGCCAAAAACATGATAAAATCAAAAATGAGTTTTGTTGCGAAAAAGAGCAAATGATAGTACATCAGTGGACTATCACAACATGCTAAAGAATTGGAAAGTTTAAATGTGATAAACGATCTTACTGCGGATGTGTCAGTAGATTTTTGCACATTTAGTAAATTGAAACGAGATATAAATCTAAATCAAACTTACTTGATTCGTGGGTAACTATTCTTGGATATATGGGTAACCCCCGAAATCTTGTTTGAAAGGTGCCGTATTCTGAGATACTAGGTCTTTATACTCAGTGATATCTGGGGTATTATCCCGGGACTTCTGCTGAATGGAAGTTCTGACCTAGTCCCCAGATAATACTTTCTGCATAAGCTTGAAAAAGCGCCGCCCTCAGCAATCTGATTAAACAATAAAATTGATAGTCATTGCTGTTGTAAAAAAGATCCTCTAAAGGGGACCTACCAAAAGTCGAGCCGTCATCTCTCTGCTGAACGGAAGTTCTGACCTGAGCTCTCACGGTTTCGCATCTACCCCTTTACAGATATCATCTGTGGTATACTCACCTGTAAGACTGAATATTTGGGATCTGGATACAGGAGTATATTCGAGTGGAGTGATACACAATTAAGTTTAAGTCTCTAAAACATTAATATCATATCTCGAATCAATTGAAGTCTGTGTGAAAATTTAAGTGGACAAAAATACTGACAATCTAGGTAAATTGTTTAGAACTGAGTATGTTTAAAGCTTAACGGTGTTAGTGATATGTCTCATATACTGATATGATCCTCTTGCACAAACTCACAAAAATATTGTCTGTAAATAGTTCATTTCTGCATGTATTTTCTTTCAGAAAATCCAAAAAGATTTTTGGTGTGTTTTAGCATAAGTTTTTGAAAACTCATAAAGATTTTTGACAACTAATATTGAAAAGCTGATTTTCAAAATTCTAAGTGCTAAACATGATGAACATTTGGTTTGGGTGTTTGTGTTTGTTTTGATAAAGAAAAATGTCATAATTTCAAGTGGTTCATTATACAGATAGAGAATTGAGAAGGAGTTAAATGTTGGTGCACATGAGAGTGTCTGAGTTGGTGCTTGTTTTTATGCTTAAAAGTTTATCATAAATCTTATGTTTGTGGTAGAGTTTTATGCAGGAAAAGTCAATATTTGAGGGGGAGTACTAGTTGGACTTGATAAGCTCATAAGTTGTCAATCTTATTGTGAGGGGGAGTCTGTTGATAAAAAGAGAAAGAGATGAAGATAGAGAGAAAAGCCCAGTGACTGATCAAGACAGAAGATTGAAGACAGTTTGGAGACTCGATGGCACTCCGTCAACATCTGAGGGGGATTCTGTTGGTGCACTTCATCTGTTGACTTCGTTTTGGATCGAGTCATAGTATTAGAATGTTAGATCAGGGCACGTTGTACGAGAAAATAGGGAATTGTATAGGATTTTAGTGTGAGGTTCGCTTATAGGGACATGTTAGGTCCGCTTTTATGACAATAGAACAGGTCCGCTTTTATGTCACAATGGAGGTTCGCTTTTGCAAACATGTCCATTGGAGCGGACCTACTAGTCTATATATAGTCCCATGAGCGGTTCAGTTGATAGGTTGGATGAAACTCGTACCGAAGTGCTGCCGGATCGAGAACTGCTTGTAATCTGTTATATCTTAATGCATTAGAGTGTTTAAAGTGATATTCTAGCTGTTCCTGAATCAAATACTTGTTTTCCGCACCTGTATTTGATAGAATTACCTCTGAACGACTCGTTCGGGTCACAAAACGATCCTACAAACATTAGAACTAAAAAGGGTTAGTTTTATGCCACAATTGATGTAATTTATATGTTGCATTTTGTGTACATCACCACCAAACCTGTATATACATATCCGCAGTTATCATCCTACCCGGCCCAATGCGTTAAGCCCAAAACCAAAACAGTTTACTACTAATTTAGCTCTTTAGCCCACTAATTCTCCCCAACCCCATCGGTTATGCTTATAAACAGTGTGCACAACACACTTTACCCTAATCCATCCTTGTGCATGAAACATGACTAAGTTTACAAACATGTAAATTCCATACATGATGGTATCAGGATCAGCCATATGGAACCTCATCAATATCACTAAATTACACATACACATTGTTTCAATCCTACAACTCACACATATGCATTTATACATGATCGGGTATCAACAGACAAACGGTTAATCGCATCCGTAAAGCCTATTGTAGAGATCACCATTTAACACATCGCTGGCACTTTGCACTAGAAATCCTACACGGTAACATTCAAATTTCGGATCATCAACTAACAAAATTCCCTATTATCTAAACAGTTCATCACATATTAATTGTGTATGTCACCCTAGGAGCATGCTTGAAATCTAAACATATAACACATGTTCACAGTTCATATATAAGCAATATAAACACTTCCATAACTATCGAATGAAGGGAACATACCAATCAAAAGATCACGGTTAAAACAGGAGGTTACGATAGGGAAGGAGGGTTATCCACTGCCGACGATATATATTTTGATGGGGAGAATTAGGGTTATTCAATGGAATATAGAATAGGTTATGTGCTCCCTATATAGTTACGTATACATACTAGAAAAAGATCGGGCCAATTATTTGTTTCAAAGACTCAAACGGCCCAAAACACACAATGGATCTGCTTCACTTTTGCTCGGCCCAAGTCGTGTACCCATGTGCCCTAAATGGGTTTCAGATGTGTGTAGGCTAACCAGGTGCGCAGCCCAAATGTCTCACCAGCCCAATTTATTCTATATCTATATTTGGGCTTGGGTGAATCGGATTTGACACTAGTGTGGGCCGAAATACCTAAGGGATAACAAGAGCGTATGTACGTGCAGCCCAAAGTTGCGGTTATGTTTAACAGGTAACAGGTTTAACACAAAACATTTAACGTGTCGAATTCAAGCAATGCATAATGAAAGAAATAACGAGGGTTTAGAATCGCTAAGCTAAACGATACTAACTTTGAAAGTTCGGGTTGTCACACATTCACACTTTCCTTTTTGGGAAACCCTATAAATACCAACCTGCCACATCATTTGTGATGTGACAGCTCCTTTATTCGACTAGCTCGCTTCAGCCCACATTTCTTCCGATTTCTCACGATTCTTGTAAGTTTTCAACATAAATCTTGTACTTTCATGATCTACACGCACTCCTTCACCTTTCTATCTTTTGAAATCATAACTCTAACCATGAAATCACTAGATTGAGGTGTTATAGGATGACGTCATCATGGGTTCTTATGAACTTCATGTTTTGGCTTCAATCCACCAAGAATAACTTAGATCTGAACGATTTCCACATGAATAAACAAAGATCTTGCATAGATCTGAACATATTCAATGTGAAAAGGATTGAAAGATGGTTTTCTAACTTTCTTTCAACTCTTTTACACTCAATGCACTCAAAAACGATAGAATCGGAGCTGGTTCTGATCTTCTACTCCTTCTTAGTGATGTGTTGGTTCAAGATCTGGATTCTATCCAAGAGATTACTGATTTTGGGTTAAACATGAAACACCGTCTCGAACAGTTAAACTGGTCGGACTAGGGTGGTTCCTGTCCGATCGGGTTACCAAGTCTTGACGAGGTTTCTGTTGTTTGGCACGTTATCGTACCGTCTCGAGAAAACCGCAAAAATATCAAAACAACCAAATAACAAGACGATCAGGTTGCCGAGACGGATTGCCGTCCGATCAGATTGCCACCCGATCGGGCAGCCACCCGATCGGCTTGCACCTTGGTCCCACACTTAACTTATATTTTCAACTATTGAGGTTTTGAACATCAAACGGATTGTCGCCCGATCGGATTGCCATCCAATCGAGCGACCAACTGACCATGTGATGTTTGGACTTCGGCACTTAAATAATTTTCAACATGTTCAATGCATTATCAGTTCCAATGGATTGCCACCCGATCGGTGGACCATCCGATCGTGTGACAACACGGCTGTGAACTTGTTCTCTGAGAACTACCTCGCCAAACGGATCGTCGCCCGATTGGACTGCCGTTCGATCGACCGACCTGAAGGGTAGAGATACTTCTCTGTTTTCAAAATGCTACAACGAAAACTTCAAAGTACAAACCATCATACACAAACACATCCTCACCAAACGATGTGACAATCCAATCGAATGGCCATCCGATCGAATGACCATCCGAACAGATTGCCACCCGATCGACTGGCCATCCGAACGGATTGCCATCCGATCGGATTACCGTCCGACACTTAGCACTATTGCACCGTTCTACGTGCCGTTTATCATTTATGCCATCGTAACTGTCCAGGCTAATCTCTCTCAGTGCTCCCTTTAATCCAAGGCTGTGTTTATTTGTTAAACACAATCTGTGAGTATACTCGATCCCTTTTTGCTTTACGCACTTTTGGGTGTTGCATACGTTATCTATATTCAAATCACAACTATCACACAACACAAACAATATATATACGCTAACCGCTATTGCATGTTATACGTGACTCGATGAATGCCTGTTTGTTATGTTAACACATTGATTGCTGTCTACCTGCCTTAGCAACGATAGTACTATAGTTTGGACTCAGCACCTGTCGTGGACAAGGGTTGTTAAGGATATTACTTCACGTGTTCGCAGTGGTGAACATGTGTTGCGCACTCGTTACTCGTAATCAAATCGCAGTCATTGGTATTGATAGTATCTTTGTCGATAACTTACATGCTTCACATTATACGTTGTACATGCTGGTTATGCGTAAACGAATTCGAACTCTATTATGCTATTACCAAACTTTTATGCTCACCTTTACACTATGTGTATTGACCCGTATTTTAACGTATGTGACAGGTGTTTTGGATGCTATCTGCTAGTATGTGGTGTTTTCCTGCTTTTGTGGAATCAAGTAGGATGGAGTCTAGAAACAAAGACAATTTATTTTTATTTGAAATCTGAGTTGTCGGAACATGTTTATTGTTTTTGAGATATCGTTGTCTGTAATAACTAGATTTGCTTGATGGGTTATGGTATGGGACATAGCATTTAAACTATCCGATAATGTAGTTGTTATGGAATTTCTGTTGAATAATCTGTTTAACTCAGTGTCATGCCCCGAGGTTTCCGCCTTCGGTTGGGGTGTGACAACATATGCATATGCACATGTGCCATGGATAACTATTACTCGAAAAAAAAAAGTTTTTTTTTTGCTAACTAAATATAGCGATTTTTTTTTAAATATTAAAAAAAATTGAGTGCTTTTTGATTTTTTTTTAGATTTTATTTTGTGTTCACATTGGTTCTCGCGGTTCTCGCAATACAAGAATTTTTTTTTTTTTTTGAAAATTTTTTTCCATGCATAAAAAGTTGCGATTTTATATAAAAATTAAAAAAAAATTGGTATGTTTTTTAGGCTTTTTTAGTTAGTTTTTTGGTTTTGTCATTTAAACTAGTTTTCTCATGATCCTTCCCCTATATATATATATATATATATATATATATATATATATATATATATATATATATATATATATATTCTAATTCAACGAAAGCATATATAACAATATACAAATAGTATGAACACCTTTTATACCAGGAGTATCCGCAATAAAACAAGATCACCGACATGCAAACACCAAATAAAAACACCAACCATAGGGGGTTTGGATATACCTTCGGTTAGTAAATAACCGGTTGAGACACCGAGATTCAACGAACAAGTGCAAGTGATACGAACTAACGAGACGCGAGTATGAACCCGTGTAACGGCGGCGGTGGCCGGCGTCGAGCTGCGGAACCGGTGGCAGTGGTCGGCGGCGAGCGGCGGCGTGGCGGTGGCCGGCGGCCGGTTGTGGGTATTTCTTTTGAGAGTGTTTTTAGTTCTTGCAACAACAACAAAAAAAAGACCCAAAAACCTCAATTAAATAGTACATGGAGGTCCATGCATGTTTGCCAAGTGGCGGACATGCTTAATGCATGTGCGACAAGTGGCCAGGCCTCTTTGCATGCGCGACAAGTGGCCAGACATCTTTGCATGCACGACAAGTGGCCAAGCTTCTTTGCATGCGCGACAAGTGGCGCAACACGGATGCATGCATGACAAGTGGCGAGAGGAGTGTTCTTGTCTCACCCGGTCCATGTACCCGTCTCTCAGTTAATACCCGCAATAAGTTCGTAGTTACCAGTTAAACAGGTTAAGTGGAATTTAGTTCGTTGCCCATGGTGTAACTCTTACGGGTCAAGACTCGGTCGGTAGTGTTGACTTATCGAAGCGGACATAAATATCCAACACTTTCTACCCATTTGACCTATTTCGTTTTTGGCTTATGTTTCATATCATTTCTTTAACCTTTAGATAACACAACCCTTAATCGGCCCATATGTAAGTAAATGAACTGTAACTTTTGCCTCTAATAACGTCTTATACTTACTCCGCCTGGATTCATGTTTAATATATATACACACATACATATACCGACTGCATTGCTGGCAAAACTATTGCTTTTGACCAATAACTTTGTTGCAATTAGTTTTGTTGCTCATAGAACTGTTCTACATGGTGTCCATGGGAGTGTCTACGGATTACGGGATGTGCACGAGGTGGTTCGGCTTTAAGCCTCCTCCTGAACTGAATTATTCTACCTCGGTCATTATCTCCCTCTTTCTAATCGAGGATTGGGGGTTTTAAGCATCATAGTGCTGCTGCGCAGGTATTGCTTCAATTTTTATATAAACAATATTGTTTTGTATAGCTTTGTTGTTTGGTCACGAATTTCATATGTTTGTTTGACGTATAATCCATGAAGTGTTCTTGAGAATTATTGATGTGTTTTTGTCAGCTTCATTTTTATAGATTCAAATGATTGGACCCTTGTTGTGGTGGGAATACTTATACAACATAATTTGATTGCTAAAATTAGTGGAATACATATTTTGGGTTTATGTTATTTGTGTTTTAAAACATGATAGTGTCCAAGTGTGTGCAGGTTAAATTTACAAGTTTTGATGCCAGATTGCATAATGGCCAGTGAGCTTTAGCAAGATTCAAGTTCTACAGTTGTAAAGGACAGGTTAGTGTGGGCAAGAGTTCAAATGATTTTAACCTGAACGATGGGCTAATAGTTGGATAAAAAAAGTATTGTAAATGGTCTTCGTAGTTGCAGTGAAGTGAGTGGTATGTTTGGGTTACAATTTGATTGTAATTCAATACATCTGATAACATTTCTATGGCAAGTTTCTAAATAGGTTGTAGATGTCATTGACTTTTTGCTATTAAGAAACATGCCAGCCTCTTTACTAGACTTTCCCAGCCTCTTTACTAACTCTTTTTGGAGTTGTTTTGTTTCATTGTCTAATATAATGCAGCCTAGATGTACACCTTCAAAATTTGGTACTGATGATGATGTTGGCTAGCCTTTGGTTGGCCATATTTTCACCTTCATTACCCGTGGCGCAACACGCGCAGGTCAATTTCCTAGTTTTAGTAAGTAGATAATTCTATACAATAATAACTTTTACGTATTTACCAATAGCGCATAATTAAAAAAAAACATCATAAACATAATTTCATTATTTTACCAATCATAGGTATAAGCTACTCACAAACATATATAGCCTACTTTTATTTCAGAATAGCAACATAGGTGACCTCATGGTTGCTATTGAACAAATATGTTCTCATAAAAAAACAAAACATAAATAGGACTTGCAATACTCGAATCAGACTCCAAAAGATACAAAAGAACCGTCTAGTTGGGGACTCTTATAAGTGATGGTTACTCTTAAAAAACATGCAGAGGTCATCACATGTGCTTTTTGGACTCCAAACTGTGAAATAAGTTTGAAAACCACTAAGAAGGAGAGCTATCAATGCTCCAAGAAGTGCAAAAAACGCCCATGGGCTCTTCACATATTCTTTCTTTAGTTGGGAGAAAAGTGTGTTCCTCCAACTTTCATAATGCTTTTGTATTTCTCTCTTTGCATTCAAATATGCGGATTTATATGGAACTAAATTAGTGCCTATTTCATTGAACAATTTCGCGACTTCTTCATCGCTCCCTAATGAGTTTTCAAGCACCCCAGCTTTTCTAAGAGCCTTAACATCCTCACCGTTGTCAATCAGAGTATCAAGAAGACATGTATAAGATGTAACCCATGCTTCATATGCATTAAGATAGCACATTTCATAGGCTATCAGGTTTAATAACATAGGCTTGGTGATATCATCCACGACTATTGGAGGGAGTTCCACCTTCACTGAAAACCCCCACCAGCCTTTAGAGAACTTAATGTGAGCCAACGACTTGCTGTCACTTGGCTTGAAATGGATCCCCACATCCACTAGCTCTAAAACATTGCGAAAAGTGTACCTGTAATGAGGGGCAGATCAAAGGATATTCATCACATACACAAAAAAGATGACCTACAAAACGGCCTAAAAAATTACATAAAGTCCAATTTCAAAATAGCAACCCTACGATACTTACCGTTGGAGTATAATGTACCCAGGAAGAAGATTTCGACCTCAACAGGTTTATTTTTATTATTATTTTTTATTAGGTGGGCGGTTGGGTCCAATTGGCAAAACCATCAGAGTTAAGTTGTTGTTCCCATTGAGGTCAAGGGTTCAAGCCCCACCATAGATGGATTCGGTTATAAATTAAGCTGTTAAAGAAAACAGGTTCTTTTTTACGAAATATGGAAATAAAATGAGTTATATTGTTCTAGTTTCAGGCCGAATTTCGGAAATCCCTAAAGTAAGCCAAGAGTTTCACATTTACGTAATTTATAAGAAAACAGATATAAAAGAATAGAATATCAAGAAAGAATTTATATTGTTAACCTCTTATCATTGTATTTGCTTTCTCTCCGACCTGATTTCTTTTGTGGGGATAGTCCAAGGGAGCTTTCATAATCAGGTACTCTGAACATAACATAGATCAAACAAAAACAATTATCATAAAATAACATAACTGGAACAATAACATGGACTACGTCTTGAAAAAGGGCAAAAAACTGAAGGGCATAATTATAGAAATGCACCCATTGCTATGTAGATTCAAAATATTTAGGTTTGCTCTTCGGCAGGGACGGATCTACGTATAAAGAACGGTTCCCAGGAATCCAATCAGTTAATAATTTTTAGTGAAAATCTATTATAAAAAATACAGTAGAAACCTATATATAAATAAATTATGAGTGAATCCATGACAAAAAAATTGTGGTGTATATGATTCATAAGTGTTCTTTAACACAACAAATATAGTACATTTGAAGATATATAGGCTTCAGTGTTCCAAAACATAGCCTAGATGACCGAGTACGTGGCATCTAGTCGGTTCTCGGCACTCTACATTGCCAACTTTTTTTCAACTCAGCCAAAACTAGGCAGGATGATCGGTCAAAAGTTGGTCTTGTCGACGACTAATCAATCTAGATGACCTAATCAGTCAATACCCTATAACTTACTTGGAAATGGTCCAACTCAGGGCTAGGTGATCTAACTCTGTATAAATCCTTCCAACTCGGATAACTCAGTCAAGTTTGATTTTTCACTATTTTTCACTTATTTTCATTACTTTACATTGATGCTTTTTGGATTTTTGCAGTTTTCACTACAAGAAGTAAGGGCAATTGGGGCGACCCCTTTAGAAGCGACATTATAAAAGTCACCGCTAAAGGTCAAAATCCGCGTCACATCTTTATAGCGATCCCTGGCGGTTAATGAATAATGGATCCGACGGTCCATGTTATATTAACAGTAAAGGGGTATAATAGCCTTGGTGGGCTACTGCCCATCCTCATTCCCTCCCAATTATACAACCAGCCTCCCCCAAACCCAAGCATGACGCTGCTGCTCTGCCCCGCGCACCACCTACTCTGCCAGGCGTCCTCAGCCCCATGCACCACAAGGTAATCTTGACAAATTTGTCTCTAATTAGTTTTATCTTTACAAAATTCTTGAGTTAGAATGTCAATTAAGAAAGGGCAGGTTATTGTGCTGTTGTTGTCAAGTTTCTTGTGTTAGAAAATGTCGAATTTCTTGTATTGTTGTCAAGTTTCATCTCACAAAAAAAAAAAAAAAAAAAAAAAAACAAACAAACTTTTGCGGCAGTGAATTTTGCTCTGATTCTTTAGGGTTTGTAACTTTGGTGCAAAGATCGATAAATACAGAGATGCAAATAGAGAAATTAGAGTCGATAAAATCGGTTGCAGCAGATACAAGAGGGAAGCATAGAGTTTTGGCTAAATTGATGAGTCTTGAACAAGAAACTCGTCATTTAGAGATTTGAATTTTTAGTTTTATCTATATGGGTTTTTTTGTGGGTTTGTTTAAAATTGGGAATTTTTATATTGTTATTTGTTTTTTTGAAATTAAGATTATAGATGGATTGTTATTAGGTTGTTTCATGAATTTAATTTGTTTAGAGTTGCCTCCGAATTAGATGGCTGATTTTTTATATTGATAGTGAGCCTAATGTTTATGTAATGATAGATATGACTGGTCAGAATGTTGGATTGTTTAGACCGTAGGCGGAGCAGCCCTCGTACAATCCAATTTCTTAACTCCATACAACCCTAGTGGCTCTAGCTAATCATGCCTATGTGTTGCTCAGGTACATGTGTTTGTTCCTTCTCAAGATAATTGCATAGTTTTTAAATTAATGTTTGTGGAATGGTTAATTTTTGTTTAGTACTTGTATAATTGAATCTGGTTTGTTGATTGGGGGACACTTAAGCAGGTATTGAAAGCTTGATCGGGATAACTCCTCATTCTAACAATGTTATTGATTCTAAACACATAAAATAGGAACAATGTATCCTAAATAGGGCTGTCCAAAAAGCTCGTGACTCGGAGCTCGCTCGGATCTAGCTCGGAAAAAGCTCGCTCGATATGACTCGATTTGAAAGAGAGCCGAGCCGGCTCGGCTCGATAGAAAGTGAGCCTAGCTCGGCTCGGCTCGTGACGAGCCAAATTGGCTCGGTTTGGCTCGCTTGGTAGCTCGGCTTGGCTTAGCTCGAATTATTATACTTATAATATATTTCATTTTTATATATATATAATATATTACAAAAAAGTAATTATTATTTACATGTATTTAGACTTTTAGTTTGATATCTATTACATATTTAAAGATTGATTGTCGTGCTAATAAACAAATATTGTATTTACTTGAAATATAAAACTTATTTTGCGTTGTTGAACGTGATTTTGCCTTATAATGTATTAGGTTAAACTTATTTTGAATATGTTCTTTTAAACTATTGAATAATATTTCAGAATACTGAATTTTGAGAGCTATGTATTCATTTTTATTTTTAAAATCGAGCCAAACCAAGCCGAGCCGAGCCAGCTCGGTTTAAAACCAAACCGAGCCTGAGCTTAGATTTTCAGCTCGGTTTCAAATTCGAGCCGAGCCCGAGCTTGCCCTAGCTCGGCTCGGCTCATGAACAGCACTAATCACAAATGAGGGATGAGGGGATTTTGGAGAACATTGGGACCCTTTAGATGATATTTGAAAATGTTTGGCCTCCTATGACAAAATTATGCTTAAAATATGGATTTTTCCTGTGGAAATCATTAACAATTCACCCCCCGAAACATAGATATTGGTCTTTACTAAGGTTAAAACTCTTAAGTTTCATGATAAAGGGATGTGCATAAAATTGTACATATATTTCACATCAGTCAAAGCTCGGTTTTAATCATTGTCTTGTTCACATATTGTAAATAAGTTCTTTATTTTTTACTTTTGATTTTCAGGGAAAATCGAACCACAAAATGACAAAACAAGCATTCCTATGTTGAAAATAAAGTTTTTTTGTGAAATCAGGAAAGCACGCCCCCTTGCTTCCACGGGCACGCCCTGTGTTTCTATATTCCAATAAAAGACAAAGAACTTGACAACCACATGACGCCGTGCCTTATCAAACACAGCCTCGTGTCTCACTCCCATATTATGAAAAAAATTTCCATGATCCCACAAAGTTAACCACGGCCGTGTCGTTCCTAGACACGCCATGTGCCTCTCCCTCAAGTCTAGACAAAAGCTAGAAGATGACATTGTGGTAGGAAAAAGCCCAAAAACTTCACATAAGTATTTCTAGGGTTGTGGAATCAATTACAAAGACCATAATATATGAATCATGGGTATCTCAATGAGTCAAAGCTGGAAAGTGGTTAAAAGTGAAGCATGGGGTCGTGCCTCACAAGGCACGAGGTCGTGCCTCGCTCATAAGTCAACTCTTTAAGTTGTCACTACCGGAAATGAGGAAAAAGTCAATAGCATAGGTTGTGCCTCGCTCAAAAGCCAACTCTTCTGGCTGTCACTACTAGCCAAATAGAAAAAATCAACAACAGGGGTCGTGCCTCTCCCTTTGTTCAATCTATAAATTCAACTAGAAGGCTCCATTTGAAGGCACATCCATTAACCCATCTCCATACCTCAATCTCCGTCTCTATACAAAACGTCCACACCCTTCTACCATACATCCACTCACCATTCCACCACGTTATATCCTAGTTTTTTTTTTTTATCTTTTTGTTTTATATTTAGTCCAAGATTGTAAGAACTCCTTTTAAGGCCACTCGGGGCGGGCACGTTATGGAAAAGTTTCACGCGTGATGAACAACAAGCACACCGACGCCGGTCTAGTTATCACGCGTTACATTTGTAACGCGTTAAGTTTTCCACGCGTTAAAGTTTCGAAATTTTTGACCGTTTAAGCTTTTGAACGTTGCTTTTTTAAATTGAAAATTAAAAAAAATGGGAGTGATTAAAACCATCACTAGTGATTCCACCCCTAGTCCATTTCTATCACTAGTGATAGAAATATGGTTGATGACATGGCATTAGTTGATTGGATAGTGGGAGTGATGGAATCCATCACTAGTGATTCCACCCCTAGTCCCCTAACAATCATTCTTTTATGTTTATATCAAATCAAACAAGTTTGATGTTGTTTATCTTTATAACCATGAGTGGCTAAGTTCTTGCATCACTATATTAAAATGGAATTTTACTAAAGTCGTAAATACAAATCATTAAGATTGTGTTGATTGTGTCAAACACTCAAGTTTTCTAACTCTATGTAGTTAACAACATATTAATTGCTTGAAAAACGGATAGAGGTTTTGGTTTGGGACTTTAGGTTTGGTAATTCTTGCCTTAGTGTGGTGCCAAAGTCGAAACGTTGAGGAGTTTTTCTAGTCCATCCCTATTATTCTTGTATAAACAAAACTGAGCAAGAGGTTCATAATCCTTGGTGGGCTAAGATCCCTTGTGAGTGCTTTTTATTTGATACTTATACATAGAAATTGCGAATTTATCACATTGTGGATCCATGACACTACTAATGATCATCCAACGCCTTTTTTTTTCAAAATTGTTTGAGAGTAGTGATGCCCACAAAATGAGGTCTTATCACCTTATGGCATTAACACACACATATTCATTCACAATGGGTGCAGTTAACCTGACGTGTCGTAGTAAGTGATCATATCTTATCATGTTTTGTAATTTTAAAGCTTAAAAAAGTGTTCAAAAGTTGATCAAACCAGATTAATATTGATATACACCACAAAACACGTCATAAAGTATTCCTAGTAAGTGTTTTTTTTTTTTTTTCTAGAAAACCTGTAGAATTGCCTAACAAATGGATGAGAATCTACATAGTAGGTATGTTTTGCCATTGATAACCTTACTCATTCTTCCTCATTCTTTTAGTGAGATTTTAAGCCTTTTTTTGGATATTACATATACTTGCTTTTGCATTTATTTGAATGAAAGTAGGCCATTATATTGCTTTTTTTTTTTTTTTGGTAGTTGAATGATTTGGTACATGCTAACAGTAACCGAACAACACATAGATGATTAAGGAAATTTTCGTTCCCTTTTAATTTCCCACCTTTTAAAATGTTTACCCATTACCCGATTATAACTTTAGTAGTCATTTTGACCCCTTTATTCGTTCATTTGTTAAACCATAATATCCCAATTTGAACTTCTACCTGTTTTACAAGTCCGTTGGCAAAAATCTAGAAGTTTAGTTTTTTAATTTGTATAAATAGAAAAAAAGAACAACATAGAAAAGAAAAATGCAGCCAAATAAATGGTTCAAATGACCAAAATAACGGTTGAGAAACATGTGGCATTGTGGGCCAAAACTACCCAAGTTTTGGAGTTGTTTAGTTGAGAATAAAGATTTTTTAAAGGTTTTGATTTTATACCCATTTAGCCGCTTTAAACAGCCAAAATTTCCTATCTTTGACCTAAGGCCAACACCCATAAGTCCTTCTGATGTGTACATTGTTCATATTAGTGTAAGTATGATTGTCTCTCAAGCCTATGATCACAAAGCTTTATACTAACCTGAAGGGCTGAAACACTGTGAGGAGTGTGAAAACTTGAAGCTTGGTTAGGTTTAGTTAGGCATATTCTTTAATTATTAAAGCAACATCATTATACTTGCTGGGTTTTAAATCTATTAAATGTGTTTCTCTTGTGAGTTTGGGTATGACTTTGGACCATAGCTAAGATTTTTTAAGGGGGTGGTAACGTGTATTCGTCTTGATGGTATTGGTTGGAGGATAATGAGTGAATTTATAGTGTTTAATATTATAGTTTTGTATGAAATTGTGACGTGGAACACACTACTTTGATATGGTTGCAGGTGAAAGCAGGTTTAAGGTGTATTTGGAAAGCATTTAGGATGATTGGAAAAGAGTTAGGAAGGACGGGGAATGAAAACGGAGAAAACCGACAAGAACTGAGAGTTGTCAGTTGGCATCATCCCACTTGGGTGTTTGCATAGAGTTGTGAGCGTTCGGGCCTTATTCTGGTCATGTAGGACGCCGATACTTGCAATAAATTTCAAAAATTGTGTTTTTACTATATTTAAAGAATTTTTCTTAGGATTTCAAAAAAAAAAAAAAAAAAAAAAAAAAAAAAAAAAAAAAACAAAAAAAAACCTTTCTTCCCAGACGATTTTTCATCAAAAATAAGAGCTTTTGGGGATTTCCAATCATCCCCGTTGCATCCCAATTAATGTTACAAAGAGTCCAATCAAGATTCGAAAACACAATGAGGGTATGCTAAGCTACTTTTCATCTTCTCTACATGTGGGGTTTGTGTAAGAACGTTTTGATTCATTTATAACCTAGGTATATTCGACTGGATTCGTTAACCTCTTAAGTTTTGATCAAATTCAATATTGGTTTTTACATTAAAAAGATTTGGTTGTGTTAAGACTTGAAATTAATAATTTGATTGTGTTAAGACATAAAATTAATAAGCATTTTCTGTTTTTGAACTGTTAAATTGATAAGCATTTGGTTTTGGTTTCTTTATATCATTAGCAATTTGTTTGTTGGTTGATGTTTTCACATAATTTAATTGGTGTTGTGTGAATAGAACCCGTTAAGTTTGATTAAGAATACACATGATCAACATCAATGATTTTCCACTAGGTTAAATTGGATTAATTGCAAGTTCATCAAATCAAATCTGAAATCGGAGAGGAGTACCTCTTCTCCCATATTGTTTACAAACCCAATCTTAATTTTGTTGAGTTTTCAATAATCCAACTCTTAAGAGTTAATTGCCGGGATGGTCCCTGTGGTTTAACGTTTTTTCACGTTTAGTCCCCACTTTTGAAAATAGCAGGTATGCTCCCTATTTGTTTTGTTATTTTATTACTCGGATAGTCCCCTGAGTAGATGTCAGTTAGTTTGAAAATAGTAGATATGCTCCCTATGGTTTGTCATTTTGTTACTCGGATAGTCCCCAGAGTCAATGTCAGAGGACTATCCGAGTAACAAAAGGACAAACCATAGGGAGCATACATGCGATTTCCAAAAGGTTGGGACTAAACGTGAAAATACGTGAAACCACAGGGACCATCCAGGAAATTAACTCAACTAGGTTAAATTGGATTAATTGGCAATTAACTCAACTAGGTTAAATTGGATTAATTTACAAGTTATTTGTTTAATTTCATGAAAAAGTTGACATTTGCTACTTTCCATTAATTCTGGTGAATTCGACACCCTACTTACCCTTACTAGTAAAAGTAATTGGCAACTCTATATTTAATATTTTTATTGATCTTTCGACTGAGATCATTTGTGTACAAGAATGGTTACATCTACACTATCAGATTTACAAGAATTTTAACTTCATGGAATACAAGTAGACGTTTTGGTTGCTAACTTAGGGTGGTAGGGGCGCTTCGGTGAAGTGTTCGGTGAGTTGGGTTTGCTACACGGGCATACCACCACCGGCACCCAAGAGATTGCGGGGAGTTGGGTTCATCGGTGTGTAGTCACCGAGTTGTTTGAAGGTTGATTTTAATTCATTTTTTTTCTTGGAATTTTCTTGGAGAGGGGAGAACCCTAGAGTTCGAATTGGAGAGGTGAGTTGACATGTCATGAGATGATTGGCTAAATGGAAAATTTACCACTTCTTTTGTGTTTGAGCACCCCTTCCACCTTTAGAGAAAATAGAAGACGGTAATGATGAAACATTGGTTAATTGGGAGGGTTAATTCACTAGTCTCGTCAAGTAGGGTTAATCCCTTTTTTCCGAGATCAATGGCCGGGTCGTTCTCTAACATGTCTCCTGCAAAAGGAAACACACCGTGACTCGTAACAAGGAGTATGGGCTGGGGGTGCTCTTTGTTACCACTCTCCGGCGTGAGAATCAATATTTGTTTGAGAACAAAGTGTGTGTTTAAATAGTATGTGTGAGAGAGCAGATTAGCGTTACCTCAAACCTGGTCCAGGATTGGTTTTTTATAGCCGAAGAGCGAAGGAGAGTAATTGAGTGACTAGATTGACAACGCGTAGCCTTTTGCATGTGTGTCAGAAGCACAGGTCACGAAAGCGTTGGACGCTTCCTGAGGTGATGCCACGTCTTGCTGCGGTTGTCAGTCCGCCAGCCAGCCTTCCTTGCATGTGGGCTGGGCAGCTGACCGCTATCAGTGCCCGGACAGGCCACATGCTGGCTTGGCCACTTAAGTCAAAGGGTCAGCTCCACTTGTATAGACAGTAGGATGCGGTTTTGGACCGCATCTCGATGTGCGGTAACCATAGTGGTCACCGAATCCCTTGTTGTGATGAAAACTCCCATTTTCATATACAAGGTAGGTTTTCTCGTCATTTCCCGAGTGGGAAATCAAACTGGGTTCACGTGGTGCCCGCACGAACGCAGATGAATCTTTATCGATAGGGGTAACAAGCTAGGTGATGGTCTCTCACGGCCAAACCTGGTGCGAGATTTGGGACCATACCCATTCAGGTAATAATATAATTTCCTAGTTTTTATGATATGATTTGTTAATTCTTAATGTATTTTGTCATATATGTATTGGGTAAACTGCAACTTTCATCATTTTACTTCAATCAATCAGTAATTTAGTATATAAAGCGTTCAAAAAATTCATAGCTTGTTACTCTGTCATTTCCCACTGACTGGTGCTAAACATTCGGTTAACTTTTTACAAAATAAGTATTTGAGTAAACTGCTGTTTTGGTCCCTGTGGTTTGAGCACTTTTTCCATTTTAGTCCAAATCTCAAACTTTTTAAATCTGGGTCCCTGTGGTTTCGTTTTTGTTGTCATTTTGGTCCAAAACTCAAATCAGGTCAGATTTCTCTAAAAAACTCTCATATTTTGTCCTTTTCTGAAGGGGCAAAATTGTCATTTTGCCTGCCCAACAACACACTCCCACCCCCACCCCTACCCCCTCTCCTTTCCTTCTTTCCCCCTTTTGCCGACACCCTCATTCCCTCTCTCTATAAACACACACAGACAATAGAGAAGATGCTAGAACAAACTCGAACACAAAATCACAAAATAAAAATAATGATCTTGTTCAGATCGTTATGATAAATCTGGTCAAACTCCACAACGTGCATAGCTTATTTCTTCGGTTCTTGGCTCTAAACATGACCATGGTTTGTCTTAGTTACAGCAGCGGAGGTGTTTGGTTGGGTGCAGTAGCGGCGGCGACGGCGGTGGTATGCTTCCGACAAGCTTTTCCGGTAAACCCCCCACCTCCTCACACATATCTCTTCCCATGTTTCGTTTATTTTTCTGATCATTAAGGATGATGGTGATTTCTGTTGTACGGAACGATCTGAACAAGATCATTGTACAGAAGCAGGTCGACGTTATTGGCGGCAGGATTCCGGTGGTACGACGACGAATTAGGGCGGAGATCTTCGCCGAAAAGCCATGAAGTTTGTTCTCCACCATTAAATCTGAATCGGTTAATTAGGGCGGCGATCTTCGCCGGAAAGCCATGAAGTTTGTTCTCCACCATTAAATCTGAATCGGTTAATTAGGGCGGAGATCTTCACCGATTTTGTCGAATTCGGTTATGCAGATGCAGATGTTTATGGTATATGCAGATGTAGATCTTTTGGCGTAAACGTCTTGTTTATGGTATATGCAGATGCAGATGTTTTGAATGTCTCTAGCTTGATGAATGTGAACATCAAGAACACCAAGAAACAATTCGGGTTCGGATACGGGTTTTCTTGTTGTGAAATTCGGATTTTTTTGCGAAAAAATCAAGATTTTGTGATTTGGGTTCTTGAAATAAATATGGGTTCTGCAAATGATTTAAGATTTTGAAGATCAAGAAGAAAGAAGAGAGAGAGAGAGAGAGCACAGTGGTGTTTAGAGAGAGAGAGAGAGAGAGTTTGAGGAAATGATAAAATAACATTTTTTATATAATGACCATTTTGCTCCTTCAGAAAAGGATAAAATAGCAGATTTTTTTTGAGAAATCTGACCTGATTTGAGTTTTTGACCAAAATGGCAACGAAAACGAAACCACAGGGACCCAGATTTAAAAAGTTTGAGATTTGGACTAAAATTGCAAAAGTGCCCAAACCACAGGGACCAAAATGACAGTTTACTCTAAGTATTTTTTCTTCCCAAATGAAATACACAATGTCTACCGCTTCTTTTATTTTATATTTAATATTGGAGTAAATTACTGTTTTGGCCCTTATAGTTTAGCCATTTTAACTCTTTCAGTAAAAATTGAATCTTTTAACATATCAAACCCCGAGTTTGCATTTTATAAAGGTTTTAGCCTTTAATACTAACTTTGTTATTTTTTTTTTTTGCAGCTAGCTGTAAAGGTTATTAGGTAATTATATAACTTAGGTGCTGCTTTTAATAATTACAAAGTTCTTTTAATTTTTAAGAGATTATTAATACAATTACTTAAGTCTGTTTTTATTATTTCCTTACTTTCACGATTATTATTTAAAAAATATGTTTTATATATACAAATAAATATGTATTTTCATTAAGCGTTTCTTTTTTATAAACGTCGTTTTTAAAATTATTTGGTTTTTAAACTTTTTTTCAACCGTCTATGCTTTTTAAAATTATTAATTTTTAAACCGCTTGTTTATTAAAATCGTTCTTTTCATAGTTTTTTGTCTTTTAAATTTTTTAAACAATTCATTTTATATCATTCTTTTTAAAATCATTTATTTTTTAAATGTTGTTAAAAAACTCACTTTTTTAAGTCGTTAGTTTTAAAAGCGTTACTTTTAAAACCGTTTCTTTTAGAACTGTTTTTCAAATAGTTCATTTTCGAAACTTTGTATTCAGTTACTTATTGCCGTTAGGGAAAAATAACTTCAGAGTATATATAATTTAAAAAATCAAAGGAATTTAAAAATGATCGATTTTAAACGAACGATTTCAAAAATCGAAGATTAAAAAAAGAACGTTTATAAAAAACCAAAACCTTAAAAAAATATAAGTTAACAAGTGTAAGGTACTAAAAACGCACAAATTTAATAAAGGAAAGGTTAAAAAATAACAAATTTTTGAATAAATAAACCACCCAAAAAAATGAAAGATTTGAAAAAGAAATAAAGCATTCTAAAAAGATGTTTGAAAAATGAACCATATTTTGCAAACTTTTTATTAGAATGATTCTTTTTTTTTCAAATCTGTATTTTTTTATACACGTCGTTTAGTAAAACTTAAAAGATAAACGACCTAAAAAGTGAGTTATTTAATGTGTTTAAAAAATAAATGATTTAAAAAATAACGTTATAAAATGAACTGTTTAAAAAAAAATTAAAAGACAAACGACTTTAAAAAAACGATTTAAAAAACACAAATGTTTTAAAAAGGAACAATTTTAAAAACTATAGATAGTTTAAACAAAATGTAAAAAAGTAACAAATTATTTTTTTAAACGACTTTTATAAAAATAAACGGTTAATGAAAATACATATTTATTTATATATTTAAAACATATGTTGTGAAATAATAATCATAAAAATAACGAAATAATACAAAAAAAAATTTGAGTAATTGCATTAGTAATCTCTTAAATATTAAAAGAACTTTGTAAATAAAAAAAATGACCTAATTACTTTTACATTTAACAACAAAAAAGTAACAAAGTTAGTGTCAGAGAGGAAAACCGATATATAATGCAACCTCAAGATCTGATATGTTAAAAGATACATTTTTTTTGCTAAAATGGTTAAAGTGACTAAACAGCAAGGGCCAAAAGAGTAATTTACTATTAATTTTGTTTTCTTTCTTTTTTTAATTGATTTTTTATTTTTTTTAACTAAAAATTTCTTTGTTTTCTATAACATAAAATAAAAGGAAATAACATAAATTAAAGTAAACGAAAGAAAGAATAGAAAAAATATAAAGAAGTGAATTGTGAAAATTAAATTACATATTTTTTCCTCTAATTATTAAATTATACATTTTCTTTCTCTGATTATTTTATTTTATTTATTATTTTTAACAGAAAATTTGAATTATTGACGAACCACTAAAATATCATGGTGTAATTAGCGGAACTAACCGATTATATCCATCTCCATTAGACCTAATGCATATACACTAATTCATGAGAAAATCCAATAAATATGAGAAAACCTCTTGTGATAATCGAACTTAAGATTTGTTGGTTGCAAAACTTTATCCTACCCCAGATGTTACTAGGCAAATTTTGTAATTACGTACCTTCTAGTTTGCACCGACCGCTGTTCCACTTTGGTGCAGGAGAATCTTATATTTTCCACCCACCGCCACACTAGCCATTGGCTGCAGGAGTTTCTTGTGTTTTCCACCCAACGCACTAGCCATTGGCTACAGGAGCTACAGGTGTTTCTTATGTCTTCCACGCACTGCACTTGCCATTGGCTACAGGAGTTTCTACATCTCCGCCTGGATGCCTGAGACGTTTTAGTAAGACTACGATGAAGAAGATGGAGAAGATGATTGGATTCCATGTACATTAACTCCTTCTGATCAGATTCGTTTCGACCACTTTGATTATTTCGGATACAAAGTAGTGAATCTAACCACCCTCTTTCCGGCCTCTTAGGTGCCAAAATAGTGCCTTCGATGAACAGTATAATCTTACCCATACAATCGTTTTTAATTATCTCCATCACCTCCCTTAGAACTTCTAAAGGAATTTGGTTCTCCAACAGGAACAAATCTCGATGAACAAAGGCAATCTGGTGGCTTTTTAACTCGCCACAATATTCTGGATTATCGCTAAAAATGTATTGAATGTAATACAAAATAAAACAAGAATCCAGCAACATCATCTTCGTGAAGAGCTTATCGCAATACATGGTTGTCCACTTTTCTTCATAGAAGCTTCTTAAATTTTCGACCCTTTTCGGTTCACCAAGCTTTTCGTACAATCTTCTTAGCGTCTCCTTGTTATCTTTAAGGAGCTTCATTGTGTAAGCAGGCTTGAGTTTCTCAACAAACTCGAGTTTCTTGTTCCCATGATGGTAGGGACCAATGGAGACAACCTTTGGAACAAAGTATTTCTCATAGTCGTGTGTCTCTTTCAACAGATCTGGAACTCTCGGGATTTTTGTGGTTGATAACGGTGAGAGAGTGGCATTGGCATTGGCATTGGCATTGATAATCGAGTGAATAATCGAGTCATTAGTGATCTCGGTGCTGCTTTGGGGTTGGTCTTGGACCGGCATTTTGGGGTTTTGAGGTTTTGTGTTGGTGATTGTGGGAATCGAGTGAATAATCGAATCATTAGTGATCTCGGTGCTGCTTTGGGGTTAGTTTTGGACCGGCATTGTGGGGTTTTGAGGTTTTATGTTGGTGATTATGGGATAATAAGCAAGTTCTCAATTTTATTGGTACAAGGATGATATATATACGTGTTCATGTGTCTTCAAACTGTACTATTTTATTCTTGTCTATAAATGAAGTTAGGAATCATGATAGGATGAATAAGCTACCACTTTAGCGTTGTCTAGAAATGAAGTTAGGAATCATGGTACGATACATAATTACTACCAATCAATTTGGAATATTATAATGGGATAATATTCCTAACTTAACGAGGGGTGTCAAGAATATCAGATAAGATTATGGAGGGAAGATTGAGATGGTTTGGACATGTGAAGAGGAGGCAAGCAACGACCCCAGTTAGTGTAGTTGAAACCATCACTGTAGGAGGGGTAGAGGTAGACCCAAATTGACTTGGGACGAGCAGATTAGGCAGTCTTTGATAGAAATGTGTTGGAAATTTTGTGAAAATAGTTTTTTTTCACAAATATAGAAAAATGATTTTTTTCCTATTTTGGACTAGAAATAAATATAATAAAATGAGCGGATTTTATATATATATTTGTTGGTTTGTGTTCTATGTTGGAAGAGCTTCGCAACGAACTAAACCACGTCCAAAACGGAGCTAAGATGAATGAGATATCGAGGCTCGAAGTTTGGTGTTTGAAACTTGAATGCTGGGAAAAGTGGGAAAGTGACACCTTGTCCCACATCGGATGAGAGATGAAACTTAAAGGGGTATTTAAGTTGGAACTCTCCATCCTTATTGTTTCATGGAAGCACTCACTAGTGTACTCTCGAAGGGTGCGTAGCACCCTAACTAGCTCCCGCACTTGCACACGCGCGCGTGGCGTGGGCAATGAGGCGCAATGTGGCGCTTTGATGGCGCACTTTGCACTTCGCCCGCTTGAGAGCCGCCTTTGTATTTTTTACCGCGTGCGCATGGTGGAGCACAAGGGTTGCAAGGACCAAGTGGTTGGTGACGTGGCATGATGGCGCGCATGGAGAATGGTCACTGAGGTGACGTGCGCGGCGCACCAAAGTGAGCCAAAACGGCGTGACTGTGTGGCGTGCTCGTAGAGGCTCACATGTGAAGTGGCGCACGCGCGTAGGTGCGCATGGCAGTGAGCCAAAATGGCGCATGTGCACAGGGGCGTGCAGACATTGCGCGCGTTGCGCGTAGAAGCTTCTAGCAGCAGTTAATGCTGTACAGTTACGTTTCAGCATTCGAAACTGACGAAGTTAATGCGTTTGACTGAGAATTAAGTGACGAATTAAAGTCCATTAAAGACGTCTAATGCATTTTAATTCACCCATTTAATTCATTTTTTTAGTTTTGACTAAGATTTGTAGTATAAATATGAGGTTACTTGGCAGATCAAATACACTGAATTCACACAGCAATTCAATCCTTCTCTCTAAATATTCTTCTCTCATCTTCAAGAATCAAGGTACTCATTCGGGTTGGAGTCAAGACCGGCAGTGCAACTGCTTCGGGCTGTTGTATCCTGGAAACAAACGTGTTCTCCTGGGAGACACGAAATTTGTTTTAAGGGACCCGTGTCCAACACGATCCTCAGCCAAATTTTTAATTTTCTGTAATTCTGTTCTTGTATTTTCTTTCAGTTGTAATAGTAATTTATTTCTGCTTTCCTATTTCCATTGTAAGTTCAAGTTAATAATTTTATTTATTTTTACACGAACGGATTCCTACAATCTTAAAACAAATTTTAAAACACTGTTCGTGTAGAATCACAAACTTCTCTGCTGTGAATTCAATTTTTTTTTTCACAGCAGGTTGCGTTTTAAAAGGTTTTTTCTCTCTTTTGATTCAAAGTAGCGACTTTGTCAAAACAGAACTCTGTTCTTCTACTCCTTCTTCATCCTTGAGTTCTAAGATCTTCTCTTGTAGTCTTCAAAGTTGGACTTTGAACCTACGAGGCTAATTTTGTTACTCATCGATTCTGTTAATAAAATAATAAATCAGCACATTTATTATTCTAACAAATTTATTAACTTGGTTTTGTGGAATTTTTCAAAATGTCGACTGAAAATACAAATGTCAACGTGGTTGTCGGTACCCCTGCCAACACTGTGGGAGCGTCCACAGTGGCGAATCATGCTAAACGACCCGAGAAGTTCTCGGGTCTCCACTTCAAAAGGTGGCAACAGAAGATGTTCTTCTACTTGAGCACCATGAACCTTGCAAGGTTCTTGACTGAAACCGCTCCCCAACCTACGGAAGGGGAGACCAACGGTCAGGCTCTGAGCGCGGTAGAGGGTTGGAAGCACTCGGATTTCATATGTCGAGGCTATGTACTTAACGGTCTCTTGGATGCTCTGTATAATGTGTACTATAATATCAAGACTTCCAAAGAATTATGGGAGTCTTTGGAGAAAAAGTGAAAAACGGAGGATGCGGGAACAAAGAAATTTGTTGTCGC
Source organism: Helianthus annuus (assembly GCF_002127325.2). Taxonomy (NCBI): domain Eukaryota; kingdom Viridiplantae; phylum Streptophyta; class Magnoliopsida; order Asterales; family Asteraceae; genus Helianthus; species Helianthus annuus. Next base: position 37,506,056 of record NC_035445.2, on the reverse strand, counting down.
CCGTTTCTTGGACTACAAAATGTTTGATAACAAGACTGTTATGAACCAGGTCCAAGAGTTGCAAATTATACTACATGACATCCATGCTGAGGGAATGGTACTTAGCGAAACATTTCAAGTGGCAGCCATGATCGAAGAATTATCTTAAACACAAGCGAAAGGAAATGACGATTGAGGATCTTGTCGTCTGTCTTCGTATAGAAGAGGACAACAGGGTGGCCCAAAAAGGCACCATTTTGCAAACTTCGGCTAAGGCAAACATGGTGGAAATTGGGGAATCCTCAAAGGGTAATAAGGGCAAACGGGGTAAAAAGGACAACAAAGGGAAAGCAAAGGTTAACAACCTTGGACCGAAAAAGGGGGCTGTGAAAAAGAAGTCTGCGCCTTTCCAAGGTACTTTTTACATTTGTAACGAGACGGGGCACCGTGCTAACCAATGCAACAAATCTAAGCGTGAGCATGCGCACATGGTTGATGAGGATGGTATGCCTCTGATTGCAATGATAACCGAGGAAGCGACTATGATTGAAGAAGTCAACGCAATGGGTGAAAACCCAAAAGGATGGTTCGTTGACACGGGTGCAACCCGCCATGTTTGTGGAGATAAGGCTCTTTTCTCTACATTCAAGGTAGCTTCAGGTGAAGAAAAGCTTTACATGGGAAATAAAGCTACCGCAAGCATCAAGGGGGAAGGCATGGTCGTCTTGAAGATGGCTTCGGGCAAGGAGCTTACCTTGACAAATGTGTTGTATGTCCCAGAGATACGGAAGAATCTCGTGTCGAGATGGATGCTCAACAAGTTTGGACTTCGTCTAGTGTTTGAATCGGACAATTTTGTCTTGTCTAGACGCGGTACTTTTATCAGAAAGGGCTATGCCCTAAATGGAATGTTTAAAATGAATGTAATGGTTGTGAACCAAAACAAGAAAATGAATGAAATTTCTACTTCTACTTACATGATTGAGTCTTCTAATGTTTGGCATGGTAGACTAGGGCATGTAAATTTTAATACATTATGACGTTTAATTAAATTAAATTTGATACCAACATTCCATATCGAGTCCGATCACAAATGCGAGACATGTGTTGAATCCAAACTAACGAGATCATCGTTTAAATCGGTTGAACGAATAACCGAACCCCTTGATTTAATTCATATCGATGTGTGTGATTTAAAAGCGGTTCCCACGCGTGGAGGAAATAAGTACTTCATTACGTTTATTGATGATTGTACTAAATATTGCTACGTGTAGTTACTTAAGAGTAAAAACGAAGCAATAGAGAAGTTTATCTTGTAAAAAAACGAAGTTGAGAATCAACTTAAAAAGAAGATAAAAGCTTTGAGAAGCGATCAAGGAGGTGAATATGTTGCACCTTTTGCGGATTTATGCGCAAAAAGTGGCTTTGTACATGAGTGTACACCTCCTTATTCTCCACAATCAAATGGAGTTGTGGAACGAAAGAACCGTACATTGAAAGAGATGATGAACGCCATGTTGATAAGCTCGGGAGTGAACCGAGAAATGTGGGGGGACACCATTCTCTCAGCAAACTATCTTTTGAACAAGATACTTTTGAAAAATAGGGACGAAACTCTATATGAGTTATGTAGAAAAAGGAAGCCATCGTACAAATACTTGAATGTGTGGGGGTGCCTAGCTAAGGTGATTGTACCACCTCCTAAGGCTCTTAGGATTGGACCCAAAACTGTTGATTGCATTTTCATTGGATATGCACATCAAAGTAGTGCGCATCGTTTTCTTGTATATGAATCCAAGAATCCTGATGTACACAAACACACTATTATGGAGGCTAATCCTAACATTGTCTCATATTTCGAGAATGTGTTTCCTATGTTAGGACAAACACATGCGACTTCATCAAGAGCGGTTGATGAAGCAGGTCCAACTTCGTCTACATGGTTAGATGAAGCAGGACCAAGTTCATCTACGAGGATGGATGAAAGACATGAATGACCTGAGGTCGAGGAGGGTGAGCTTAGACGAAGTAAACGACAAAGGGTTGAAAAATCCTTTGGTCCAGACTTCATGAGCTATATGGTTGAGGGTGAGCCCAATACCTACCACGAAGCGGTTACCTCTGCGGAAGGACCTTCCACCTGGCAAGAAGCAATTAAGAATGAAATTGATTCTGTATTGGAAAATCATTCTTGGGAGTTAGTAGATCTTCCACCTGGTTGTAAACCTCTTGGATATCGTTGGATATTCAAAAGGAAGATGAAAGCTGACGGAAGTATTGATAAATACAAGGCAAGGTTAGTGATCAAAGGATTTAGACAAAAGGAGGGTCTAGATTACTTTGATACTTACTCGCCTGTAACGCGAATAACCTCTATAAGACTGGTTCTTGCAATTGCGGCTCTAAGAAATTTGGAAGTTCCCCAAATGGATGTAAAGACTGCATTTCTAAATGGCGATTTAGAAGAAGAAATTTACATGGAACAACCCGAGGGTTTTTCCGCCCCAGGAAATGAGGGCAAAGTATGTAAATTGGTCAAGTCTTTGTATCGCTTGAAGCAAGCTCCAAAACAATGGCATCAAAATTTTGATCATGTCATGATTGACAATGGTTTCAAAATAAATGAGTGCGACAAGTGTGTTTATTTTAAAGACACACCAAGAGGTTATGTGATTTTATGTCTTTATGTAGATGATATGCTTATCATTGGGAGTGATGATAACATGATCAACTCAACGAAAGACATGTTGAAAGCGATGTTTGACATGAAAGACATGGGTCTCGCGGATGTGATTCTTGGAGTAAAAATCACTAGAACCCAAAATGGACTTGTGTTGAGTCAATCTCACTACGTGGACAAGATCCTTGGGAAATTCAGTTTGGACGATACGAGTATAGCTGAACTCCAATTGATAATACCCAATGCCTAAGGAAAAATAGAGGCGAGAGTGTTTCTCAGTTAGAGTACTCAAGGATCATTGGTAGTCTCATGTATTTAATGACATGTACTAGACCCGACTTAGCATATGCTGTGAGCAGGCTAAGTAGATACACCAGTAATCTGAGCAAGGATCATTGGAAAGCTATCACAAGGGTGCTTAGATACATAAGATATACAAGAGACTATGGATTACATTATACCCGTGATCCAGTAGTGATCGAAGGATACACTGATGCGAATTGGATATCAGATATAAAGGATCACAGATCCACAAGTGGTTACGTGTTTACACTTGCTGGCGCAGCTATAGCTTGGAAGTCTTCCAAGCAAACGGTTATTGCTAGATCCACGATGGAATCCGAATTCGTCGCTTTAGATAAAAGCGGGGAAGAGGCGGAGTGGCTACGTCAATTTGTGGAAGATATTCCAAGATGGCCAAAGCCGTTGACGGAGATTTGCGTACATTGTGACAATCAATTCGTGCTTGTTAGAGCACAAAGCGCAATGTACAATGGCAGATCAAGGCACATTCGACGTAGACACAACACGGTACGATAACTTATCTCAACGGGTGTGATCTCAGTTGACTATGTTAGGTCAAAGGAGAACAGTGCGGACCCGTTAACAAAAGGCTTAAGCACAGATAAGGTGTATAGGTTGTCAAGAGGAATGGGACTGAAGCCCATAGATGAAGGGAATATGAATGAAACCTAACCTAGTTGACTGGAGATCCCAAGATCTAGGTTCAATAGGCAAACTTAATCATAAACCCAAAGGGAATTAGTGTGGGGGGTGCCCCAAAATTTAGAAAGGGAGTTGTATACTTCCTAGTCCATTCCAATCAGTGACATGAAGTAAGGTTAAGCATGTTGAGGTTAAGGATTTTGAGTAAATCAAATTAACCATGATGCTTTTAATGATTCAGAGGAATCACCTATGTTAGAGAGATGTGGGGTGGCTTCGAATGGATTTGTGGGGAGGTGCAAATCCTAGAGCTCTCGCAGAACCAGGAACGTGTTCCATGACCATAAACGGACACAACCATGAGGATTTGACTCGACTAGGGAGAGTATTGTGTGAATGTATATTGTTGCCTACATAAATGGGGGATTGTTCAAAGACACCGCGTCTACAAGACCCTAGGAGGCTAAGTATGCTTCACAAAAGAAGGTTCAAAGGTTACACCTACTTATCTTGCAATATTCAACTGTTGAACCTGTATCGTTGAAACTTGATAGATCGATTTCTATTCTTGTGGGGGATTGATGGAAATTTTGTGAAAATAGCTTTTTTCACAAATATAGGAAAATGATTTTTTCCTATTTTGGACTAGAAATAAATATAATAAAATAAGCGGGTTTTATATATTTATTTATGGGTTTGTGTTCTATGTTGGAAGATCTTCACAACGAACAATGAGATATCGATGCTTGAAGTTTGGTGTTTGAAACTTGAATGCTGGGAAAAGTGGGAAAGTGGCACCTTGTCCCACATCGGATGAGAGATGAAACTTAAAGGGGGTATTTGAGTGGGAACTCTCCATCCTTATTGTTTCATGGAAGCACTCACTAGTGTACTCGCGAAGGGTGCGGAGCACCCTAACTCGCACTCGCACATGCACACCCCACGTGCGCGCGCGTGGCGTGGGCGATGAGGCGCAATGTGGCGCTTTGATGGCGCACTTTGCACTTCCACCGCTTGAGAGCCGCCTTTGTATTTTTGACCGCGTGCATGTGGTGGAGCACAAGAGTTGCAAGGACCAAGTGGTTGGTGACGTGGCATGATGGCGCGCATGGAGCATGGGCACTGACGTGACGTGCGCGACGCACCAAAGTGTGCCAAAACGGCGTGACTGTGTGGCGTGCTCGTAGAGGCTCACAGGTGAGGTGGAGCACACACGTAGGTGCGCATGGCAGTGAGCCAAAAATGGCGCATGTGCACAGGGGCGTGCAGACATTGCGCCCGCGTAGAAGCTTCCAGCAGCAGTTAATGCTGTGCAGTTACGTTTCAGCATTCGAAACTGACGAAGTTAATGCGTTTGACAGAGAATTAAGTGACGAATTAAAGTGCATTAAAGACGTCTAATGCAATTTAATTCACCCATTTAATTCATTTTTCAGTTTTGACTCAGATTTGAAATATAAATAGGAGGTTCCTATGACAGATCAAATACACGGAATTCACACAGCAATTCAATCCTTCTCTCTGAATATTCTTCTCTCATATTCAAGAATCAAGGTACTCGTTCGGGTTGGAGTCAAGACCAGCAGTGCAACTGCTTCGGGCTGTTGTATCCTGGAAACAAACGTGTTCTCCTGGGAGACACGAAATTTGTTTTAAGGGACCCGTGTCCAACACGATCCTCAGGCAAGAACTTTTTAATTTTCTATAATTCTGTTCTTGTATTTTCTTTTAGTTGTAATAGTAATTTATTTCTGCTTTCCTATTTTCATTGTATGTTCAAGTTAATAAATTTTATTTATTTTTACACGAACGGATTCCTACAAAATGCACCTCTCTGAGGACATGGTCCAAGATAGGAGTTCGTGGAGACGTAAGATTAAAGTTAAAGAGTTTTAAGGGTTACGTAAGATGTGGTTGGGTGTTGTCAAAGGGGGTATAGATTTGCCTACACTTTGGATGGTCTTTGTCACACCCCCAAAATCCACCATGTGGAGTATCACCGCTTGGAGGCGTGACGTGACCATGATCGAGCCACCAATCATATTGAATATCTTAATTGAGTAAATAAAACCAACTACAATATAATTGGTGACTAAAAGCTAGTTAACCAAGATTAAAATAAATAGCGGAAGCATTAAAAGTAAAACCCAAAATATAAGTTCATAGTTCATAAGTTTAAAATCCAAAACGTAGATTTAATAGTTCATAAGGATTAAGTGTTTATTACGGAACCTGACAGTCCGTATCCCACAACAACCTCCTCCTCGTGCAAGCTCCATAAGCATCTAGCGACCTGTAAGGCATGTAACAACGAGTCAACAACAAAGTTGAGTGAGTTCACGGTTGGTTGATTAGTTTTAAGTTGTTTCTGAAAAACGTGGTTTGTCTTTCTCTGGCGTAATTGCCGTGGGGGTTACCCCGTAGTTGAAAGTATGTTTAACCAGTTCATTCCTTATTACCCAAACCATATTCATGATTAGTGGGGCTTCCCCATGTGAACCACTAGACTGTACCATATCGACCACTACGCAAGTAAGTTGTGCCCTACATCAGCGTCTATCAACACTGACGGTTTGCCATAGTCCATTAGTACACGCCCGTCCGACTGGCACGGTGTGAGGTTTGTTAAACCTAATAGCGCTATTAACTAATGACCCGCTCGCCATTGGCCTCGGCGATTAAGTCGATATAAAAATGAGGGACTTATGATAGAGTTTTGTCTAGTAAGTTTTAAGGTTGTTGTCCTACCCAAGGAGGACGAACGTACGTAGTTCTACCTAAGGAGAATACGCAGGAGTAATATTGGCATCCTACCCAAGGAGGATGGCCGTACATATCCTACCCAAGGAGGATATGTAGATTCAGTTTTAAATTCTTTAACCCATTCCCAAACCACCGGGAATCCCATGCCTTAGAAAGTGTGTGAACTTACCTTGGTTTGCTCGGTTAGATTCTCAAATATAGCTAACAGCCAAGGTCGGTCAATCACGTCGTAATATGATTACCAGTTAGTCATTTAGTGGTTTTCAAATAGAGCACAAAGTTCCTACACGTATCTAACACATAACATGCATTACTTTAACGGTCTAGGCCCATGTAACCTCCTATCTATTCCCTACTCATAAACAAACATACGACACTGCACATAACACTTTTATAGACATATAACATGTTATATCACTCTCGGATAACCTACCTGACATATAGACACGCAAATCACTACTTATATCGTTTCAGCTTTTATACTCAGAACTGGGCTGTTTTCGGGGATTTTAATAAAATAGTTATCTTATTTAAAAAATTCCCAACTTTTTACAGAAGGTGCTAAACGACCTAAATATTATTGTGTAAAAATCTCGGGATCTAATTCATCACCAATATTTTAATAAAAATCATTTTCCGGACTGCAATCAGATTCATTATTTTATGACTGTAGTCTACGGAATAATTCATTAAAAATTCATTGTAAGTCGGATTGACGAAATTCCAGTGGGACAATTACTACGACATCAGTGTCCGTCTACTGTACAGATTTCATGGGCTGATTCGACACAGAACTCAAGTTATGACTAAAAATATAACACATATTTTCAGCAGCAAAAATGCAGCTTGAGCTGCTGTTACAAAATGACCCTTTAAAAATAGTAAACGAAGTCCAAAAATTATGATTCTAGTGCCATTAGAACCGTATTTCATAATACATAAATCTGGACTTCAGAAATTACATTTTTCGCTTGATTAAGGTTCGGTTACAGCCAACTGAAGTTGGCTGTAATCACTAAACAGCTTTCTGTTTTTCAGCTTTAACATTCTAAAGCGAGTTGTATTGGTTCCGTTAACATGCATAATGATCAACAACATTTCTAGTAATCAATATTAACAAGTATTCAGCAAGAAATCAGTAACATCTCAAGATAACATCATACTAACATAAATACATCATGTTTCATCTTCTTGTTTAAACCCTTTTTAGTGTTCTTGTAGATTTAACATATTACATCTTACTACTAGGGTAGAATCTAGTGAAGATGATGAAGAAATGGTGATGAACAAGCAAGAAAGAAAGATCCTTTGAAGTTCCACAAGTTGCAAGCCTTCTTGTATCACCTTCAAGCTTGTATGGAACTTGAATATGATGAAGATGATGGTGGTTTAGTGGTGGTGATGGGGGCGGTTGTGGGTGGCCGAGAGGAGAGAGAGAGTTTGAGAGAGAGAGTGGGATGAATCTTGTGAAGGATATGGAGAGATGTTGGCCATGATTACACTCCTACTTATAATGATTTCCATCATATTTTGTTTAGATATGCAAGTAAACAATCAAATATAATATTGCATCAAATCCAAGAGAAGATATGGTGTGGATCTTTGGTGGGGTCCCTTGGGGACCGTTGCACATGGGGGGGGGGGTTGATGTAAGTTTTGTAATTAGTTAATAATTATTAGTTAAATTCCAAGTATATGATTTCCTTTATTGGTTACTAGAGAATTTAGTGGGTCTTATGGTGTACGGGGATCACAACTAGCCAAGAAATAATTAAACAATTTTTCTTGCAATATTTTGGTGTCCCGAGTAATGTCCGGTTGCTCGGTTAGATACCGTTTCGTTAAAGTGTTTAATTATTCCGTAAAGTGTCTACTATATATATATATTTTTGTAACGCAATTTATTCCTAACACATAGGAGGATATTCAGGACCATTTAGTAACTTTTCTGTATACTACTAGTATGTTAACACGCATATGTAAGTATGGCACAGTAACAGGAAACAGTTAAGTAATTCAACACAGTCACTAAGCACTTTAATTATCATAAATAAATTGTACGGAATACATGGAATTTTGAGGGTTGTCACATTCTCCCCCTGTTAAGAAAATTTCGTCCCGAAATTTAGCACGTGGTTACTGAGGAAGCTAGTTAAGTTGCGTTGGTTTCCTGGGGTGTCACATCATCCCCCTGTTGATTTGGAATTTGTCCCGAAATTCTGCAGTAACTTCAGTCTCAGTAGTGTTTGCACTTTTCTTAAACAACTGGGGATACTTGAGTTTCATTTGGTCTTCTCGTTCCCAGGTATACATTGGGCCACGACGGGAATTCCAACGAACTCGAACGAGAGGTATCCTGGTACTCTTGAGAATCTTAACATCTCGATCAGTAATCTCTACTTGTTCCTCGACGAATCGCAGCTGGTCGTCGATCGTGAGCTCCTTTAAGGGAACTATGAGAGTCTCATCTGACAGACATTTCTTTAGATTTGACACGTGGAATACGTTGTGAACTCCGCCGAGTTCTTCAGGTAGATTCAACTTGTAGGCCACCTTGCCAATTTTCTCAATGATTTCGAACGGTCCGACATAACGCGGATTGAGCTTGCCTCGTTTTCCAAAACGGACTACACCTTTCCAAGGTGAGACTTTGAGTAGCACTCGATCCCCAACTTGGAACTCGAGTGGTTTTCTGCGCTTATCAGCATAGCTTTTCTGACGGTCACGAGCTGCCGCCATTCGTTGTCGTATCTGAGCAATCTTTTCTGTCGTATCTACTACAAGTTCTGGGCCAGTGATTTGGCTGTCACCAACTTCTGCCCAACAAAGAGGTGATCAGCACTTGCGTCCATACAATGCCTCAAACGGAGCGGCCTGGATGCTGGTGTGGTAGCTGTTGTTATACGAAAACTCCACTAATGGGAGATGCTTTTCCCAGCCATTGCCGAAGTCGATTACGCATGCCCTAAGCATGTCTTCGAGGGTTTGGATGGTGCGTTCTGATTGCCCATCCGTTTGTGGATGATAAGCGGTGCTCATATCTAAACGTGAGCCAAAAGACTTGTGCATAGCTTGCCACAGTTCAGAAGTAAAACGCGTGTCACGATCAGAAATGATGGAGGTTGGCACTTCGTGCCTTGATACCACTTCCTTTAGGTAGATGTCTGCTAGGGTAGAAAACTTATCCGTTTCCTTGATGGCTAGAAAATGTGCAGACTTGGTCAGTCGGTCCACGATCAGCCAAATGGTATCGTTTTCGCGTTGAGATCTGGGCAGGCCAGTAACGAAATCCATGGAAATTTGCTCCCATTTCCATTTAGGTATCTCTGGTTGTTGAAGTGGGCCTGATGGTTTCTGATATTCGACCTTGACCTTAGCACAAGTCAAGCATTTACTAACGTAGGTTGCTATGTTGGCTTTCATACCAGGCCACCAGTATGTAGTCTTTAGGTCGTGGTACATCTTATCCGAACCAGGATGTACTGAATAACGAGACTTATGTGCTTCATCCATCAGAAGCTCATGTAGGTCTCCATACAGTGGAACCCAGATGCGTCCGTTAACATAGTAAGCGCCGTTTTCTTTTTGTTCTAGCCGTTGCCTCGATCCTCGTAAGGACTCAGCCCTGATGTTCTCTGCCTTCAATGCTTCAACCTGAGCATCGCGAATCTGGGCGGGAAGGTTAGATTGGATGGTAAGCTATAACGCACGTACACGCTTAGGTATAGTATCCTTTCGGCTGAGAGCATCGGCCACAACATTGGCTTTGCCCGGATGATACTTGATAGCGCATTCATAATCGTTCAAGAGTTCGACCCATCGGCGTTGTCGCATATTTAACTCCTTTTGCTTGAAGATATGCTCAAGACTCCTGTGATTGGTGTAAATGGTGCACTTGGTACCGTACAGGTAATGTCTCCATATCTTAAGCGCGAAACAACTACTCCTAATTCCAAGTCGTGCGTAGTGTAGTTCCTTTCGTGAACCTTAAGTTGGCGTGATGCGTAGGCAATGACCTTGTCACGTTGCATCAACACACAACCAAGGCCTTGGATGGAAGCGTCGCAATAAACCACAAAATCATATGTGCCTTCGGGCAATGAGAGAATAGGTGCGCTACAAAGTCTATCCTTCAAGTGCTGGAATGCGGACTCCTGTGCATCACTCCAACAATAAGTGACACCTTTCTGAGTCAGTGAAGTGAGAGGTCGCAATCTTTGAGAAATCTTTGATAAACCTTTTGTAATACCTGCCAAACCCAAGAATTGGCGGATTTCTGTTGGTGTGCGGGGTGCAGGCCAGTTCTTGATCGAGTCAACCTTGGATGGATCTACATGAATCCCATCCTTGTTTACCACATGGCCTAGAAAGTGGACTTCGTGAAGCCAAAAGTCACATTTCGAAAACTTGGCATACAACTGATCTTTTCGAAGAAGTTCCAGAATAAGCCTCAGATGTTGCTCTTGTTCCTCCTGACTCTTAGAATAGATCAGGATGTCGTCAATGAACACTATGACAAACTTATCCAGGTAAGGCTTGCACACTCGGTTCATGAGGTCCATGAAAACTGCAGGTGCATTCGTTAACCCGAATGGCATAACGAGAAACTCGTAATGGCCGTAACGAGTTCTGAATGCTGTTTTGGAGACGTCTTCCTCTCGGACTCTCCGCTGATGATAGCCTAACCTTAGGTTAATCTTAGAATAATAACTCGACCCTTGCAACTGGTCGAACAAGTCATCAATGCGTGGAAGAGGATAACGATTCTTCACTGTCACCTTGTTGAGCTCGCGGTAGTCAATACACATCCTGAAAGTACCGTCTTTCTTCTTCACAAACAAGACTGGAGCTCCTAGGGTGAAGAGCTAGGACGTATAAAACCCTTTTTCAAGAGTTCTTTTAGTTGCGTGGACAGTTCTTCAAGTTCTGATGGAGCTAGATGATACGGTGCTCGAGCTATGGGCGCTGCTCCAGGAGCTAGCTCGATTTGCAATTCAACTTGGCGATGAGGCGGAAGACCAGGTAATTCCTCAGGAAATACCCCGGGAAAGTCGTGCACAATAGGAATGTCTTCTATCTTCTTTTCCTCTGAGGATGCATCAGAAACGAGGGCTAGAATAGCGGTGTGGCCCCTTCGCAAACACTTCTGGGCTTTAAGGAAAGAGATGATGACTACAACAGCACCACTCCTGTCGCCACGAATCACGAGGGGTTCTGTTGGTGCATGGAATGTCTGTTGACTACGTGTATATCAAGTCTTAGGTCAAGATAGGTCAACATAGGAGCTTGAAAGTCAAAATTAGATGTAATGTTATAGGTTTCGCTTATAAGGATTTAGGGGGGTTTCGCTCTTGTGTACCAGGTAGGTTTCGCTTATAATGTCACAAGGGGTTTCGCTCATAAGGTTGTCATATGAGCGAAACCAACTGCATTATAAATACCCTGACTTGTGATTCAGTTGTGTATGTTGGAGCGAAACCTAGTCATTTCTTTGTAACGAAACTCTGTCAAAATCATTCCAGAAAGCTTAAAAAGAGAAGGAATTGAAAGGAACAGCTGTGTTACTTCATCTACATTGATTCCGCCTTTGTATTTGGAGATGAACTACCTTATACTGACTGTTTAGGGTCGGAAAACGGTCCAACAAGTGGTATCATAGCGCATGACGAGGAGTTCATACTACTACAGCTTGATTCTACAGAATTCTCTAACTTCTACTCACTTTCTCTCATACTTTTTCGATTTGAACTAGTTCCTACGGTTGAAATGGCCTGATTTTTGAGTATAATGTGTAAAACATACAATTAACAAACCCTAGAAAGATTCAGGTTAAAACATGGCTTAAAAATGGTAAAAATCAGCTAAAAACAGGGTTTCGCTTATTCGGACATCGAAGCTATTTCGCTCATTCGAACATTGCTATTTCGCTCATAGAGACAAAATCATATTTCGCTTATAGGGTTTCGCTGATACGGACATATCTGATTTCGCTTTTCTGTCAACATTGATATTTCGCTCTTTTGACACTGTGCTATTTCGCTTATCTCTCAATTAGGGTTTCGCTCATAGGAACATCCCTGATTTCGCTTATACAGACACACTGCTATTTCGCTTTTGTGTCATCATACAGGCTGATTTCGCTTTTTAGTCACTGTTGCTCAAAATTTCGAAATTTTTCTAAGTGTTTGCTGATTTTTTAGGTGCATTCAAGATGGATGACATATTCTTGAACCCGTTTAGCGACATGTACGCATTCTCTGGAAATTCTGGAAATGATGATACTTCATCAAGCAACAAGAATGAGAATCCGCCGAATGCGAAGAAAAAGGAAGCTTGGGAATCGGAAAGTGCCTTTGGAACTTTCAATAAACCTCCAAAGCTAATGGCTATCGAGGAATACAGTCGGTGGTCAAGAAAGTTTGAAGATTAGTTGATGGCATTTGCATTTCCCAGCTGGAGGAGTCTGAAAACTGGTTATCAAGATGGAAACAAAAATGGTGAAACTTTAACATCAGCTAAGGAGATTGAATCATTTGTGGCTGAGCAAAAATGTGTGGCATTGTTATTTCAGTCCGTCCGGGAAGACATAATCTCATTGATCGATTATTCAAATGCAAAAGATCTCTGGAAAAAGCTAGAAACAAAATGTCTAGGAAGTGCTGAAATTGTGAAAAGTAAAAAGAAACTTCTTAGGAAAGAATTTGATTTATTTGGCTGTCTAAAGAATGAATCAGTGTCAAAGATGATCGAGAGGTTTGGACATTTGAAACTGGAGCTAGCTAGGCATGAAATTACATATTCTAACGATGAGCTAGTAGACAAGTTGTTCGATTCATTACCAGACGAGATGGATTGGAGATTTTATGCGCTGATGCTGAAGAACACTATCGAGCCTGCAAAGTTAACTGTGGATTTGTTGATTGAGAGACTCGAAAGTCACGAGCTGGAACTGAAGAAGACATACAAAGTCAATCACTCATCCTACCAGCAGAATTGTATTATCCAAAAAGCATGATGCCAAAAGCAACTTCTCCCAAAACTGCTTTTTCTACTGAGAATGTGTCCACAGCAAGCAAAGAAAGTCAAAGTGGTCAAAGCAGTGGAAATCACAGTGGTTATCACAGTGGATCTTCATTATCTGCAAGTCATTCTGATACAAAGAATCGGTTTCAATGCAACATCGCAATAGACCTAACGAATGCTCAGAATTTTGATGAGGAGTCGGCTAAACAGCAGATGATCTTTCTAGCATCTGTGTTGGAATCATATGAAGGGTTAGTAGCAGGGAAGATAGGCAACACCAACCTAACGAAAGAGGACTATGATCAAATAGATCCTGAAGTAATGGAATTAATCGACATTAATTGGTGCATGACCAGTGCAGTTCGTCGAGCACAGCGTTTCATGGAAATAACCGGCAGAAAGACAATTGGTGGTCCTTCTACCAAGCTGGGTTTTGATAAGTCCAAGGTGACATGCTTCAAGTGTAAGCAGAAAGGTCACTTCAAGCGAGAATGCAGAAACGCATATGCTGATGAGTCGGAGAACCCTTTCAGAGAGGATTACTACAAGAAGGCAATATATCATTAGAATAAATCCGAGCCGCCTAGATTGAAGCAGGTTGAAGACAACAAAGAGAAATCTAGAGCTCTTGCAGTGATTTATGATGATGAGGGGTATGATTGGAGTCAAGAGGTTCTACCGGAGGAAGATGCGGTTGGCTATGCATTCATGGCAAAAACCGAACCTATTCCGTGGAAAGACAACAGAACTGAAGAGCAGAAGTATAAACACAGAAAAATGTTGGATGAAAACAGAATAATTAGAATATTTGGGATTTATCTGGAAGCGAAGAGAGCGAGAAGATGGGATCCGGACAGAGAGTGTTATCTTGACCCATATGGAAATATTGCAGTCGATGACAAAACTCTTGATCTGGAAGCCATAATCAAGGAGTTCAAAGATGAGGATGATTATTGGCAGAGTAAATGGTGGGGAGCTGGAGACGAGAAAGAGAAAGAGGAGAAAGAGAAGAAGGAAAAAGAAGAGATAGAGAAGACAAAGAAAGTTGGCACTGGGGTTATTGACACAACGCAGGAGTTAACGGCTGAAAACCTCGGAAAAATGGCTGAGAAAGTGCTGGCTGCTAAGGCACTTGAGGTAGACTCTAACTCCGTGTCTGAGTCAAAAAGCCAGGTCAGTTCAAACTTGTCAACAATAGTGTCAGGTAAGAAAATTGATGGAAATGCTGATTGGAAAAATTGCATCAAAGAGTGCAAATTTTGTAATATAGTCACGTATCTCAACGGTAAGAAAGTTGAAGATCTGACAGCGAAAGTCAGAAGCGTTGAGAATCAAATTCTTGATCGTGACAAAAGAGTTAAAGCTTCAACTGAACGGATAAAAGAATTAACTAAACAAATTGAAAAAGATAAAATTGATCATGAAAGATTTAAAAAAGAAAATGAAAAGTTAATTCTTGAAAACTGTCAGATTTCTGAGAAATTTGAAAAACTCAAAAGCACAATGAAAGATAATGATGATCGTAATGGTAAAACTCATAAAGAAAACGTTCAACTAAAAGCAGTGCTTAGAGTAAAAGAAGAATCAGTCAACCAACAACTGGATGAAATCGCTAAACTGAAACTTAAATTTCAAGAGGCTGAAATTGAAAACGAGCGAATCCAGTTGAAGCTTAAAAGTTACAGCTCTGCAAGCTTTGTTTTGCAACACATTGTTCCTAAACCCATCGGGAAAAACAAAGCTGGCGAAGATGTTTATTCTGATGGAACCGGGGTGGGTTTTCATAGAGTTCCACCGCCGATTTTGGATAATTACACGAAAAAGCAATCTGGGTTGGTTGAAATCAAAGAAGAAAGAGAAATGAATCTTCCGGATTTAATTGATGTCACGTTCACATCTTCCAATGATGATAGTGTCCAGAATGATATTGTAAAAGGTGTTGTTGAAAATGTGCTAAAAACGGATAGTGACACTACTGAGGAAGATGGGTGTTTCTTGGACAAATACATTTCGAAACAAAAGTCCAAGAACAACTTAAATGAAGAATCAAATCTTATCATTTACAAGATGTTAGGTTCAGATAAGTTGTTTTCGGATTCAGAGTTTCCGATTGAGAATGTAAATGTGAACAAATTGACAAATGTTTTCAAATTGGTCGAAGTCGAGTTGTCAGAAGTGAACAATCTGAGTCAAACAAAGAGAAAGATGACTGTTGAGAATGATAAAACTTACTACAAGAAACCTTTAGTTCCACCGCGTTTTTACAACAAGAACCGAAACAACTGGTCGGGTGGTTATCAGGGTGGTAGGAATTATCAGAAAAGAAATATTCCAAACAAGAGGTTTGCTGAAAAGAAAAAGTTTCTGAACAGTTCGAGTTCACTTGCTCATGAAGAGAAAGAAAATTTTTCAAAATCAAATGAAGAGTTCTTTGAGAAAAGAGCTTCACAGGCTCAGTCTGAAGGCACGAGTCGGGTAACTGATACTCGAACATGCTTCAGATGTAATCAAGTTGGTCACACTGCACGAAAGTGTACCAACGTGAAGCCTAAGACTGAAACTGTGAAGATTCAGTAGAAGAAAGTTGAGGTGAAGGGTAAAGCACCAATTGTTGTTGAGAAAAAGAGTGTGAAAAATGACAACACCAAAGTGAAAAATGAACTCGTAAAGAAAGTGGTAACTAAAAACGACAAGTTTTATAAACGGGTTGCATTATCTCAACAAGTGTGGAAACCGAAAACTGAGAAAAAGATTTCACCTTCTGAGGATTCAATTCAAATTGATTATGATGAAAATTTTCCACCTCTTAAGGCTGAAAATTTCAAAATTCAAATTGCGAGAGTCAAGGTTACACCCAAGGCTGATGAGGCCTGGGTGGACTCAATGTTTGATTAAGCAGTTTGAATTGCCGGAGCTTCCTGGATCGCGAAGCATGAATCGGCATCTTTATTGAAGTTGATTAAGTCATAGTTTGTTATGTGCAGGATCATCCAAAACTTGTATCCAGATGGATCATGGATAGTGGAGCTTCAAGACATATGACAGGGAAGACTGCGTTGCTGTATGATGTGAGAAACATAAATGGAGCATACGTAGGATTTGCAGGTAATCAAGGAGGAAGGATTATTGGTGAAAGAACGTTATACAATAGGATTGTGACATTTGAAAGAGTTAACTACATTGCTGAGCTGGAGAATAATCTGCTGAGTATCTCCCAGATCTGTGACAGGATGTATACTACTCACTTCACTGACAAAGAATGTTTGATCTTGAAACCGGGATTTGTAATTCCCGAGGAATGGATTATCATGAGGGCACCGAGAGTTAATGATATGTACGTGTTGGACATGAGCGTAGCTACTACAACCACGGGTCAGGCTCATTGTTTTGTGTCCAGAGCAACTGAGAAAGAATCGAGATTATGGCACTGAAAGATGGGGCATATTCATCTTAGAAAAATGAATCACTTGGTGCATAACGATTTGGTTACAGGAGTTCATGTCAAAGGTTTTCATCTGGAAGGGGAGTGCATTAACTGTATCAAAGGCAAGCAGAAGAAAAAGTCACACCCTACAAAGCAAGTCAATTCAGTTTCGAGACCTCTGGAAAGACTTCACATGGATTTATTCGGTCCTGTGAATGTCAAAAGTATTACAGGAGATTACTATTGTTTAGTCGTTACTGATGATTATTCCAGATTTTCATGGGTTTCTTTCTTGAAGACGAAAGACGAAACATTTGACAGTTTGATGGCGTTATTCAAGAGAATTGAGAATCTGTACCAAAGGCGTATCAAAAGAATTCAAAGTGGTAATGGTACTGAATTCAAGAACAGCAAGATGGAAGAACTTTGTGATGAAAGAGGTATATTGCATGAGTTTAGTGCTCCGTACACTCCGCAGCAGAATGGAGTCGCAGAACGCAAAAACCGGATGCTAATCGAGACGACTAGAACTATGCTCGCAGATTCAAAGTTACCGATTAATTTTTGGGCTGAAGCTGTTTCCGCCGCATGCTATATGCTCAACAGGGTTCTTACTATCAAAAAGTTCAACAAAACGTGCTTTGAGCTAATCAATAACCGCAAACCGAATTTGAAGTATCTAGAACCGTTCGGGTCACCCTGTACTGTTATAGAGCCTCATGGAAAGTTTGGTCCGAAGTGCATTGAGGGAATATTAGTTGGCTATGCAAATCCGATGCGACGTGTCTTCGTTCCAAGTGAGAAGCGGATTATTGAAGTTGCAAATGTTGAATGTCAAGGTTATACTATGCCGCCGCAGAATCCTGGTGATTCATGGCTTTATCATTATGACAAACTATGGGATTCGTTTGACATGAGAGAAGAATCAGAGGAAGATGAAGATTTCTTTGATGAGCTGGATATTTTGCGTGAATATGAGTCGCAGCTAAGGTTCCGTGCTGAGTATTCTAGAAGACCTCAGGAAACTTCAAATGATGATGAAGCAGGTCCTAGCAATGCTGGTGAACATGATGATGAAGTTGCTCCTGGTAATCAGTCGGATCAGAATGATAATCAAGAAGCTGAGAACATGCCAGTATTTGATCATGGTGATTCAGACTCTGAGGGGGAGCAGATCCAGATTTCAAGTCAAACAAACCAAGTTGGTGAACAAGATGCAGATCAAAATGTTACTAATCTGGAGGGCAATGTAGATGTTCCAAGTGAAGTAATGCCGCTAACTCTTTCATATCATCCAGAGGAGTTGATCATAGGAGAATTACATGCAGGCGTTCGCACGAGACGTCAAATTGACTAGGGCCTTACATGTTTTTATTCTACAGTAGCACCTTTACAAACTGAATTTTCACTAAGTTGTTTCATTTCGCAGATCGAACCGCGAACTTACAAAGAGGCGCTTACTGAAGACTCTTGGGTCATTGCAATACAAGAGGAGTTAAGTCAGTTTGAAAAGTTGGGAGTGTGGAAGCTAGTGGATTTGCCGGATGGTCATAGAAAAATGAATACAAAATGGGTATTTAAGTGTAAGAGAGACGACAGAGGAGTTTTTGTAAGGAACAAAGCTCGACTTGTTGTTCAGGGCTTTAGTCAACATGAAGGGATTGATTTTACAGAAGTTTATGCTCCTATGGCACGACTCGAGGCAATCAGAATTTTCCTTGCATTTTCCTCTTGGAAGAACTTCAAAGTATATCAGTTAGATGTAAAATCGGCGTTTCTCTTTATGGGAAGGTCAAAGAGGAGGTTTATGTCGGTCAGTCGCCGGGCTTCACCGATCCAATCCACAAGAACAAGGTCTACTTATTGGACAAAGCGCTGTATGGTTTACACCAGGCCCCGAGAGCTTGGTACGAGACTTTGTCTCAACATCTACTAGCCAACAAGTTCATTCGTGGAAAAGTGGATGCCACTCTCTTCACTAAAGAAGTCGACGGTCATCTTCTGATAGTACAAATTTATGTGGACGATATAATCTTTGGGTCGACAAATGAGAGTCTATGCAAAGACTTTGAATCAGTGATGAAGCAAAAGTTCGAAATGTCATCAATGGGGGAGATGAAATTCTTTCTAGGATTACAAGTTGAACAACTACCTGAGGGAATTTTCATTCATCAGACGAAGTACGTTTGTGATATTCTAGAGAAATTTGGGATGTCAAGTTCTACTCCAGCTGCTACCCCACTTGCAACAAATCATGGGATTCACCCAGATCTCACCGGAGACAGGGCTGATGAAACGTTCTACCGATCCATGATAGGTTCTTTGATGTACTTAACAGCTTCACGTCCTGATATCATGTACCCAACGTGCCTCGCAGCAAGATATCAATCTAACCCAAGAGCTTCGCATATGATTATTGTGAAGAGGATATTACGCTACCTGAAAGGAACTCCTTCATTGGGGTTGTGGTATCCTAGAAAAGGCGACTTTACGCTCGAAGGGTATTCCGATTCGGATTTCGGATGCTGCAAAGTTAATGCTAAATCAACAACTGCAGGATGCCAGTTCTTTGGACCTAGATTGATTACCTGGCAGTGTAAGAAACAAACGTCTGTGGCGTTATCTACATGTGAAGCAGAGTATGTGTCTGCTAGTAGTTGCTGCTCTCAGATCTTGTGGATACAACAACAGATGCGCGACTATGGTTTGCAGTTTCTTAACACACCTCTTTTCGTTGATAATGAGGCCGCTATAAATATAACAAAGAATCCAGTACATCACGCTAAAACTAAACACATAGAAATTCGTCATCACTTTATTCGCGATTGTTTCGAGAAAAAGTTGATACGAATTGAGAAAATCCACACTGATGAACAGAAAGCTGATTTACATACCAAAGCTTTTGATAAAAATCGGTTTAAAGATTTGTTAAAACTGAACGGTATGAAGTTTCTGTCGGTGTCGGATGGCATAATTGGCGTTGATGAGAGTACTGTTGCGGATGAAGACGAGAAACAATCTGCAATGGTGTGTCGATTTTTACTTGTTTTGGTATTTAGGGGGAGTAGATAGATGTAAATATGTAAATAGATATATTTCCAGAAAATACAAAAACAGTAAAAAATGCAAAAATACAAAAACATGATAAAATTTTAAAATCCAAAAACAACATAAAATCTGAAAAAGAGCTTGTGTTTATAGGGAAAAATGATAGTACATCGGCTAGACAATTACAATATGTTAAAGAATTGTAAAGATTAAATGAGTTAAAGAGTCTCACAATTGATGTGTCGATAGGTTTTCGCACATTTAGTAGATTTATTCGGGATATAAACCTAAAATTTCAAACTTGCGAAATTTGTGGGGAACACTACTTGGATATTGAAAGGTCTCGTATTCTGATATACTAGGTTTTTATACTCAATCATGTCTGGGGTATTATTCCGGGACTTCTGCTGAATGGAAGTTCTGACCTAGTCCTTGGATAATACTTTCTGCAAATGCTTGAAACATAGCATAAACCCTCCACATGTAGATGAAACAATAAAATTGATAGTCCCTGCTGTTGTAACTAAAAGATCCTCTAAAGGGGACATACTGAAAAGTCGAAGCTGATATCTCTCTGTACATACCTAATTTATGTACAGATATCATTGTAGTATACTCACCTGTAAGACTGAATATTGGGATTCTGGATACGGGAGTATATTCAAGAGGTGGGACACATGAATGAGCTAAGTTCATAAGACATCTAAATCGTATCCTGAATAGATTAAACTTTGTGTGAGAATTTAAGATGGATCAGTATATTGACAATCGAGGTGAATTGTTTAAGTCTGAATATGAAGTGAAGCTTAACGGTACTAGTAATTTTTCTGAAAAGCTGATATGATTCCCTGACACGCTCGCCAAAAATAAGTTTGTAAATAGTTTACTTTGTTTACTTTCTGCAATTTAAGTTTTCTGTATTTCATTTCTTAGTTTAGAACACATTATAAAATCCAAAAAGATTTTTCATTTCTGCCTTATCTTAGACAAACCACAGTAGAGAGTTGATTGTTGGATTCTCAGATGATTGAAGCAGATGCAGAAAATATTTGAAAATGTTTTCAAAATCAGTTTGATTCGTCAAATGATCAACCAAGGTCATTAAGTTGAACTTGGTAGATAAATTGAGTAATCAGGGTCATTAACTTGGACCTGAATACTTGAGTGGATTTCTATAGCTGATTGAGTTTGTGATTTATTGTTGAATAGATAGAATTGTAATGTTTGATGTTTAAGACACAGGTTTTGGACTTCATTATTCCCATGGAAGTTAATTGTCAAAGTTTGAACCAGATCAAGACCTCAGATTCTAGCATATCGAGAGGGGGAGTCTGTGAAAGGGGGAGTCTGGATCAACAAGTCAAAGGGAAGTATGAAGATGAAGCCAGGACAAGATTGTGAACCTGTGAAGATAGAATGTTTATGATGTGAAGACAGAGAGTTGGAGAAAAGACCAAGACTGAAGACTCGGAGCTGAAGACTTCGTCAACATCTAAGGGGGAGTCTGTTGGTTCACGGAATGTCTGTTGACTACGTGTATATCAAGTCTTAGGTCAAGATAGGTAAACGTAGGAGCTTGAAAGTCAAAATTAGATGTAATGTTATAGGTTTCGCTTATAAGGACTTAGGGGGGTTTCGCTCTTGTGTACCAGGTAGGTTTCGCTTTTAATGTCACAAGGGGTTTCGCTCATAAGGCTGTCATATGAGTGAAACCAGCTGCATTAAAAATACCCTGACTTGTGATTCAGTTGTGTACGTTGGAGCGAAACCTAGTCATTGCTTTGTAACGAAACTCTGTCAAAAACATTCCAGAAAGCTTAAAAAGAGAAGGAATTGAAAGGAACAGCTGTGTTACTTCATCTACATTGATTCCGCCTTTGTATTTGGAGATGAACTACCTTATACTGACTGTTTAGGGTCTGACCAGCAAGGACGAGGTTACAACCCTTAACTATGTGTGTGGCTTCAAGACTTTTACCGTTTGCTATTTCTACCGTGTGTTTGGTATTCAAAAGTGTTGGTGTACGCTTAAGCATCTGACTAACTTTTAAGGACACGTAGCTAGTATCGGCACCCGAATCAAATAAAACGGTAACAAAGAAATCATCCAGAAGAAACTTACCCATCACAACGTTGGGATCGTTCCTTGCTTCTCCCTGACCAATCACGAACACCCGACCTTGGGCGCCATTGCCATTATTGTTACCTCCATTGTTGCCTCCGTTGTTGTTTCCATTGTGGTTCCCATTTATTTGGTTGTTGTTCTGGTTTTGGTTCAGCTGGGGGCAGTTTCTTTTAAAGTGGCCTTCAGCACCACACTGAAAGCATCCTTTAATGCCCTGCTAAGGCTGCTGCTGGTGGTTTCGTGGAGCTTGTTGTTGTTGTTGTTGGCGATTCTGATTCACAAGACGTGGGCTCCTGCAATCTTTGGCTTCGTGGCCCAGCTTGTGACATCTCTGACAACGGCCCTTGTTGCACTGCCCGCTGTGATGCAGATTACACCGATTGCACTTAGGGTGATTTCCCTTGTACCCACCCTGACCTTGATTCCCAGAAGTCTGCTGACAGGGGCTCCTGTACTCGTCTGTCTTTCTCTGTTAGGATTGAGCTGATGCAGAACCCTTGCCCAAATTTCCATCCCACTTGCGCTTATTATCATTGGAAGCATCGGAAGTAGTAGCGCTAATACGCTTGGGCAACCTGTTCTGCTCAACTGCCTGATCAGTGAGGCGATGAGCCAACTAGACGATTTGTTGAATAGAGCCAAGATTAGTTAAGGTTACATGACCCTGAATCTCTGGTGCAAGACCCTTGAGGTACAGCTCAATGCGCTTGATGGGAGGGTCTACCATAGTGGGACATAGGATAGCAAATTCATTTGACCTCTTCGTGTATGCCTCGATCTCAGAACCCGTCATCTTCAAATTGAAAAATTCCACCTCAAGCTTGTGGATCTCGTCATGACTGCAGTACTCTTCCTTGATCAGTTCTTTGAAACCGTTCCATGGGGTGGCATTAGCAACCGCCAGCCCTAGTAGTTGAACCTGTGCTTTCCACCAGGTTAATGCAGCACCCTCAAGTGTTCCAATAGTATATTTCACCCTATGATCCTCTGGGCATTCACACATTTCGAAGACAGATTCGAGTTTCTCGAACCAATGAAGGAGGCCTACCGCTCCTTTTGTGCCGTTGAAGGTAGTAGGTCGGCAGTCCATGAATGTTTTGAACGTACACACAGGAGGTTGAGCATGTTGACCTATTGCGCGAGAATAAAAGACAAGGTTAAGCACAAGAGTTGGTTCGCGAGAGTAGGATCTAAACATCCTAGGATAGGTCGAAATAGCAGGTTATACCTCCTGCAGGAACAGCTGCGAGTGCCTTAGCAACTCGTTCGTTGATCAAAGCCGTCAGCTGGGCTTGAGTGAGGTTGATACGTCTTCCGCGTCCGCTCATGATCTTCATTACAAAGCAGCGTAAGTGAGGAAAGTGTCGCGGAAGTGCGTAAGTGTGGGACGACAGTAGGGAGTAAGCACACAAGGTTCAAATATCAATTATCACGTTAACTAATGCACAATGTGAACTATCTAACCGACAATATAACATAGATCATACCACTTATTGTGTCGAGTCTTGCACGTGGAGCGAAGCGTCGTTGTGGATCGTTGAGAAATGTACAGGCTATAGTCTGGTTTTATCGAAAAGCTTTTCTCTTTTTAAAACCAAGTTCACTATAACCAATGGCTCTGATACCAATCTGTCACACCCCCAAAATCCACCATGCGGAGTATCACCGCTTGGAGGCGTGACGTGACCAGGATCGAGCCACCAATCATATTGAACATCTTAATTGAGTAAATAAAACCAACTACAATATAATTGGTGACTAAAAGCTAGTTAACCAAGATTAAAATAAACAGCGGAAGCATTAAAAGTAAAACCCAAAATATAAGTTCATAGTTCATAAGTTTAAAATCCAAAACGTAGATTTAATAGTTCATAAGGATTAAGTGTTTATTACGGAACATGACAGTTCGTATCCCACAACAACCTCCTCCTCGTGCAAGCTCCATAAGCATCTAGCGACCTGTAAGGCATGTAACAATGAGTCAACAACAAAGTTGAGTGAGTTCACGATTGGTTGATTAGTTTTAAGTTGTTTCTGAAAACGTGCTTTGTCTTTCGCTGGCGTAATTTCCGTGGGGGTTACCCCGTAGTTGAAAGTATGTATAACCAGTTCATTCCTTATTACCCAAATCATATTCATGATTAGTGGGGGCTTCCCCATGTGAACCACTAGACTGTACCATATCGACCACTACGTAAGTAAGTTGTGCCCTACATCAGCGTCTATCATCACTGACGGTTTGCCATAGTCCATTAGTACACGCCCGTCCGACTGGCACGGTGTGAGGTTTGTTAAACCTAATAGCGCTATTAACTAATGACCCGCTCGCCATTGGCCTCGGCGATTAAGTCGATATAAAAATGAGGGACTTATGATAGAGTTTTTTCTAGTAAGTTTTAAGGTTGTTGTCCTACCCAAGGAGGACGAACGTACGTAGTTCTACCCAAGGAGAATACGCAGGAGTAATATTGGCATCCTACCCAAGGAGGATGGCCGTACATATCCTACCCAAGGAGGATATGTAGATTCAGTTTTAAATTCTTTAACCCATTCCCAAACCACCAGGAATCCCATGCCTTAGAAAGTGTGTGAACTCACCTTGGTTTGCTCGGTTAGATTCTCAAATATAGCTAACAGCCAAGGTCGGTCAATCACGTCGTAATATGATTACCAGTTAGTCATTTAGTGGTTTTCAAATAGAGCACAAAGTTCCTACACGTATCTAACACATAACATGCATTACTTTAACGGTCTATGCCCATGTAACCTCCCATCTATTCCCCACTCATAAACAAACATACGACACTGCACATAACACTTTTATAGACATATAACATGTTATATCACTCTCGGATAACCTACCTAACATATAGACACGCAAATCACTACTTATATCGTTTCAGCTTTTATACTCAGAACTGGGCTGTTTTCGGGGATTTTAATAAAATAGTTATCTTATTTAAAAAATTCCCAACTTTTTACAGAAGGTGCTAAACGACCTAAATATTATTGTGTAAAAATCTCGGGATCTAATTCATCACCAATATTTTATTAAAAATCATTATCCGGACTGCAATCAGATTCATTATTTTCTGACTGCAGTCTACGGAATAATTCATTAAAAATTCATTGTAAGTCGGATTGACGAAATTCTAGTGGGACAATTACTACGACATCAGTTTCCATCTACTGTACAGATTTCATTGGCTAATTCAACGCAGAACTCAAGTTATGACTAAAAATATAACACATATTTTCAGCAGCAAAAAATGCAGCTTGAGCTGCTGTTACAAAATGACCCTTTAAAAATAGTAAACGAAGTCCAAAAATTATGATTCTAGTGCCATTAGAACCGTATTTCATAATACATAAATCTAGACTTCAGAAATTACATTTTTCGCTTGATTAAGGTTTGGTTACAGCCATTAGAGCTATATTTCACTAAACGAAGTCCAAAAATTATGATTCCAGTGCCATTAGAACCGTATTTCACTAAACAGCTTTCTGTTTTTCAGCTTTAACATTCTAAAGTGAGTTATATTGGTTCCGTTAACATGCATAATGATCAACAACATTTTTAGTAATCAATATTAACAAGTATTCAGCAAGAAATCAGTAACATCTCAAGATAACATCATACTAACATAAATACATCATGTTTCATCTTCTTGTTTAAACCCTTTTTAGTGTTCTTGTAGATTTAACATATTACATCTTTTAATCATGAAACAAGATGAATAAAGGTGACATAAGGAACTTACTACTAGCACAAGGCTAGGGTAGAATCTAGTGAAGATGATGAAGAAATGGTGATGAACAAGCAAGAAAGAAAGATCCTTTGAAGTTCCACAAGTTGCAAGCCTTCTTGTATCACCTTCAAGCTTGTATGGAACTTGAATATGATGAAGATGATGGTGGTTTAGTGGTGGTGATGGGGGCGGTTGTGGGTGGCCGAGAGGAGAGAGAGAGTTTGAGAGAGAGAGTGGGATGAATCTTGTGAAGGATATGGAGAGATGTTGGCCATGATTACACTCCTATTTATAATGATTTCCATAATATTTTGTTTAGATATGCAAGTAAACAATCAAATATAATATTGCATCAAATCCAAGAGAAGATATGGTGTGGATCTTTGGTGGGGTCCCTTGGGGACGGTTGCACATGGGGGGGGGGTTTGATGTAAGTTTTGTAATTAGTTAATAATTATTAGTTAAATTCCAAGTATATGATTTCCTTTATTGGTTACAAGAGAATTTAGTGGGTGTTATGGTGTACGGGGATCATAACTAGCCAAGAAATAATTAAACGATTTTTTTTGCAATATTTTGGTGTCACGGGTAATGTCCGGTTGCTCGGTTAGATACCGTTTCGTTAAAGTGTTTAATTATTCCGTAAAGTGTCTACTATATATATATTTTTGTAACGCAATTTATTCCTAACACATAGGAGGATATTCAGGACCATTTAGTAACTTTTCTGTATACTACTAGTATGTTAACACGCATATATAAGTATCGCACAGTAACAGGAAACTGTTAAGTAATTCAACACAGTCACTAAGCACTTTAATTATCATAAATAAATTGTACGGAATACATGGAATTTTGAGGGTTGTCACAGTCTTGGAGTGTGATTGTCTTACTATATGTATATGGATATGACTATGTTTCTCTATGATGATATATTTACCTTCACTCTACTGGTTTTTACTTTTACCAATGCTTTTGTCTTGGTTAATTAGTACTCTTTTAGTGCTTGTTATAGAGCTGAGGGTGTCTCTGAAATCAGCCTCTCTATCCTTAACGATAGGGTAAGGTTTGCCTACATCTCATCCTCCCCAGACCCTACCATTAGCTTTCCCAATTGCGGAATTTACTAGGTATGGTTGTTGTTATTCCTAACTTAATGTTTATATAAGATTATGTAGGGTCGTGATCTGAACTAAACGAGTCGTTCAGAGGTGTTCTTCTCTGTTTCAGGTGCGGAATAACAAGAAACGGAGATAGAAATAGCTGATTCTTCACTTAATCTACTGTTTGTATTGACTTGACAATGATTACAGCTCGATCTTCACACCGGCAGCACTTTGGTATGGAATACAAGGCAATGCTACAAATGATTTCGCTCAAGACCCGTTATATAGTGCTGATGATTTCGCTCATATGTACATGTACATATAAGCGAAACCCCTACATGTCCATATAAGCGAAACCCCTACATGTCCATATAAGCGAAACCCCTACATGTCCATATAAGCGAAACCCCTACATGTCCATATAAGCGAAACCCCTACATGTCCATATAAGCGAAACCCCCTACTAAAGAACCTATAAGCGAAATCAGCACCTAAGACACATACGTTCTCTTATTTTCTCGTAAATCATGCCCTAATCTATACAATGCAATCTAAGACTCGATACAAGACGAAGTCGACAGATGTAGTGCACCAACAGACTCCCGCTCAGATGTTGACGAGTCGACTATCGAGTCACGACAATACTGTGTTTTCACTTCTTCAGTCTTGATCAGTCTCTAGGCTTTTCTCTATCTCAATCTTCATCAACAGACTCCTTTTTAACAATATCTGCTTGAATATCTTTAGACTCCCCTCTCGATTTGCTGGCATTTCTTTGTTCTTCAGCAACATCTGCTTCAGGAAAATTGTCTGGCTTTCATAGGTTCAACATTGATTTCTGGCTTTAGCTTTGTCCACAGAATCTGGAACCTGGCTCAATCTCTATTCACACCAATTAATTTCCAGGATCGAAACTTGGCTTTCTTTAATCAGAGTCCTCAGGTATTGTAACCTGGCTCTTTATCTTTAGGTCCAAGATCGAAACCTGGCTATTCCTGCACATTCTTAACCCAGAAATAAATTTTCTAAAATTTAACAATTTGAATGCACCAACACTCTGAAATAAACAGATGACTCTCTATCATAAACATATGCACAAACAACAACTCTCCCTCAGATCATAAACATATGATGAACCACTTGTTGATTTAAAAACATATTTTGACAATTAAGACACACTCCCCCTCACAACAATGTCATCATGTTCAGCACTCGGAATTTTGAAAATCAGCTTTCCAACATCAGTTGTCGAAAATCTTTTTGACTTTTTCAAAAGTTTATGCTAAAACACACACAAAATCTTTTTGGATTTTTTGAAAGAAAGTAAATGACACCACTTGTAAACACAAAAACTGACATCAATTGTAAAAACAACAGAATTCAGAATTGAAATATTTACAAACAATATTTTTGTGAGTTTGTACAAGAGGATCATATCAGTTTATGAGACATGTCACCAACACCGTTAAGCTATTTACATACAAAGTTCTAAACAATTCACCTAGATTGTCAGTATATTTGTCCACTTAGATTTTCACACAAATTTCAACTGCTTCGAGATACGAATTAATGTTTTAAACACTTAAACTTATTCGAGTGTCCTACTTCTTGAATATACTCCCGTATCAAGATCCCAATATTCAGTCTTACAGGTGAGTAAACCACAGATGATATCTGTTCAGGGGATAAATGCGAGGGCCGTAAGAGCTCAGGTCGATACTTCCGTATACGCAAAGATATGACGGCTTCGACTTTTGGTGTGTCCCCTTTAGAGGATCTTTTGATTTACAACAGCAACGACTATCAATTTTATTGTTTCATCAGCTTGCTGAGGGCGATGCTATGTTTCAAGCATTTGCAGAAAGCATTATCCGGGGACTAGGTCAGTACTTCCGTACAGTAGAAGTCCCGGGATAATACCCCAGATATCACTGAGCATAAAGACCTCGTATCTCAGAATAAGGGACCTTTCAAACCAGATTTCAGGGGTTACCTATATATTCAAGTCGTTAACCCACAGAACAAGCAAGTTTGAAATTTAGGTTTATATCTCGTCACAATTTACTAAGTGTATAAAAACCTACTGACACATCCTCAGCAAGATTGTTTATTACATTTTATCTTTACAAATCTTTAGCATGTTGTGACAGTCCACTGATGTACTATCATTTCCTCTTTTCATAACAAAACTCGTTTTTGGATTTTATCATGTTTTTGTATTTTTCAAATTTTCTAATGTTTTTGGATTTTCTTAAATTTTCTACTCCCCCTAAAATTCTAACACATTAAAGAAAAATTTGAAAACAAACTAAGCTCTTGAGCCACTTGAACATAAAACAATCTGTACAAAAACTTGACAACTGACATTGGATTGCATCAATTCGCCATCTACTAGGCTTAAACAATCAGAACTTCCCCTTTCACAAACCATTTTCTCATTTAGATCTCAAAACACTTAAGTTTGTTTTAATCAAAATGATTTTTCCGGAAAATGAATTTGTGTTAACCTTTTGAAGGTTTACCACTTGTAAATTACGGGGATATGGTTCATCATTTTGTCAGTTATTATGTTAGTAAATCAAGTACAACTTAATGTCCCTGATTTACTGTTTTGCAATTAAGCAACCTCTTTACCACTTGTAAATGAATAACCACTTGTAAAATCACAATCAATACCACTTGTAAGTATATCTGCACAATTACCCACTGTAGGAATGTTACGTCTACATTTACCAATCAGGATGCCGATTCCTGATTCGCACTTACCAACCTGGAAGCTCCGGTGTAGTCCTTCATCCTGTAACAATTTACTAAGTGTATAAAAACCTACTGACACATCCTCAGCAAGATTGTTTATTACATTCTATCTTTACAAATCTTTAGCATGTTGTGACAGTCCACTGATGTACTATCATTTCCTCTTTTCACAACAAAACTCGTTTTTGGATTTTATCATGTTTTTGTATTTTTTCAAATTCTCTAATGTTTTTGGATTTTCTTAAATTTTCTACTCCCCCTAAAATTCTAACACATTAAAGAAAAATTTGAAAACAAACTAAGCTCTTGACCCACTTGAACATAAAACAATCTGTATAAAAACTTGACAACTGACATCGGATTGCATCAATTCGCCATCCACTAGGCTTAAACAATCAGAACTTACCCTTTCACAAACCATTTTCTCATTTAGATCTCAAAACACTTAAGTTTGTTTTAATCAAAATGATTTTTCCGGAAAATGAATTTGTGTTAACCTTTTGAAGGTTTACCACTTGTAAATTATGGGGATATGGTTCATCATTTTGTCAGTTATTATGTTAGTAAATCAAGTACAACTTAATGTCCCTGATTTACCGTTTTGCAATTAAGCAACCTCTTTACCACTTGTAAATGAATAACCACTTGTAAAATCACAATCAATACCACTTGTAAGTATATCTGAACAATTACCCACTGTAGGAATGTTACGTCTACATTTACGAATCAGGATGCCGATTCCTGCTTCGCACTTACCAACCTGGAAGCTCCGGTGTAGTCCTTCATCCTGTAACATTTCAAACATTTTCAACAAACTTACATACAAATTCATCAAAAACATGAATGATGCCGATTCCTGATCCACGATATAAACTTGGGATCTCCGGCGTAGTCCTAAGACTTCAAGGAAAACAGACTTCCATCCAAGTCTTCTCAGACTTGATGGCTTTCAACTCTTGCGCAGTAGGGTTGTATGTTGCCTTTTTAGTCGCATAAAAATCCTTAACCCCCTTTACTTTCCCATTAAGCATTTTCCCAAATATTTTCTTAACACTCCCATTGAATGTTTTCTCGACATCAAACTTAGTTTTCTCGTTATAAAACTGATTCGAGATATCAACCTTACCAACCATGTTTTTAACCTCTTCAAATTTCAATGATGGAAAATCATCATCATTCACTGAAATTTTCACCTCACCTTGTGGCTCCTCTGGCTTTGTGGAACCAGATTCATCGCCAACTTTCTCATCTACCTGTTTAACAACCCACACTTGGTTGTCTTTTTCTTTCTTTTTATAAAAATTCTTTTTTGAACACTCACTAACCTAATACGTTGAATTTTCAAAAAATTTAAGTCTGTCGGTTGGTGGTTCAACATCAATATCCTTTTCTTTCAATTTCTGAGAAACTCCCTGTTTTGTTTTGGTGTTTTTCTGACAGTTCCATGCAATGTGAGCAACTCCATTGCATCTGTAACAGGTACGAGTTTCCTTTGGATATGACATTTCAGATCCATTCTTCCTCTTCTCAGCAAGAAACTCTTGGTTTGACTGTCTCCAGAATGGTTTTTCTGTTCCTCTTCTGAACTTCCACCTGACACAAATTCTGTTTTTGTTTTAGAATTTTTCATATTTTTATGATTTTCTGGTGGAATAAAGCCAAGACCTATCTTTTTGTAGCTACGATTTTGGTTAGGTTTCTTTTGAAAACCAGGACTAGAATTGTAACCCTTTTTCTTGTTTAAACGTTATTTAACTCTTGAAGTGTATTTTTTAGGTTTTCCAGTAAGATTTAAATCTTTTATTTCAGAAATATTAATTTCTGTCATTTTGAAAACCTTTTTGATCATGTCAAAACGAACACCTCTTATTGGAAACTCTTTGTTAGAGTATAATTTGTCCGAATCATTTAAAGTGTATGCGACTTCAAATGTTTCATCATCCAAATTTGCTTTTGATAACAAAAATTCTTTGCTATAAGACCGTTTAACCGACGACTTTTGACTGTTGACTGACGAATTTGACCCTCCAGACTCAGACTTTGACTCGGACTCCTCATCAGTATCCAACACCTGATCGACCACCATTTTGATTAACTCAGACTCATGATCAGTGTCAGACAAAGTAAACGTGACGTCAATGTTTTCTGGTAATTCATCAGTTGTGTCAGTTTTTAGCTTTATATTGATAGCTTTTTCAAGTTGCTCCTCGTTTGGTTTTCTAGGAGAATACCCTTCCCAAATTGGAGGCGGACACTTGTTATAGCTAACAGTCGGTTTCTTACCACTATCTTTCTTTTTCTTCGGCTTCTCGTCTTGAAAAGCTTCCATTCCTGCAACAGTTGGGTAAATTCGGTCAATAAGATAATCAGAACTAGAATAACTTTGTAATAATCGTCTAATTCTCTCATTCTCGATTTTCTCTGTCTCCAACTCTTGCTTCCATTTAGCACTCTCTTCGATGTAAAAGTTGATAGCTTTTTGCTTTGTCATCATTACAGCATTCATCATCGTCAGTGCCTGTTCTCTTTCTGAATTTGTCTTTTGGAGACTAGTTATAGTTTTGTTCAATACGTCATAAGATTCTTTCACATAGTTGAGGTTGAACAATAACTACTCCTTCTTCTTCTCATACTCAGCTATTATCTCATCTTTTGCTGCACATTCCTTGCATGCTTCCAAACACTTCGTGCAAGGCTTGACAACTTCAACAATCTTTTCTACTTTGATTGTTTTCACCACTTCTATCACTTTTTCTGTCTCAATCACCTTTTCTTCTTCTTTCACCTGCTCACTCTCAACATTCTTCTCAGCAGCACTTTCAACACTCTCTTTCTGAACAACATCTTCAGATTTCATTTGTTGTTGTTCTTTAGCAGCTCGTTTCTCCTTCAGTTTCTCCATGTGATCTGCAAAATAGAAATGAAAACTTTCAGGAGATAGATGAGATTTAGCGACATTTATATGTTTCTCTTCCTCATCATCACTGCTACTATCAACTGGTGACTGATCAAACTGTACAGAATTTTAAGAATCAACATCTGATAAACCAGAATCTGACGGTGTTTGATCAAATACAACTTCTTTGTCTGAAGTAATATCATTCTGCACACTCTTATCTGAACTTTGTGAACTTTCATCAGTACTTTCTAAACTTTCATCAGATGCAACAGACTGTTCCTCCACACTTTTCACCGTCTCTCCAATAGACTTCATCCAGGTGGCAAACATGTCTGGTTCTCTGATAATCTTAGCAATGAAAGCTTTGAAATCACCCTTTTCATCAACAAACATATCCCAGCTGAAGCCTTCAGGTAATTGTTCATCATCTTGATCAACTAAACAGGCTTTGCTATCAGGAGATATGTAGTTGCTCCAGTTGAATTCCCCCAAACACGCTCTTTTTGAATCCTCAATCATTCTACCATGAGCCGTCTGTGAATCTTGTGATTGACCAACCTGCTGATAAATGGCTTTCCGGTAGTAGTCATCTTTTCCGAATGGATTCTGAGCACCACTAGCCTCCCTGTTCTTGCACTCTCGTTTGAAATGGCCTTTCTCCCTGCATCGAAAACAAGTAACTTTAGATTTATCAAAACCTAAAGTAGATACATGAGCATCGAGAAAGTCATTTCTCCCGGTAATTGTCTTGAACTTTTCAGCACGCCTAAGAACACTCGCTAGATACCATTTGATATCCATCAATTCCATCTCTTCGGCGTCTGTTTGATCGTAATCCTCCTTTGTTAGCATAGGATTTCCGATCCGACCAGCAACAAGACCCTCATAAGATAACAATACAGAACCAAGTAAAGCCATGTGGTCTTTTGCAGTTTCCTCAGAAAAACTTTGACCTTCTGGAAGATTTAGAGCGATGTTGCACTGAATCACGTAACCATTTCCTGTCTTTGTGCCTTGAGACTGAAAGCTTGTATTTAACTCTTTAGGATTGACACTTGGAAATGATGAGAATCCACTGCTGCTTTTAGTTGAACTCTGATCAATCTTTTCTGTAGAATCCCCAGCACTAAACGCAGTCTGGATTTTCGGACTTCTCTCAGCTTCTGGAACTAAAAACTGCAGGTGCATTCGTTAACCCGAATGGCATAACGAGAAACTCGTAATGGCCGTAACGAGTTCTGAATGCTGTTTTGGAGACGTCTTCCTCTCGGACTCTCCGCTGATGATAGCCTGACCTTAGGTTAATCTTAGAATAATAGCTCGACCCTTGCAACTGGTCGAACAAGTCATCAATGCGTGGAAGAGGATAACGATTCTTCACTGTCACCTTGTTGAGCTCGCGGTAGTCAATACACATCCTGAAAGTACCGTCTTTCTTCTTCACAAACAAGACTGGAGCTCCTAGGGTGAAGAGCTAGGACGTATAAAACCCTTTTTCAAGAGTTCTTTTAGTTGCGTGGACAGTTCTTCAAGTTCTGATGGAGCTAGACGATACGGTGCTCGAGCTATGGGCGCTGCTCCAGGAGCTAGCTCGATTTGAAATTCAACTTTGCGATGAGGCGGAAGACCAGGTAATTCCTCAGGAAATACCCCGGGAAAGTCGTGCAAAATAGGAATGTCTTCAATCTTCTTTTCCTCTGAGGATGCATCAGAAACGAGGGCTAGAATAGCGTGTGGCCCCTTCGCAAACACTTCTGGGCTTTAAGGAAAGAGATGATGACTACAACAGCACCACTCTTGTCGCCACGAATCACGAAGGGTTCTGTTGGTGCACGGAATGTCTGTTGACTACGTGTATATCAAGTCTTAGGTCAAGATAGGTCAACATAGGAGCTTGAAAGTCAAAATTAGATGTAATGTTATAGGTTTCACTTATAAGGATTTAGGGGGGTTTCGCTCTTGTGTACCAGGTAGGTTTCGCTTATAATGTCACAAGGGGTTTCGCTCATAAGGTTATCATATGAGCGAAACCAGCTGCATTATAAATACCCTGACTTGTGATTCAGTTGTGTACGTTGGAGCGAAACCTAGTCATTTCTTTGTAACGAAACTCTGTCAAAATCATTCTAGAAAGCTTAAAAAGAGAAGGAATTGAAAGGAACAGCTGTGTTACTTCATCTACATTGATTCCGCCTTTGTATTTGGAGATGAACTACCTTATACTGACTGTTTAGGGTCGGAAAACGGTCCAACAAGTGGCATCAGAGCGCAGGACGAGGAGTTCATACTACTACAGCTTGATTCTACAGAATTCTCTTACTTCTACTCACTTTCTCTCATACTTTTTCGATTTGAACTGGTTCCTACGGTTGAAATGGCCTGATTTTTGAGTATAATGTGTAAAACATACAATTAACAAACCCTAGAAAGATTCATGTTAAAACATGGCTTAAAAATGGTAAAAATCAGCTAAAAACAGGGTTTCGCTTATTCGGACATCGAAGCTATTTCGCTCATTTGAACATTGCTATTTCGCTCATAGAGACAAAATCATATTTCGCTCATAGGGTTTCGCTGATACGGACATATCTGATTTCGCTTTTCTGTCAACATTGATATTTCGCTCTTTTGACACTGTGCTATTTCGCTTATCTGTCAATTAGGGTTTCGCTCATAGGAACATCCCTGATTTCGCTTATACAGACACACTGCTATTTCGCTTTTTAGTCACTGTTACTCAAAATTTCGAAATTTTTCTAAGTGTTTGCTGATTTTTCAGGTGCATTCAAGATGGATGACATATTCTTGAACCCGTTTAGCGACATGTACGCATTCTCTGGAAATTCTGGAAATGATGATACTTCCTTAAGCAACAAGAATGAGAATCCGCCGAATGCGAAGAAAAAGGAAGCTTGGGAATCGGAAAGTGCCTTTGGAACTTTCAATAAACCTCCAAAGCTAATGGCTATCGAGGAATACAGTCGGTGGTCAAGAAAGTTTGAAGATTGGTTGATGGCATTTGCATTTCCCAACTGGAGGAGTCTGAAAACTGGTTATCAAGATGGAAACAAAAATGGTGAAACTTTAACATCAGCTGAGGAGATTGAATCATTTGTGGCTGAACAAAAATGTGTGGCATTGTTATTTCAGTCCGTCCGGGAAGACATAATCTCATTGATCGATTATTCAAATGCAAAAGATCTCTGGAAAAAGCTAGAAACAAAATTTCTAGGAAGTGCTGAAATTGTGAAAAGTAAAAAGAAACTTCTTAGGAAAGAATTTGATTTATTTGGCTGTCTAAAGAATGAATCAGTGTCAAAGATGATCGAGAGGTTTGGACATTTGAAATTGGAGCTAGCTAGGCATGAAATTACATATTCTAACGATGAGCTAGTAGACAAGTTGTTCGATTCATTACCAGACGAGATGGATTGGAGATATTATGCGCTGATGCTGAAGAACACTATCGAGCCTGCAAAGTTAACTGTGGATTTGTTGATTGAGAGACTCGAAAGTCACGAGCTGGAACTGAAGAAGACATACAAAGTCAATCACTCATCCTACCAGCAGAATTGTATTATCCAAAAAGCATGATGCCAAAAGCAACTTCTCCCAAAACTGCTTTTTCTACTGAGAATGTGTCCACAGCAAGCAAAGAAAGTCAAAGTGGTCAAAGCAGTGGAAATCACAGTGGTTATCACAGTGGATCTTCATTATCTGCAAGTCATTCTGATACAAAGAATCGGTTTCAATGCAACATCGCAATAGACCTAAAGAATGCTCAGAATTTTGATGAGGAGTCGGCTAAACAGCAGATGATCTTTCTAGCATCTGTGTTGGAATCATATGAAGGGTTAGTAGCAGGGAAGATAGGCAACACCAACCTAACGAAAGAGGACTATGATCAAATAGATCCTGAAGTAATGGAATTAATCGACATTAATTGGTGCATGGCCAGTGCAGTTCGTCGAGCACAACGTTTCATGGAAATAACCGGCAGAAAGACAATTGGTGGTCCATCTACCAAGCTGGGTTTTGATAAGTCCAAGGTGACATGCTTCAAGTGTAAGCAGAAAGGTCACTTCAAGCGAGAATGCAGAAACGCATATGCTGATGAGTCGGAGAACCCTTTCAGAGAGGATTACTACAAGAAGGCAATATATCATCAGAATAAATCCGAGCCGCCTAGATTGAAGCAAGTTGAAGACAACAAAAAGAAATCTAAAGCTCTTGCAGTGATTTATGATGATGAGGGGTATGATTGGAGTCAAGAGGTTCTACCGGAGGAAGATGCGGTTGGCTATGCATTCATGGCAAAAACCGAACCTATTCCGTGGAAAGACAAAAGAACTGAAGAGCAGAAGTATAAACACAGAAAAATGTTGGCTGAAAACAGAATAATTAGAATATTTGGGATTTATCTGGAAGCGAAGAGAGCGAGAAGATGGGATCCGGACAGAGAGTGTTATCTTGACCCATATGGAAATATTGCAGTCGATGACAAAACTCTTGATCTGGAAGCCATAATCAAGGAGTTCAAAGATGAGGATGATTATTGGCAGAGTAAATGGTGTGGAACTGGAGACGAGAAAGAGAAAGAGGAGAAAGAGAAGAAGGAAAAAGAAGAGATAAAGAAGGCAAAGAAAGTTGACACTGGGGTTATTGACACAACGCAGGAGTTAACTGCTGAAAACCTCGGAAAAATGGCTGACAAAGTGCTGGCTGCTAAGGCACTTGAGGTAGACTCTAACTCCGTGTCTGAGTCAAAAAGCCAGGTCAGTTCAAACTTGTCAACAAATGTGTCAGGTAAGAAAATTGATGGAAATGCTGATTGGAAAAATTGCATCAAAGAGTGCAAATTTTGTAATACAGTCACGTATCTCAACGGTAAGAAAGTTGAAGATCTGACAGCGAAAGTCAGAAGCGTTGAGAATCAAATTCTTGATCGTGACAAAAGAGTTAAAGCTTCAACTGAACGGATAAAAGAATTAACTAAACAAATTGAAAAAGATAAAATTGATCATGAAAGAGTTAAAAAAGAAAATGAAAAGTTAATTCTTGAAAACCGTCAGATTTCTGAGAAATTTGAAAAACTCAAAAGCACAATGAAAGATAATGATGATCGTAATGGTAAAACTCATAAAGAAAACATTCAACTAAAAGCAGTGCTTAGAGTAAAAGAAGAATCAGTCAACCAACAACTGGATGAAATCGCTAAACTGAAACTTAAATTTCAAGAGGCTGAAATTGAAAACGAGCGAATCCAGTTGAAGCTTAAAAGTTACAGCTCCGCAAGCTTTGTTTTGCAACACATTGTTCCCAAACCCATCGGGAAAAACAAAGCTGGCGAAGATGTTTATTCTGATGGAACCGGGGTGGGTTTTCATAGAGTTCCACCGCCGATTTTGGATAATTACACGAAAAAGCAATCTGGGTTGGTTGAAATCAAAGAAGAAAGAGAAATGAATCTTCCGGATTTAATTGATGTCACGTTCACATCTTCCAATGATGATAGTGTCCAGAATGATATTGTAAAAGGTGTTGTTGAAAATGTGCTAAAAACCGATAGTGACACTACTGAGGAAGATGGGTGTTTCTTGGACAAATACATTTCGAAACAAAAGTCCAAGAACAACTTAAATGAAGAATCAAATCTTGTCATTTACAAGATGTTAGGTTCAGATAAGTTGTTTTCGGATTCAGAGTTTCCGATTGAGAATGTAAATGTGAACAAATTGACAAATGTTTTCAAATTGGTCGAAGTCGAGTTGTCAGAAGTGAACAATCTGAGTCAAACAAAGAGAAAGATGACTGTTGAGAATGATAAAACTTACTACAAGAAACCTTTAGTTCCACCGCCTTTTTACAACAAGAACCGAAACAACTGGTCGGGTGGTTATCAGGGTGGTAGGAATTATCAGAAAAGAAATGTTCCAAACAAGAGGTTTGCTGAAAAGAAAAAGTTTCTGAACAGTTCGAGTTCACTTGCTGATGAAGAGAAAGAAAATTTTTCAAAATCAAATGAAGAGTTCTTTGAGAAAAGAGCTTCACGGGCTCAGTCTGAAGGCACGAGTCGGGTAACTGATACTCGAACATGCTTCAGATGTAATCAAGTTGGTTACACTGCACGAAAGTGTACCAACGTGAAGCCTAAGACTGAAACTGTGAAGATTCAGCAGAAGAAAGTTGAGGTGAAGGGTAAAGCACCAATTGTTGTTGAGAAAAAGAGTGTGAAAAATGACAACACCAAAGTGAAAAATGAACTCGTAAAGAAAGTGGTAACTAAAAACGACAAGTTTTATAAACGGGTTGCATTATCTCAACAAGTGTGGAAACCGAAAACTGAGAAAAAGATTTCACCTTCTGAGGATTCAATTCAAATTGATTATGATGAAAATTTTCCACCTCTTAAGGCTGAAAATTTCAAAATTCAAATTGCGAGAGTCAAGGTTACACCCAAGGCTGATGAGGCCTGGGTGGACTCAATGTTTGACTAAGTAGTTTGAATTGCCGGAGCTTCCTGGATCGCGAAGCATGAATCGGCATCTTTATTGAAGTTGGTTAAGTCATAGTTTGTTATGTGCAGGATCATC
This sequence comes from Helianthus annuus, assembly GCF_002127325.2. Lineage (NCBI taxonomy): Eukaryota > Viridiplantae > Streptophyta > Magnoliopsida > Asterales > Asteraceae > Helianthus > Helianthus annuus. The sequence continues at coordinate 37,466,965 of NC_035445.2, read as the reverse complement.
CAAAACTTGTATCCAGATGGATCATGGATAGTGGAGCTTCAAGACATATGACAGGGAAGACTTCGTTGCTGTATGATGTGAGAAACATAAATGGAGCATACGTAGGATTTGCAGGTAATCAAGGAGGAAGGATTATTGGTGAAAGAACGTTATACAATAGGATTGTGACTTTTGAAAGAGTTAACTACATTGCTGAGCTGGAGAATAATCTGCTGAGTATCTCCCAGATCTGTGACAGGATGTATACTACTCACTTCACTGACAAAGAATGTTTGATCTTGAAACCGGGATTTGTAATTCCTGAGGAATGGATTATCATGAGGGCACCGAGAGTTAATGATATGTACGTGTTGGACATGAGCGTAGCTACTACAACCACGGGTCAGGCTCATTGTTTTGTGTCCAGAGCAACTGAGAAAGAATCGAGATTGTGGCACTGAAAGATGGGGCATATTCATCTTAGAAAAATGAATCACTTGGTGCATAACGATTTGGTTACAGGAGTTCATGTCAAAGGTTTTCATCTGGAAGGGGAGTGCATTAACTGTATCAAAGGAAAGCAGAAGAAAAAGTCACACCCTACAAAGCAAGTCAATTCAGTTTCGAGACCTCTGGAAAGACTTCAGATGGATTTATTCGGTCCTGTGAATGTCAAAAGTATTACAGGAGATTACTATTGTTTAGTCGTTACTGATGATTATTCCAGATTTTCATGGGTTTCTTTCTTGAAGACGAAAGACGAAACATTTGACACTTTGATGGCGTTATTCAAGAGAATTGAGAATCTGTACCAAAGGCGTATCAAAAGAATTCAAAGTGACAATGGTACTGAATTCAAGAACAGCAAGATGGAAGAATTTTGTGATGAAAGAGGTATATTGCATGAGTTTAGTGCTCCGTACACTCCGCAGCAGAATGGAGTCGCAGAACGCAAAAACCGGACGCTAATCGAGACGACTAGAACTATGCTCGCAGATTCAAAGTTACCGATTAATTTTTGGGCTGAAGCTGTTTCCGCCGCATGCTATGTCAAAAAGTTCAACAAAACGTGCTTTGAGCTAATCAATAACCGCAAACCGAATTTGAAGTATCTAGAACCGTTCGGGTCACCCTGTACTGTTATAGAGCCGCATGGAAAGTTTGGTCCGAAGTGCATTGAGGGATTATTAGTTGGCTATGCAAATCCGATGCGACGTGTCTTCGTTCCAAGTGAGAAGCGGATTATTGAAGTTGCAAATGTTGAATGTCAAGGTTATACTATGCCGCCGCAGAATCCTGTTGATTCATGGCGTTATCATTATGACAAACTATGGGATTCGTTTGACATGAGAGAAGAATCAGAGGAAGATGAAGATTTATTTGATGAGCTGGATATTTTGCGTGAATATGAGTCACAACTAAGATTCCCTGCTGAGTATTCTAGAAGACCTCGGGAAACTTCAAATGATGATGAAGCAGGTCCTAGCAATGCTAGTGAACATGATGATGAAGTTGCTCCTGGTAATCAGTCGGATCAGAATGATAATCAAGAAGCTGAGAACATGCCAGTATTTGATCATGGTGATTCAGACTCTGAGGGGGAGCAGATCCAGATTTCAAGTCAAACAAACCAAGTTGGTGAACAAGATGCAGATCAAAATGTTACTAATCTGGAGGGCAATGTAGATGTTCCAAGTGAAGTAATGCCGCCAACTCTTTCATATCATCCAGAGGAGTTGATCATAGGAGAATTACATGCAGGCGTTCGCACGAGACGTCAAATTGACTAGGGCCTTACATGTTTTTATTCTACAGTAGCACCTTTACAAACTGAATTTTCACTAAGTTGTTTCATTTCGCAGATCGAACCGCGAACTTACAAAGAGGCGCTTACTGAAGACTCTTGGGTCATTGCAATACAAGAGGAGTTAAGTCAGTTTGAAAAGTTGGGAGTGTGGAAGCTAGTGGATTTGCCAGATGGTAATAGAAAAATGAATACAAAATGGGTATTTAAGTGTAAGAGAGACGACAGAGGAGTTGTTGTAAGGAACAAAGCTCGACTTGTTGTTCAGGGCTTTAGTCAACATGAAGGGATTGATTTTACAGAAGTTTATGCTCCTATGGCACGACTAAAGGCAATCAGAATTTTCCTTGCATTTTCCTCTTGGAAGAACTTCAAAGTATATCAGTTAGATGTAAAATCGGCGTTTCTTTATGGGAAGGTCAAAGAGGAGGTTTATGTCGGTCAGTCGCCGGGCTTCACCGATCCAATCCACAAGAACAAGGTCTACTTATTGGACAAAGCGCTGTATGGTTTACACCAGGCCCTGAGAGCTTGGTACGAGACTTTGTCTCAACACCTACTAGCCAACAAGTTCATTCGTGGAAAAGTGGATGCCACTCTCTTCACTAAAGAAGTCGACGGTCATCTTCTGATAGTACAAATTTATGTGGACGATATAATCTTTGGGTCGACAAATGAGAGTCTATGCAAAGACTTTGAATCAGTGATGAAGCAAAAGTTCGAAATGTCATCAATGGGGGAGATGAAATTCTTTCTGGGATTACAAGTTGAACAACTACCTGAGGGAATTTTCATTCATCAGACGAAGTACGTTTGTGATATTCTAGAGAAATTTGGGATGTCAAGTTCTACTCCAGCTGCTACCCCACTTGCAACAAATCATGGGATTCACCCAGATCTCACCGGAGACAGGGCTGATGAAACGTTCTACCGATCCATGATAGGTTCTTTCATGTACTTAACAGCTTCACGTCCTGACATCATGTACCCAACGTGCCTCGCAGCAAGATATCAATCTAACCCAAGAGCTTCGCATATGATTATTGTGAAGAGGATATTACGCTACCTGAAAGGAACTCCTTCATTGGGGTTGTGGTATCCTAGAAAAGGCGACTTTACGCTCGAAGGGTATTCCGATTCGGATTTCGGATGCTGCAAAGTTAATGCTAAATCAACAACTGCAGGATGCCAGTTCTTTGGACCTAGATTGATTACCTGGCAGTGTAAGAAACAAACGTCTGTGGCGTTATCTACATGTGAAGCGGAGTATGTGTCTGCTAGCAGTTGCTGCTCTCAGATCTTGTGGATACAACAACAGATGCGCGACTACGGTTTGCAGTTTCTTAACACACCTCTTTTCGTTGATAATGAGGCCGCTATAAATATAACAAAGAATCCAGTACATCACGCTAAAACTAAACACATAGAAATTTGTCATCACTTTATTCGCGATTGTTTCGAGAAAAAGTTGATACGAATTGAGAAAATCCACACTGATGAACAGAAAGCTGATTTACATACCAAAGCTTTTGATAAAAATCGGTTTAAAGATTTGTTAAAACTGAACGGTATGAAGCTTCTGTCGGTGTCGGATGGCATAATTGGCGTTGGTGAGAGTACTGTTGCGGATGAAGACGAGAAACAATCTGCAATGGTGTGTCGATTTTTTACTTGTTTTGGTATTTAGGGGGAGTAGATAGATGTAAATATGTAAATAGATATATTTCCAGAAAATACAAAAACAGTAAAAAATGCAAAAATACAAAAACATGATAAAATTTTAAAATCCAAAGACAATATAAAATCTGAAAAAGAGCTTGTGTTTATAGGGGAAATGATAGTACATCAGCTAGACAATTACAATATGTTAAAGAATTGTAAAGATTAAATGAGTTAAAGAGTCTCACTATTGATGTGTCGATAGGTTTTCGAACATTTAGTAGATTTATTCGGGATATAAACCTAAAATTTCAAACTTGCGAAATTTGTGGGGAACCCTACTTGGATATATAGGTAACCCCTGAAATCTCATTTGAAAGGTCTCGTACTCTGATATACTAGGTTTTTATACTCAATCATGTCTGGGGTATTATTCCGGGACTTCTGCTGAATGGAAGTTCTGACCTAGTCCTTGGATAATACTTTCCGCAAATGCTTGAAACATAGCATAAACCCTCCGCATGCAGATGAAACAATAAAATTGATAGTCGCTGCTGTTGTAACTAAAAGATCCTCTAAAGGGGACATACTGAAAAGTCGAAGCTGATATCTCTCTGTGCATACGGAAGTATCGACCTGAGATCCCTCGGCCCTCGCATACCAAATTTATGTACATATATCATTGTAGTATACTCACCTGTAAGACTGAATATTGGGATTCTGGATACGGAAGTATATTCAAGAGGTGGGACACATGAATTAGCTAAGTTCATAAGACATCTAAATCGTATCCTGAATAGATTAAACTTTGTGTGAAAATTTAAGATGGATCAGTATATTGACAATCGAGGTGAATTGTTTAAGTCTGAATATGAAATGAAGCTTAACGGTACTAGTAATTTGTCTGAAAAGCTGATATGATTCCCTGACACGCTCGCCAAAAATAAGTTTGTAAATAGTTTACCTTGTTTACTTTCTGCAATTTAAGTTTTCTATATTTCATTTCTTAGTTTAGAACACATTATAAAATCCGAAAAGATTTTTCATTTCTGCTTTATCTTAGACAAACCACAGTAGAGAGTTGATTGTTGGATTCTCAGATGATTGAAGCAGATGCAGGAAATTATAGACTGAAGAATGAGGAGAGCTTATCTTGTTGAAGTTTAAATTGTTGAAAAGTCAAAAACAAGTTCATTAACTTGATACTTGTTATTTTCAGAAAATATTTGAAAATGTTTTCAAAATCAGTTTGATTCGTCAAATGATCAACCAAGGTCATTAAGTTGAACTTGGTAGATAAATTGAGTAATCAGGGTCATTAACTTGGACCTGAATACTTGAGTGGATTTCTATAGCTGATTGAGTTTGTGATTTATTGTTGAATAGATAGAATTGTAATGTTTGATGTTTAAGACACAGGTTTTGGACTTCATTATTCCCATGGAAGTTAATTGTCAAAGTTTGAACCAGATCAAGACCTCAGATTCTAGCATATCGAGAGGGGGAGTCTGTGAAAGGGGGAGTCTGGATCAACAAGTCAAAGGGAAGTATGAAGATGAAGCCAGGACAAGATTGTGAACCTGTGAAGATAGAATGTTTATGATGTGAAGACAGAGAGTTGGAGAAAAGACCAAGACTGAAGACTCGGAGCTGAAGACTTCGTCAACATCTAAGGGGGAGTCTGTTGGTTCACGGAATGTCTGTTGACTACGTGTATATCAAGTCTTAGGTCAAGATAGGTAAACGTAGGAGCTTGAAAGTCAAAATTAGATGTAATGTTATAGGTTTCGCTTATAAGGACTTAGGGGGGTTTCGCTCTTGTGTACCAGGTAGGTTTCGCTTTTAATGTCACAAGGGGTTTCGCTCATAAGGCTGTCATATGAGCGAAACCAGCTGCATTATAAATACCCTGACTTGTGATTCAGTTGTGTATGTTGGAGCGAAACCTAGTCATTGCTTTGTAACGAAACTCTGTCAAAAACATTCCAGAAAGCTTAAAATGAGAAGGAATTGAAAGGAACAGTTGTGTTACTTCATCTACATTGATTCCGCCTTTGTATTTGGAGATGAACTACCTTATACTGACTGTTTAGGGTCTGACCAGCAAGGACGAGGTTACAACCCTTAACTATGTGTGTGGCTTCAAGACTTTTACCGTTTGCTATTTCTACCGTGTGTTTGGTATTCAAAAGTGTTGATGTACGCTTAAGCATCTGACTAACTTTTAAGGACACGTAGCTAGTATCGGCACCCGAATCAAATAAAACGGTAACAAAGAAATCATCCAGAAGAAACTTACCCATCACAATGTTGGGATCGTTCCTTGCTTCTCCCTGACCAATCACGAACACCCGACCTTGGGCGCCATTGCCATTATTGTTACCTCCATTATTGCCTCCGTTGTTGTTTCCATTGTGGTTCCCATTTATTTGGTTGTTGTTCTGGTTTTGGTTCAGCTGGGGGCAGTTTCTTTTAAAGTGGCCTTCAGCACCACACTGAAAGCATCCTTTATTGCCCTACTGAGGCTGCTGCTGGTGGTTCTGTGGAGCTTGTTGTTGTTGTTGTTGGCGATTCTGATTCACAGGACGTGGGCTCCTGCAATCTTTGGCTTCGTGGCCCAGCTTGTGACATCTCTGACAACGGCCCTTGTTGCACTGCCCGCTGTGATGCAGATTACACCGATTGCACTTAGGGTGATTTCCCTTGTACCCACCCTGACCTTGATTCCCAGAAGTCTGCTGACAGGGGCTCCTATACTCGTCTGTCTTTCTCTGCTGGGATTGAGCTGAAGCAGAACCCTTGCCCAAATTTCCATCCCACTTGCGCTTATTATCATTGGAAGCATCAGCAGTAGTAGCGCTAATACGCTTGGGCAACCTGTTCTGCTCAACTGCCTGATCAGTGAGGCGATGAGCCAACTAGACGATTTATTGAATAGAGCCAAGATTAGTTGAGGTTACGTGACTCTGAATCTCTGGTGCAAGACCCTTGAGGTACAGCTCAATGCGCTTGATGGGAGGGTCTACCATAGTGGGACATAGGATAGCAAATTCATTTGACCTCTTCGTGTATGCCTCGATCTCAGAACCCGTCATCTTCAAATTGAAAAATTCCACCTCAAGCTTGTGGATGTCGTCATGACTGCAGTACTCTTCCTTGATCAGTTCTTTGAAACCGTTCCATGGGGTGGCATTAGCAACCGCCAGCCCTAGTAGTTGAACCTTTGCTTTCCACCAGGTTAATGCAGCACCCTCAAGTGTTCCAATAGTATATTTCACCCTACGATCCTCTGGGCATTCACACATTTCGAACACAGATTTGAGTTTCTCGAACCAATGAAGGAGGCCTACAGCTCCTTCTATGCCGCTGAAGGTAGTAGGTCGGCAGTCCATGAATGTTTTGAACGTACACACAGGAGGCTGAGCATGTTGACCTATTGCGCGAGAATAAAAGACAAGGTTAAGCACAAGAGTTGGTTCGCGAGAGTAGGATCTAAACATCCTAGGATAGGTCGAAATAGCAGGTTATACCTCCTGCAGGAACAGCTGCAAGTGCCTTAGCAACTCGTTCGTTGATCAAAGCCGTCAGCTGGGCTTGAGTGAGGTTAAGACGTCTTCTACGTCCGCTCATGATCTTCATTACAAAGCAGCGTAAGTGAGGAAAGTGTCGCGGAAGTGCGTAAGTGTGGGACGACAGTAGGGAGTAAGCACACAAGGTTCAAATATCAATTATCACGTTAACTAATGCACAATGTGAACTATCTAACCGACAATATAACATAGATCATACCACTTATTGTGTCGAGTCTTGCACGTGGAGCGAAGCGTCGTTGTGGATCGTTGAGAAATGTACAGGCTATAGTCTGGTTTTATCGAAAAGCTTTTCTCTTTTTAAAACCAAGTTCACTATAACCAATCGCTCTGATAGCAATCTGTCACACCCCCAAAATCCACCATGCAGAGTATCACCGCTTGGAGGCGTGACGTGACCAGGATCGAGCCACCAATCATATTGAACATCTTAATTGAGTAAATAAAACCAACTACAATATAATTGGTGACTAAAAGCTAGTTAACCAAGATTAAAATAAACAGCGGAAGCATTAAAAGTAAAACCCAAAATATAAGTTCATAGTTCATAAGTTTAAAATCCAAAACGTACATTTAATAGTTCATAAGGATTAAGTGTTTATTACGGAACATGACAGTCCGTATCCCACAACAACCTCCTCCTCGTGCAAGCTCCATAAGCATCTAGCGACCTGTAAGGCATGTAACAATGAGTCAACAACAAAGTTGAGTGAGTTCACGGTTGGTTGATTAGTTTTAAGTTGTTTCTGAAAACGTGCTTTGTCTTTCGCTGGCGTAATTTCCATGGGGGTTACCCCGTAGTTGAAAGTATGTATAACCAGTTCATTCCTTATTACCCAAATCATATTCATGATTAGTGGGGGTTTCCCCATGTGAACCACTAGACTGTACCATATCGACCACTACGTAAGTAAGTTGTGCCCTACATCAGCGTCTATCATCACTGACGGTTTGCCATAGTCCATTAGTACACGCCCGTCCGACTGGCACGGTGTGAGGTTTGTTAAACCTAATAGCGCTATTAACTAATGACCCGCTCGCCATTGGCCTCGGCGATTAAGTCGATATAAAAATGAGGGACTTATGATAGAGTTTTTTCTAGTAAGTTTTAAGGTTGTTGTCCTACCCAAGGAGGACGAACGTACGTAGTTCTACCCAAGGAGAATACGCATGAGTAATATTGGCATCCTACCCAAGGAGGATGGCCGTACATATCCTACCCAAGGAGGATATGTAAATTCAGTTTTAAATTCTTTAACCCATTCCCAAACCACCGGGAATCCCATGCCTTAGAAAGTGTGTGAACTCACCTTGGTTTGCTCGGTTAGATTCTCAAATATAGCTAACAGCCAAGGTCGGTCAATCACGTCGTAATATGATTACCAGTTAGTCATTTAGTGGTTTTCAAATAGAGCACAAAGTTCCTACACGTATCTAACACATAACATGCATTACTTTAACAGTCTATGCCCATGTAACCTCCCATCTATTCCCCACTCATAAACAAACATACGACACTGCACATAACACTTTTATAGACATATAACATGTTATATCACTCTCGGATAACCTACCTGACATATAGACACGCAAATCACTACTTATATCGTTTCAGCTTTTATACTCAGAACTGGGCTGTTTTCGGGGATTTTAATAAAATAGTTATCTTATTTAAAAAATTCCCAACTTTTTACAGAAGGTGCTAAACGACCTAAATATTATTGTGTAAAAATCTCGGGATCTAATTCATCACCAATATTTTATTAAAAATCATTATCCGGACTGCAATCAGATTCATTATTTTCTGACTGCAGTCTACGGAATAATTCATTAAAAATTCATTGTAAGTCGGATTGACGAAATTCTAGTGGGACAATTACTACGACATCAGTTTCCATCTACTGTACAGATTTCATGGGCTGATTCGACACAGAACTCAAGTTATGACTAAAAATATAACACATATTTTCAGCAGCAAAAATGCAGCTTGAGCTGCTGTTACAAAATGACCCTTTAAAAATAGTAAACGAAGTCCAAAAATTATGATTCCAGTGCCATTAGAACCCTATTTCATAATACTAGACTTCAGAAATTACATTTTTCGCTTGATTAAGGTTTGGTTACAGCCATTAGAACTATATTTCACTAAACGAAGTCCAAAAATTATGATTCCAGTGCCATTAGAACCGTATTTCACTAAACAGCTTTCTGTTTTTCAGCTTTAACATTCTAAAGCAAGTTATATTGGTTCCGTTAACATGCATAATGATCAACAACATTTCTAGTAATCAATATTAACAAGTATTCAGCAAGAAAACAGTAACATCTCAAGATAACATCATACTAACATAAATACATCATGTTTCATCTTCTTGTTTAAACCCTTTTTAGTGTTCTTGTAGATTTAACATATTACATCTTTTAATCATGAAACAAGATGAATAAAGGTGACATAAGGAACTTACTACTAGCACAAGGCTAGGGTAGAATCTAGTGAAGATGATGAAGAAATGGTGATGAACAAGCAAGAAAGAAAGATCCTTTGAAGTTCCACAAGTTGCAAGCCTTCTTGTATCACCTTCAAGCTTGTATGGAACTTGAATATGATGAAGATGATGGTGGTTTAGTGGTGGTGATGGGGCGGTTGTGGGTGGCTGAGAGGAGAGAGAGAGTTTGAGAGAGAGAGTGGGATGAATCTTGTGAAGGATATGGAGAGATGTTGGCCATGATTACACTCCTACTTATAATGATTTCCATCATATTTTGTTTAGATATGCAAGTAAACAATCAAATATAATATTGCATCAAATCCAAGAGAAGATATGGTGTGGATCTTTGGTGGGGTCCCTTGGGGACGGTTGCACATGGGGGGGGGGGTTTGATGTAAGTTTTGTAATTAGTTAATAATTATTAGTTAAATTCCAAGTATATGATTTCCTTTATTGGTTACTAGAGAATTTAGTGGGTGTTATGGTGTACGGGGATCATAACTAGCCAAGAAATAATTAAACAATTTTTTTGCAATATTTTGGTGTCACGGGTAATGTCCGGTTGCTCGGTTAGATACCGTTTCGTTAAAGTGTTTAATTATTCCGTAAAGTGTCTACTATATATATATTTTTGTAACGCAATTTATTCCTAACACATAGGAGGATATTCAGGACCACTTAGTAACTTTTCTGTATACTACTAGTATGTTAACACGCATATATAAGTATCGCACAGTAACAGGAAACAGTTAAGTAATTCAACACAGTCACTAAGCACTTTAATTATCATAAATAAATTGTACGGAATACATGGAATTTTGAGGGTTGTCACAGTCTTGGAGTGTGATTGTCTTACTATATGTATATGGATATGACTATGTTTCTCTATGATGATATATTTACCTTCACTCTACTGGTTTTTACTTTTACCAATGCTTTTGTCTCGGTTAATTAGTACTCTTTTAGTGCTTGTTATAGAGCTGAGGGTGTCTCTGAAATCAGCCTCTCTATCCTTAACGATAGGGTAAGGTTTGCCTACATCTCATCCTCCCCAGACCCTACCATTAGCTTTCCCAATTGCGGAATTTACTAGGTATGGTTGTTGTTATTCCTAACTTAATGTTTATATAAGATTATGTAGGGTCGTGATCTGAACTAAACGAGTCGTTCAGAGGTGTTCTTCTCTGTTTCAGGTGCGGAATAACAAGAAACGGAGATAGAAATAGCTGATTCTTCACTTAATCTACTGTTTGTATTGATTTGACAATGATTACAGCTCGATCTTCACACCGGCAGCACTTCGGTATGGAATACAAGGCAATGCTACAAATGATTTCGCTCAAGACCCTTTATATAGTGTTGATGATTTCGCTCATATGTACATGTACATATAAGCGAAACCCCTACATGTCCATATAAGTGAAACCCCTACATGTCCATATAAGCGAAACCCCTACATGTCCATATAAGCGAAACCCCTACATGTCCATATAAGCGAAACCCCCTACTAAAGACCCTATAAGCGAAATCAGCACCTAAGACACATACATTCTCTTATTTTCTCGTAAACCATGCCCTAATCTATACAATGCAATCTAAGACTCGATACAAGACGAAGTCGACAGATGTAGTGCACCAACAGACTCCCCCTCAGATTTGCTGGCATTTCTCAATCTCAATCTTCATCAACAGACTCCTTTTTAACAATATCTGCTTGAATATCTTCAGACTCCCCTCTCGATTTGCTGGCATTTCTTTGTTCTTCAGCGACATCTGCTTCAGGAAAATTGTCTGGCTTTCATAGGTTCAACATTGATTTCTGGCTTTAGCTTTGTCCACAGAATCTGGAACCTGGCTCAATCTCTATTCACACCAATTAATTTCCAGGATCGAAACTTGGCTTTCTTTAATCAGAGTCCTCAGGTATTGTAACCTGGCTCTTTATCTTTAGGTCCAAGATCGAAACCTGGCTATTCCTGCACATTATTAACCCAGAAATAAATTTTCTAAAATTTAACAATTTGAATGCACCAACACTCTGAAATAAACAGATGACTCTCTATCATAAACATATGCACAAACAACAACTCTCCCTCAGATCATAAACACATGATGAACCACTTGTTGATTTAAAAATATATTTTGACAATTAAGACACAATCCCCCTCACAACAATGTCATCATGTTCAGCACTCGGAATTTTGAAAATCAGCTTTCCAACATCAGTTGTCGAAAATCTTTTTGACTTTTTCAAAAGTTTATGCTAAAACACACACAAAATCTTTTTGGATTTTTTGAAAGAAAGTAAATGACACCACTTGTAAACACAAAAACTGACATCAATTGTAAAAACAACAGAATGCAGAATTGAAATATTTACAAACAATATTTTTGTGAGTTTGTACAAGAGGATCATATCAGTTTATGAGACATGTCACCAACACCGTTAAGCTGTTTACATACAAAGTTCTAAACAATTCACCTAGATTGTCAGTATATTTGTCCACTTAGATTTTCACACAAATTTCAACTGCTTCGAGATACGAATTAATGTTTTAAACACTTAAACTTATTCGAGTGTCCTACTTCTTGAATATACTCCCGTATCAAGATCCCAATATTCAGTCTTACAGGTGAGTAAACCACAGATGATATATGTTCAGGGGATAAATGCGAGGGCCGTAAGAGCTCAGGTCGATACTTCCGTATACGCAAAGATATGACGGCTTCGACTTTTGGTGTGTCCCCTTTAGAGGATCTTTTGATTTACAACAGCAACGACTATCAATTTTATTGTTTCATCAGCTTGCTGAGGGCGATGCTATGTTTCAAGCATTTGCAGAAAGCATTATCCGGGGACTAGGTCAGTACTTCCATACAGTAGAAGTCCCGGGATAATACCCCAGATATCACTGAGCATAAAGACCTCGTATCTCAGAATAAGGGACCTTTCAAACAAGATTTCAGGGGTTACCTATATATTCAAGTCGTTAACCCACAGAACAAGCAAGTTTGAAATTTAGGTTTATATCTCGTCACAATTTACTAAGTGTATAAAAACCTACTGACACATCCTCAGCAAGATTGTTTATTACATTTTATCTTTACAAATCTTTAGCATGTTGTGACAGTCCACTGATGTACTATCATTTCCTCTTTTCACAACAAAACTCGTTTTTGGATTTTATCATGTTTTTGTATTTTTCAAATTTTCTAATGTTTTTGGATTTTCTTAAATTTTCTACTCCCCCTAAAATTCTAACACATTAAAGAAAAATTTGAAAACAAACTAAGCTCTTGACCCACTTGAACATAAAACAATCTGTACAAAAACTTGACAACTGACATCGGATTGCATCAATTCGCCATCTACTAGGCTTAAACAATCAGAACTTCCCCTTTCACAAACCATTTTCTCATTTAGATCTCAAAACACTTAAGTTTGTTTTAATCAAAATGATTTTTCCGGAAAATGAATTTGTGTTAACCTTTTGAAGGTTTACCACTTGTAAATTACGGGGATATGGTTCATCATTTTGTCAGTTATTATGTTAGTAAATCAAGTACAACTTAATGTCCCTGATTTACTGTTTTGCAATTAAGCAACCTCTTTACCACTTGTAAATGAATAACCATTTGTAAAATCACAATCAATACCACTTGTAAGTATATCTACACAATTACCCACTGTAGGAATGTTACGTCTACATTTACCAATCAGGATGCCGATTCCTGATTCGCACTTACCAACCTGGAAGCTCCGGTGTAGTCCTTCATCCTGTAACAATTTACTAAGTGTATAAAAACCTACTGACACATCCTTAGCAAGATTGTTTATTACATTTTATCTTTACAAATCTTTAGCATGTTGTGACAGTCCACTGATGTACTATCATTTCCTCTTTTCACAACAAAACTCGTTTTTGGATTTTATCATGTTTTTGTATTTTTCAAATTTTCTAATGTTTTTGGATTTTCTTAAATTTTCTACTCCCCCTAAAATTCTAACACATTAAAGAAAAATTTGAAAACAAACTAAGCTCTTGACCCACTTGAACATAAAACAATCTGTATAAAAACTTGACAACTGACATCGGATTGCCTCAAAATTCCATCCACTAGGCTTAAACAATCAGAACTTACCCTTTCATAAACCATTTTCTCATTTAGATCTCAAAACACTTAAGTTTGTTTTAATCAAAATGATTTTTCCGGAAAATGAATTTGTGTTAACCTTTTGAAGGTTTACCACTTGTAAATTACGGGGATATGGTTCATCATTTTGTCAGTTATTATGTTAGTAAATCAAGTACAACTTAATGTCCCTAATTTACCGTTTTGCAATTAAGCAACCTCTTTACCACTTGTAAATGAATAACCACTTGTAAAATCACAATCAATACCACTTGTAAGTATATCTGCACAATTACCCACTGTAGGAATGTTACGTCTACATTTACGAATCAGGATGCCGATTCCTGCTTCGCACTTACCAACCTGGAAGCTCCGGTGTAGTCCTTCATCCTGTAACATTTCAAACATTTTCAACAAACTTACATACAAATTCATCAAAAACATGAATGATGCCGATTCCTGATCCACGATATAAACTTGGGATCTACGGCGTAGTGCTAAGACTTCAAGGAAAACAGACTTCCATCCAAGTCTTCTCAGACTTGATGGCTTTCAACTCTTGCGCAGTAGGGTTGTATGTTGCCTTTTTAGTCGCATAAAAATCCTTAACCCCCTTTGCTTTCCCATTAAGCATTTTCCAAAATATTTTCTTAACACTCCCATTGAATGTTTTCTCGACATCAAACTTAGTTTTCTCGTTATGAAACTGATTCGAGATATCAACCTTACCAACCATGTTTTTAACCTCTTCAAATTTAATGATGGAAAATCATCATCATTCACTGAAATTTTCACCTCACCTTGTGGCTCCTCTGGCTTTGTGGAACCAGATTCATCGCCGACTTTCTCATCTACCTGTTTAACAACCCACACTTGGTTGTCGTTTGTGACACTCTAGGTTTTTCCGAACGAACGCCTTGTAATATTTTGTGTATATATGATTATAATTAAATGGAAACGTGACTTTTACTTGATATGTGTTGTGTATGTGTATTATATATAAATATAGGAGAGCCGAAACCACGACCCGAGACCATGACACGCAACCACTCGGTTGCGAGTGGGCCTTTGGGCCGTAACCGGCTTGGGCCGAAACCCCCAAGCCCAACCCGAAACACCCCATGTATATATATCCCACCTTCTCCTCACTTTCCCTCATTTGTTACAACACACAAACCCACAACACTTCTATTCTCTCTCAACTAGTAACCTCCAACAACAACACCCCTCTTCTTCCTCTTTCGGTTCAAGCAAGGATTTCGGACAAGGAAACTCGGTCAAGATCATCACTCGGACACTTCATCTCCTCGGCTTCTTCCTTTATTTCGGCTCATTCCTCCCCTTTTCAACCGGTTAGTGATTATTATGTGCATAGGGTTTATATTGTTGTATGAACTAGATTTTTATGCATGTTTGGTTAGAAATATTATGCTTGGCTAGAAATACTATGCATGATTTTTAGGAAGTTTGTGAAGTTTTGACTATGTGTGTTAAACCTTATGTATGATACTTACTAACATGCTTAAATGGTTATGGAATAATGGTTTAAGGATGTTTAGGGCCAACCGAGTTATGTTAATGCCACTAAGTGTATGTTTTACTTGTTCTTGCATATTAATCTTGTTAGAAATAGGTGATTTTCGGTCCAAAAATGTGTGAATATGTTGGCATGAAAACCCTAGAAATTATGAACATAGGATGAACTTGTTGAATGTGGGTTGAAGATTTCAAATAAGGCAAAGTTTGATCTATTTTTACTACTAGTCAAATGAGGAAAAGTGTTTGTAGAAACCTTATTGGTAGTTTCCGGATTTGGGTCTGAATTCTCGGTACAATTTGGACTGTCTTTTCTGCATCATCACGTGTACATGAAAATGACAGTTTCCGACTCGCAACAACGGCATTACGACTCGCAACCACAGTATTCCGACTCGAAACCACGCAGTTGCGACTCGCAACCAAAGCATGACAAGTCGAAACCACGTGATTACGACTCGAAACTACGACGGTTGCGACTCGCAACCAACACGTGACAACTCGAGACCACCGTTGCGACTCGTAACCATAACGTGACAAGCCGCAACCACCTGGTTGCGACTCGAGACCAGCTGGTTGCGACTGGGCTGTCCACTTTGGTTATTGGGCCACTATGTGTTATGGGCTATCTATTGACTGGGTTATGTGTTACTGTTGACTGCTTAATTGTTTAGGCCGGCCCAATAACCCCATGACTGTTTACCTGTATGTATGTTACGTGCCCGTATGTGTTTTTACGTGAATGCTTGTATACCGAACCTGACCTATACCGGTAACCATGTTAGGACGTGGTGACCAACGTGATTGACAAGTAACCTAAACCTACCGAGCAACCCAAGGTGAGTTCACAACTTAAAAGCATGCGTCCCGGTGGTTTGGGACACGAGACTAACAACCCTATCCCCTGGTAAAAGGGGATACCACTTACATACCTTCCCTAGTTTTCGGGAACAAAACTTACTTTTCCTTCCCGGGTATTGGGAAACCTTTTGGTTAATTACTGTTTATACGGATTGCAACTAACGGCACTAAACGAAACTCTATCACTCAAGTCCCTACTACAAATACCGATTAGTCGCCGGGTTAGGCGAGCGGGTTATTAGTTGATAGCGCTATTTAGGTGTTTACCAGCCTCACACCGTGCCCTGGTTTGGGACGGTCGTGAACTAATGTACTCAGAAATCCGTCAATGATGATAGAACATTGACATCGGGGCATCCTGCGGATACGCAACGGTTACCTAGTGTTCGGTATTGGAAAAACAGTTTAGTCGCTAACTTTTGGGGTAGCTCCCCAGGGCATGTATAAGCGGATAATTTAACCGGTGAAACAAAGTTTTTTGGTAATTAAAACTGGACAACTAGTGAACTCACTCAGCATTATTGTTGACCCCTTACTGCATGCTTTGCAGGTAACCAATGACGAAGGAGCTTGCAGCTTGGGAACGTGTAGTGTCTGTTCACCCTTGTGTTGGGTGTTACCTCATTTTGAATCATGAACTTTGTTTAAACTTCTTCACTTAAGCTTCCGCTACTTATTACTGTTTTGAACTTAAAACTTTAAACTCTGAACTTAATATTTGCTAAGCTTATGATTAGTAAGTATTACTTTTGTTATCAACTTAAGTATTCGGTATAATTGGTGGCTGGATCCTGGTCAGTCACGCCCTCGAAGCGGGTGTTATCCGCGGGTGGATTTTGGGGGTGTGACAGATTGGTATCAGAGCCATTGGTTATAGTGAACTTGGTTTTAAAAAGGGGAAAAATCTTTTTGGAGAAAACCAGACTATAACCCGTGACTCGTAACGACACTACACTTCAAGTGCAAGGCTCGACACATTTGACCTCATAGCTCGGACCAGTGTTTACTTGTTTGCTTTATGTTCCTGTTATGATATACGTACTAGTGTGCCTAAACTAGATAGATACACCTCTCTCTTCTATCTCATTCTCGCTACACTACGACACCACCCTCATACTGTGTTTTCTGGTTATGAAGACAATGAGTGGACGCGGAAGAGGAAACATTAACATGACGCAGGCTCAGTTCACTAACCTGCTCAACACAGTGGCTGCGGCTTTTGCAGCTCACCCTATAGGTAAGCTCGTTGTTTTAGGATGTATAGATCCTACCGCCACATCGACTTTTCGCCCCTAAACCTATACGCTTCGCTTTTCACGAACAGGTCAGCATGCACCTGCGCAACCACCAGTGTGTACTTTCAAAACTTTCATGGATTGCAAGCCTCTCCCTTTCAACGGCACTGAGGGTGCCATAGGTCTTCTGCATTGGATTGAGAAAATTGAAGCTGTTTTTGCTGTTTGCGAGTGTCCCCCTGCAAATTGGGTGAAATTTGCTACTGCTACGCTTGAAGGAAGCGCGCTTTCTTGGTGGAAGGCGCAGATTCAGATGTTTGGGTTGGAAACTGCTAATGCAACTGCATGGGAGGATTTCAAGGATATGATTAAGGATGAATACTGTCACCGGGATGACATCCACAAGCTTGAGAATGAGTACTATGAGCTCAAAATGGTTGGGTCAGAGATTGAAACCTACACCAAGCTGTCTAACGACTATGCTGCTCTTTGCCCAAACATGTCACGACCAATGTACCGAAGGATCGAACTGTATATCAAAGGTTTGGCTCCAGAGATTAGAAGCCATGTAACTTCAGCCAACCACACTACCATTCAGCCGATTGTTCGACTTGCTCACAAACTTACTGATCAGGCTGTAGAGGAGGGCAGGTTGCCCAAAAGGATCAGTGCTACTGTCGGAACTTCTAGTGACAGCAAGCGTAAGTGGGAAGGAAGTCAAAGCAAGGATGCTAACCCCACTCAGGCCCCAGCACAGCAAAGGAAAACTGAAAACAACAAGGGCGCTCAACAACAGGGTGGCTATCGTGGAAACCACCCCAAGTGCAACAAGTGCAATCGACATCACAGCGGGCAGTGTGTGAAGGGCCAGTGTCAGCGATGTAACAAAATGGGGCATGAGGCCAAGGATTGTAGAAGTCAGTTCCCAGCTAGACAGAACCAGCAGCAACCCCAACAGCAACAGCAGCAGGGAAACAACCGGGCATGTTTTAAGTGTGGAGCTGAGGGGCACTTTAAGAAGGATTGCCCTGAACTGAATCAGAATCGCAACAATAATCAGGGAGCTGGGAACAACAATCAGAACAACAATGCTGGGAATGGTGCTAGAGGAAGAGCTTTCGTGATTGGAGCTGGTGAAGCAAGGAATGACCCCAATGTCGTGACGGGTAAGTTCCTACTCGATGATCGTTATGTTTCTGTGTTATTTGATTCTGGTGCCGATGCTAGTTATGTATCCCTACGTATTAGTAAGAAGCTTAAGCGTCCGCTTTCGTTACTAAGTTCTCCTCACACCGTCGAGTTAGCTAATGGTAGAAACATCGAGGCCTCACACGTTGTCAAGGGTTGCAAACTAGAGTTGTCTGGTCAGACATTTAGTATCGATCTTTTCCCTGTTACTCTCGGAAGCTTCGACGTCGTTATTGGTATGGATTGGTTATCCAAGCATCGCGCTGAGATCCTCTGTCAAGAGAAAGCAGTTCGTATTCCTCGCCGTTCTGGCAAACCCCTCATTGTACAAGGTGGCAAAGGTGGAGAAATCTCCGGCATTATCTCGTTCTTGAAGGCCCAGAAGTGTTTACGAAAAGGGCACACCGCTATCTTAGCGCTTGTTACCAACACGCAGGAAAAGGAAAAGAGGATTGAAGACTTTCCAGTAGTGCGTGACTACCCCGAGGTATTTCCTGAGGAATTACCTGGACTCCCTCCCCATCGTCAGGTCGAATTCCAAATCGAGCTAGCTCCCGGAGCAGCGCCTATAGCTCGTGCACCTTACCGTTTAGCCCCTGCAGAATTGAAGGAACTCTCGACACAACTACAGGAACTATTGGATAAAGGGTTTATCCGCCCTAGTTCATCACCCTGGGGAGCACCGGTACTCTTTGTTAAGAAGAAGGATGGCACGTTCCGAATGTGCATAGACTATCGTGAGTTGAACAAGGTTACCATCAAGAATCGTTACCCTCTCCCGCGAATCGACGATTTGTTTGATCAACTGCAAGGATCGAGCTACTATTCTAAGATTGACCTGCGATCAGGCTACCATCAGTTAAGGGTCCGTAATGAAGATATTTCCAAGACTGCATTCAGAACTCGTTATGGTCATTATGAATTCCTCGTTATGCCCTTTGGAATGACCAACGCCCCTGCAGTGTTCATGGATCTCATGAACCGTGTGTGCAAACCCTACCTCGACAAGTTCGTGATCGTGTTCATAGACGACATTTTGATCTACTCGAAAAGTCAGGAAGAGCATGAACAGCACCTGCGCCTTATCCTCGAACTCCTTCGCAACGAGCAACTGTATGCCAAGTTCTCGAAATGCGACTTCTGGCTTCGAGAAGTCCATTTCCTTGGGCACGTGGTTAACAAGGATGGAATCCACGTCGACCCAGCTAAGATCGACTCTATAAAGAATTGGCCTACCCCTAAGACTCCGACTGAAGTTCGCCAATTCTTGGGATTGGCAGGTTACTACCGCAGATTCATTCAGGGATTCTCAAAGATTGCACAACCCCTCACTACACTTACTCAGAAAGGCGTCACCTACAAGTGGAATGAAGCACAGGAATCTGCTTTTCAGAGGCTTAAGGATAACCTCTGCAGTGCTCCTATTCTCTCGTTACCTGAAGGCACGGACGACTTTGTGGTTTACTGCGATGCGTCTATTCATGGGCTCGGTTGCGTGTTGATGCAACGCGAGAAAGTTATTGCTTACGCCTCTCGACAACTTAAGACACATGAAAGGAATTACACAACACACGACTTGGAACTGGGAGCGGTGATATTTGCGCTTAAGATATGGAGACATTACCTGTACGGTACCAAGTGCACCATTTACACCGATCACAGGAGTCTCGAGCATATCTTTAAGCAGAAGGAGTTAAACATGCGACAACGCCGATGGGTCGAACTTCTGAATGATTACGAATGCGCCATCAAGTATCATCCGGGCAAGGCCAATGTCGTGGCAGACGCCCTCAGCCGAAAGGACACTATACCAAAGCGCGTGCGAGCATTACAACTTACTATTCAGTCTAGTCTCCCTACCCAGATTCGAAATGCTCAGATTGAAGCTCTGAAACCGGAAAACATCAGGGCTAAGTCCCTGCGAGGATCGAGACAACAACTAGAACAGAAAGAAGACGGCGCCTACTATGTGGCAGGGCGCATTTGGGTCCCACTTTACGGAGATCTACGAGAGCTTGTGATGGACGAAGCCCATAAGTCCCGTTATTCAGTACATCCTGGTGCAGATAAGATGTACCACGACTTGAAAACCACCTACTGGTGGCCTGGCATGAAAGCCCACATAGCAGCCTACGTTGGCAAATGTTTGACCTGCGCAAGAGTCAAGATCGAGTATCAGAAACCAGCAGGCCTACTACAGCAACCCGAAATCCCGAAATGGAAATGGGAACAGATTTCCATGGATTTTGTTACAGGGCTACCTAGATCTCAACGCGGGAATGATACTATTTGGGTGATAGTAGATCGATTGACTAAGTCTGCACACTTTCTGGCCATTAAGGAAACAGACAAGTTCTCAACCTTGGCAGAAATCTATTTAAAGGAAGTAGTCTCCAGGCACGGGGTGCCAATTTCTATTATTTCCGACCGAGACGCTCGTTTTACTTCCGAATTGTGGCAAGCTATGCACAAATCCTTTGGCTCACGTTTGGACATGAGCACCGCTTATCACCCGCAAACGGATGGGCAGTCTGAACGCACCATCCAAACCTTGGAAGACATGCTTAGAGCATGTGTGATCGATTTTGGCAAGAACTGGGAGAAGCATCTACCGTTGGTGGAATTCTCCTACAACAACAGCTACCACACTAGCATTCAGGCGGCACCTTTTGAGGCATTGTACGGTCGTAAATGCCGATCACCTCTCTGCTGGGCGGAAGTTGGTGATAGTCAACTCACAGGCCCAGAACTAGTAGTAGATACTACGGAAAAGATTTCCCAGATCAGGCAACGCATGGCGGCAGCTCGTGACCGTCAGAAAAGCTACGCTGACAAGCGTAGAAAACCGTTAGAATTCCAGGTCGGGGACCGAGTTCTACTTAAAGTCTCACCCTGGAAGGGTGTGGTCCGTTTCGGTAAACGGGGCAAGCTGAATCCACGGTATGTTGGACCATTCGAAATTACCGAGAAAATCGGTAAGGTTGCTTATAGATTAAACCTGCCTGCAGAGCTGAGTGCAGTGCACAACGTTTTTCACGTATCTAACCTAAAGAAGTGTTTGTCGGATGAAACACTTGTAATTCCTTTTAAGGAACTGACTATAGATGAACAGCTACACTTTACTGAGGAACCGATTGAGATCACGGATCGAGAAATCAAAACCCTCAAACGTAGCCAGATACCCCTTGTGCGAGTTCGTTGGAACTCACGGCGCGGCCCAGAGTTTACCTGGGAGCGGGAGGACCAGATGAAGTCCAAGTATCCCCAGTTATTCCCAAACGAAAACCCCAGCACTGAAGCTACAACCGAATTTCGGGACGAAATTCCAAACTAACGGGGGGATGATGTGACACCCCGTTGAAACACGCTAGCTTGGCAGTGGCTGCTTCAACTTTCGGGACGAAAGTTCTTAAAACTTGGGGATAATGTGACACTCTAGGTTTTTCCGAACGAACGCCTTGTAATATTTTGTGTATATATGATTATAATTAAATGGAAACGTGACTTTTACTTGATATGTGTTGTGTATGTGTATTATATATAAATATAGGAGAGCCGAAACCACGACCCGAGACCATGACACGCAACCACTCGGTTGCGAGTGGGCCTTTGGGCCGTAACCGGCTTGGGCCGAAACCCCCAAGCCCAACCCGAAACACCCCATGTATATATATCCCACCTTCTCCTCACTTTCCCTCATTTGTTACAACACACAAACCCACAACACTTCTATTCTCTCTCAACTAGTAACCTCCAACAACAACACCCCTCTTCTTCCTCTTTCGGTTCAAGCAAGGATTTCGGACAAGGAAACTCGGTCAAGATCATCACTCGGACACTTCATCTCCTCGGCTTCTTCCTTTATTTCGGCTCATTCCTCCCCTTTTCAACCGGTTAGTGATTATTATGTGCATAGGGTTTATATTGTTGTATGAACTAGATTTTTATGCATGTTTGGTTAGAAATATTATGCTTGGCTAGAAATACTATGCATGATTTTTAGGAAGTTTGTGAAGTTTTGACTATGTGTGTTAAACCTTATGTATGATACTTACTAACATGCTTAAATGGTTATGGAATAATGGTTTAAGGATGTTTAGGGCCAACCGAGTTATGTTAATGCCACTAAGTGTATGTTTTACTTGTTCTTGCATATTAATCTTGTTAGAAATAGGTGATTTTCGGTCCAAAAATGTGTGAATATGTTGGCATGAAAACCCTAGAAATTATGAACATAGGATGAACTTGTTGAATGTGGGTTGAAGATTTCAAATAAGGCAAAGTTTGATCTATTTTTACTACTAGTCAAATGAGGAAAAGTGTTTGTAGAAACCTTATTGGTAGTTTCCGGATTTGGGTCTGAATTCTCGGTACAATTTGGACTGTCTTTTCTGCATCATCACGTGTACATGAAAATGACAGTTTCCGACTCGCAACAACGGCATTACGACTCGCAACCACAGTATTCCGACTCGAAACCACGCAGTTGCGACTCGCAACCAAAGCATGACAAGTCGAAACCACGTGATTACGACTCGAAACTACGACGGTTGCGACTCGCAACCAACACGTGACAACTCGAGACCACCGTTGCGACTCGTAACCATAACGTGACAAGCCGCAACCACCTGGTTGCGACTCGAGACCAGCTGGTTGCGACTGGGCTGTCCACTTTGGTTATTGGGCCACTATGTGTTATGGGCTATCTATTGACTGGGTTATGTGTTACTGTTGACTGCTTAATTGTTTAGGCCGGCCCAATAACCCCATGACTGTTTACCTGTATGTATGTTACGTGCCCGTATGTGTTTTTACGTGAATGCTTGTATACCGAACCTGACCTATACCGGTAACCATGTTAGGACGTGGTGACCAACGTGATTGACAAGTAACCTAAACCTACCGAGCAACCCAAGGTGAGTTCACAACTTAAAAGCATGCGTCCCGGTGGTTTGGGACACGAGACTAACAACCCTATCCCCTGGTAAAAGGGGATACCACTTACATACCTTCCCTAGTTTTCGGGAACAAAACTTACTTTTCCTTCCCGGGTATTGGGAAACCTTTTGGTTAATTACTGTTTATACGGATTGCAACTAACGGCACTAAACGAAACTCTATCACTCAAGTCCCTACTACAAATACCGATTAGTCGCCGGGTTAGGCGAGCGGGTTATTAGTTGATAGCGCTATTTAGGTGTTTACCAGCCTCACACCGTGCCCTGGTTTGGGACGGTCGTGAACTAATGTACTCAGAAATCCGTCAATGATGATAGAACATTGACATCGGGGCATCCTGCGGATACGCAACGGTTACCTAGTGTTCGGTATTGGAAAAACAGTTTAGTCGCTAACTTTTGGGGTAGCTCCCCAGGGCATGTATAAGCGGATAATTTAACCGGTGAAACAAAGTTTTTTGGTAATTAAAACTGGACAACTAGTGAACTCACTCAGCATTATTGTTGACCCCTTACTGCATGCTTTGCAGGTAACCAATGACGAAGGAGCTTGCAGCTTGGGAACGTGTAGTGTCTGTTCACCCTTGTGTTGGGTGTTACCTCATTTTGAATCATGAACTTTGTTTAAACTTCTTCACTTAAGCTTCCGCTACTTATTACTGTTTTGAACTTAAAACTTTAAACTCTGAACTTAATATTTGCTAAGCTTATGATTAGTAAGTATTACTTTTGTTATCAACTTAAGTATTCGGTATAATTGGTGGCTGGATCCTGGTCAGTCACGCCCTCGAAGCGGGTGTTATCCGCGGGTGGATTTTGGGGGTGTGACATCGTTTTCTTTCTTTTTATAAAAATTCTTTTTATAACACTCCCTAACCTAATACGTTGAATTTTCAACAAATTTAAGTCTGTCGGTTGGTGGTTCAACATCAACAACCTTTTCTTTCAATTTCTGAGAAACTCCCTGTTTTGTTTTGGTGTTTTTCTGACAGTTCCATGCAATGTGAGCAACTCCATTGCATCTGTAACAGGTACGAGTTTCCTTTGGATATGATATTTCAGATCCATTCTTCCTCTTCTCAGCAAGAAACTCTTGGTTTGACTGTCTCCAGAATGGTTTTTCTGTTCCTCTTCTGAACTTCCACCTGACACAAATTCTGTTTTTGTTTTAGAAATTTTCATATTTTTATGATTTTCTGGTGGAATAAAGCCAAGACCTATCTTTTTGTAGCTACGATTTTGGTTAGGTTTCTTTTGAAAACCAGGACTAGAATTGTAACCCTTTTTCTTGTTTAAACGTTGTTTAACTCTTGAAGTGTATTTTTTATGTTTTCCAGTAAGATTTAAATCTTTTATTTCAGAAATATTAATTTCTGTCATTTTGAAAACCTTTTTGATCATGTCAAAACGAACACCTCTTATTGGAAACTCTTTGTTAGAGTATAATTTGTCCGAATCATTTAAAGTGTATGCGACTTCAAATGTTTCATCATCCAAACTTGCTTTTGATAACAAAAATTCTTTGCTATAAGACCGTTTAACCGACGACTTTTGACTGTTGACTGACGAATTTGACCCTCCAGACTCAGACTTTGACTCGGACTCCTCATCAGTATCCAACACCTGATCGACCACCTTTTTGATTAACTCAGACTCATGATCAGTGTCAGACGAAGTAAACGTGACGTCAATGTTTTCTGGTAATTCATCAGTTGTGTCGGTTTTTAGCTTTATATTGATAGCTTTTTCAAGTTGCTCCTCGTTTGGTTTTCTAGGAGAATACCCATCCCAAATTGGAGGCGGACACTTGTTATAGCTAACAGTCGGTTTCTTACCACTATCTTTCTTTTTCTTCGGCTTCTCGTCTTGAAAAGCTTCCATTCCTGCAACAGTTGGGTAAATTCGGTCAATAAGATAATCAGAACTAGAATAACTTTGTAATAATCGTCTAATTCTCTCATTCTCGATTTTCTCTGTCTCCAACTCTTGCTTCCATTTAGCACTCTCTTCGATGTAAAAGTTGATAGCTTTTTGCTTTGTCATCATTACAGCATTCATCATCGTCAGTGCCTGTTCTCTTTCTGAATTTGTCTTTTGGAGACTAGTTACAGTTTTGTTCAATACATCATAAGATTCTTTCACATAGTTGAGGTTGAACAATAACTGCTCCTTCTTCTTCTCATACTCAGCTATTATCTCATCTTTTGCTTCACATTCCTTGCATGCTTCCAAACACTTCGTGCAAGGCTTGACAACTTCAACAATCTTTTCTACTTCGATTGTTTTCACCACTTCTATTACTTTTTCTGTCTCAATCACCTTTTCTTCTTCTTTCACCTGCTCACTCTCAACATTCTTCTCAGCAGCACCTTCAACACTCTCTTTCTGAACAACATCTTCAGATTTCATTTGTTGTTGTTCTTTAGCAGCTCGTTTCTCCTTCAGTTTCTCCATGTGATCTGCAAAATAGAAATGAAAACTTTCAGGAGATAGATGAGATTTAGCGACATTTATATGTTTCTCTTCCTCATCATCACTGCTACTATCAACTGGTGACTGATCAAACTGTACAGAATTTTAAGAATCAGCATCTGATAAACCATAATCTGACGGTGTTTGATCAAATACAACTTCTTTGTCTGAAGTAATATCATTCTGCACACTCTCATCTGAACTTTGTGAACTTTCATCAGCACTTTCTAAACTTTCATCAGATGCAAGAGACTGTTCCTCCACACTTTTCACCGTCTCTCCAATAGACTTCATCCAGGTGGCAAACATGTCTGGTTCTCTGATAATCTTACCAATGAAAGCTTTGAAATCACCCTTTTCATCAACAAACATATCCCAGCTGAAGCCTTCAGGTAATTGTTCATCATCTTGATCAACTAAACAGGCTTTGCTAACAGGAGATATGTAGTTGCTCCAGTTGAATTCCACCAAACACGCTCTTTTTGAATCCTCAATCATTCTACCATGAGCCGTCTGTGAATCTTGTGATTGACCAACCTGCTGATAAATAGCTTTCCGGTAGTAGTCATCTTTTCCGAAAGGATTCTGAGCACCACTAGCCTCCCTGTTCTTGCACTCTCGTTTGAAATGGCCTTTCTCCCTGCATCGAAAACAAGTAACTTTAGATTTATCAAAACCTAAAGTAGATACATGAGCATCGAGAAAGTCATTTCTCCCGGTAATTGTCTTGAACTTTTCAGCACGCCTAAGAACACTCGCTAGATACCATTTGATATCCATCAATTCCATCTCTTCGGCGTCTATTTGATCGTAATCCTCCTTTGTTAGCATAGGATTTCCGATCCGACCAGCAACAAGACCCTCATAAGATAACAATACAGAACCAAGTAGAGCCATGTGGTCTTTTGCAGTTTCCTCAGAAAAACTTTGACCTTCTGGAAGATTTAGAGCGATGTTGCACTGAATCACGTAACCATTTCCTGTCTTTGTGCCTTGAGACTGAAAGCTTGTATTTAAATCTTTAGGATTGACACTTGGAAATGATGAGAATCCACTGCTGCTTTTAGTTGAACTCTGATCAATCTTTTCTGTAGAATCCCCAGCACTAAACGCAGTCTGGATTTTCGGACTTCTCTCAGCTTCTGGAACTGGAATGCTACCCTTGTAGTACATCTTCACGTCCTGTTGACCACTCGGACTGTTCATCCTAGCAATCTTCTACTGTACCAGATCCTGACTCTCGATCTTTTCGATAAACTGAGAAATCGTTAGCCCATCATAAACACCGGTATTCTTCAGTATCATCAAATACGTTCCCCACTCTTTCTGCGATAATGCATCGGCTAACTTGTCTACCCACTCTTCACGATCTTTGGTAATACTCAACATCGACATTGATCGCACTAGGTGGCAGTAACGTTCGATCAGCTTCTATGTATCCTCACCCGGTAAGCTACTGAACAGATCAAACTCTTTCTTGAGCAACGCCTTCTTGCTCTTTATCATATTCTCGCTACCCTCAAATTTGACTTTAAGTGCATCCCAGATTTATTTTGCAGTTTTGTCATGCTGAAGCAATATGAATATGTCTTCTTTGATAGCTTGTTGAAGCAGACTGATCATCATCTTTTCTGCTTTATACATAACCCGTTCTTGATCTGTGAATTCTGATAACTCTTTAAGAACCTGTAAATCTGTTCGAGGCAGCACATATTTCTTGATTTGCCTGAACCCAGTTCTCGAATTTGTCTTTCCACCCGTAGTATTCTTCGATACTCATCAGTTTCGGGGGCTTTTGGGTGGTACCCGTCTCATTTTCCAAACTCATGGCTTGAGCAATAGCAGCTGGACCAGACGATGTTGCAAACACATTATAGAACTCGGTATCCATGATGACTTATCACGTTTTTCAAGATCAGTGACTTATGAGCGAAATTATAGTGGTCTTTGGTCTTTGGAGCGAAATTAGGGTTTTGGAGACACAAGAGCTAAACCCTGATGTTCACAAGAGTGGAACCCTAATGTTCACAAGAGTGGAACCCTGATGTTCACAAGAATGGAACCCTGATGTTCACAAGAGTGGAACCCTAAGATATATGTGACACAATAGCGAAACCCTGATGTTCACAAGAGCGAAACCCCAAGATATATGTGACACAAGAGCGAAACCCTAAGATATATGTGACACAAGAGTGAAACCCTAAGATATATGTGCACAAAAGCGAAACTAGGGTTCTTTAAGTTCACAAAAGCGAAATCATGTGTACAAATGAGCGAAACCCCTTCATAATATCTGTATGAGCGAAACCTAGTCCGAAGGTAATTTGGTACATTTTTAATCCGTATTTAGATCCGAGACTTTCCAGGGTTTGTTAATGTCCAATTGTCTATGATCTGTGAAATTTTGATCCAATTTTGACCGGTAAATCTCTCTGAAATGATGAAAGAAGGTGTAGAAGTAAGAAAACAAGATGAATTCCAGCTAATCTCTGCTGAACTCCTCCTCCTGAAGCTCTGATACCACTTGTAGGATCGTGATCGGACCCAAACGAGTAGTTCAGAGGTGTTCTGCTCTGTTTCAGGTGCGGAATAACAAGAAACGGAGATAGAAATAGCTGATTCTTCACTTAATCTACTGTTTGTATTGATTTGACAATGATTACAGCTCGATCTTCACACCGGCTGCACTTCGGTATGGAATACAAGGCAATGCTACAAATGATTTCTCTCAAGACCCTATATATAGTGTTGATGATTTCGCTCATATGTACATATACATATAAGCGAAACCCCTACATGTCCATATAAGCGAAACCCCCTGCTAAAGACCCTATGAGCGAAAATCAGCACCTAAGACACATACATTCTCCTATTTTCTCGTAAGTTATGCCCTAATCTATACAATGCAATCTATGACTCGATAGAAGACGAAGTCGACAGATGTAGTGCACCAACAGATTACTCCCGTGAGTTTCACATCATTAGTTAAAAAGAGCAAGGTACTTCATTCATATCTTTTTGGAGTTTTAAATCATTATTTATATATTTTTGTTATAAATTTTTACGAATCAATATAACAAGTGCTTGTAAAATACATTGACAATAAAATAACAGTTCAAAAAGGATTTTTTTTAACGGCAAATTTTGAATTACTGACGAACCGCTGTGGTATTATCGTGCCCCCAACGGAACCATCCGATCATATCCATTTCCACTATACATAATGCATATAAACCAATTCGGAAGTAAATCCAAAAAATATGGGAAAAACACTCATTATGGGAATCGAACGCATGACTTATTATTCACAAATCCTTGTCCCACTCTCAAATTGTTACTAGCCTATAAAGATATGGGCCAAAAATGATAAATAAATTAAATAAAGTTAACTTGATTTCAAAGATAAATAATCTTAGACTTTTAGTAAGTGGAAATCACCTATGACTATATCTATTGATTTATCTCACTTGTCATAATTTTATAGAAAAAATCAGAAGCTATCACATGGAAATTTTACAATGAGCTTATGTATGAGCAATTTTAGAAAATTCCAAAACAAGCTCTCCATCTACAATATTTATGTGACATACCCGTGAAAATGATCAACCATACTAGCTTCTTCAGTGACTGTTTGCAAATTTTGGAATGAAATTTCTTTCAAGTTGGGGATAATGTGACATCCCAGAAAATCAGGTATCAATTCTGATCCGGTTCTTTATACTGAACATTTTTTTAAATATAATTAAAACACTCTCGGTTACTAGTGGTTTGTAAATTGTGTAACGTTTAAAACCCGAACCGAACTCGAAAAAACCCAAACCGCCCACCCCATACCCCTCATTAGCGGCCCAAGTGTGAAACCCAACCCATTCAGCCCAAGCTAACCCAAAACCGCCCCACCCCTTGTTTTTATAAAAAAAAATACGTATGTGTGTGCATGAGAAAAATCAAAACCCAAATCTGTCTTCCCCTTGGTGTGTGCGACGGTGACGGGTAGTCCGTAGGACGACCCTTAAAGGCTATAAATGGTATTTTAATCCTACATTTAATCGAGTAATTGTCTAGAGTTAGATGAGTACGTTTGCTTGTGTTTCAGGTACATTCGGAGCTTAAAAGTGTGGAAATGAAGCTTCGAATAGGCGCGGCTGGATTGGAGATTGAAAGATGGAGCATAAATGAAGAAAATAATTTATTAGAATTGAATAATTAAGAAGTTAGCATGATAGAGGACAAAATTACGAGAACGTAGGCGAAAACGGTGAAGAAAACGGAGTTGAAACGAAAAAATTATGAAGAAAACAAAATTGCATGCTGAAGGCTACCGTAGCTTACGGTAGCCCCCAGCATTTTTCTTCCACCGTAAGGCAGTAGAGACCCACCGTAGCCACTTGAAAGCTACCGTAAGCTATAGTAGCCACCGTAGCTTACGGTGGGCTCAGTGGAAAAGTGTAACTCCTCACTTTTAATGACCATTTGATGAGACTCTTGATTATCCATGTGACACTTGTGCTCTGTAAACACATACAATGTAGGACACTATCTTTTATCAAAGAAACAATGTGTTTTGATCTCAAAAATTTGTTTATTTTGGTTTTACAATTCCACATTTTGATTATAGTTCATTTTCAAGCTTTAAATCGCTTTCTGGAAAGTTCAACGCGAACTGATGCGTAAACGTAATCAGTTTAATGCAGCAAACACTCCGGAATAGTGACATAGGCTTAACATACATTAAATAACTTTTAGATAACTTAGAAATAAGTTTTGAAGGCTTTGGTGTGTCAAAAACAAGTTTATTCACACTTAGGGACTATTTGCGTCAAACTGCGAAAGTCTGCTGATTCACATAGTATTGCACATTCCGGAACTTGATAATAAGTTAAATATGCCCTAAATATCCTTCACATGGCTTAGAAATAGGCTTTGAGGTGTTTGGTTTGCAAAAAATAAACTTTCTTGATCAATAGGGACTAAAAGCGTTAAAAAGTGCATAAGTTTGCATTTTCGCGCATATTTTACGTTCTGAATACATCCGGACATCCAAAAACTTATGTAATCATTAAAATATTTTATTTTAGTGATTGGCATGATAAAATGCCATTCGTCGCGTAATTTGGATCGTTTTTCGCAACCATTGGTGTTTCGTCGTAATTAACCGAACAACGCGACCGTACGACCAAACGAACCGACATCCAAGATGTTTTTGAGCATATTTTAAGTTCCCTATACATTAACTTCATTTTAGAGCTTTAAAATGGGGTTAACGGGGCTTAAACGCATCAAAAAAGGCCTTAAACATGTGTGGGGACCATTTCTGCCATTTTGGCAAAACTTTTGGGAACTGACACATGGTGGCGCTGTGCCACCACCACATGGCTCTGCCGTGGTACGACACCACGGCCTCATCTGGGCAGAAACTCAATTTTCAGCAATGGCAGGTTATTTTCAGCACTTAACTTGAAGTTTAGGGGCTATTTTGTAACATTTGCAATACCATTTTATGGTTTTGGGGCACCCCTAGTATTCTAAAACCTTGTGCCAACTTGGACGGTCCAGATTGATGCTCGTTTATCGAAGAACGATCCTAACGGTTCTTCGTTTTCTATAAATACCCAACCCCCACTTCCATTCTCTCTCACACTTGATTCTGAAATTTCTCTAAGTTGATCTGTTTGTCCCTTCAAACCTGAGCATATTTGGAATCAAACCTCCATTCTTGGACCTTTTGTAAGTATTCTTTCGTTCTTTTACGCATTTTAGCGTGAAAGTCAAACTTTGTTTGACTTTCTGCATTGACCAGTTTATGGTCAACACGAAGTTCGTTTGAACTTCATAACGTGAGCGTAATCTCGATGGTCATAGTCCCTTGTGACTATACCTACTGACTACCACGTTAATTAGGTGTAGTGACGAGTCATAGTTTCGGTCAAAATACGCGTCTATGCGTATATTGCAACCAAACTATTCTTGGGTATCAAAACTGTTTGTTTTGATATCAAACTTGTTTTCTAACTTTGTTAAACATGTTTTAACATGTTTAACTCGTCACTTTAGGATTGGTGCTTGTGTAGGGTCGTAAGATAAGCGGTCTAAACAACCGCTTAGACTTTCGAACCCGACCCATTTGGTCGATTGTTAGGATCCGACCAAAGATGTTTGTGACCATAGTTTTATAGGGAATAACCTCCCGAGGTTATACCTTATGGTCACTTTGTTTAGTTAGTTGTATGATAGGTAGTTTATATGCCTTAGGAAAATGACCAAAATGCCCTTTTTCGCATAATTTTATTTTAAGCATCTGTAACACATGTTTTGACATCTAAAATGACTATATAACATAATTAGATATGTTAAGGCATATAATACTTGTCATAGGACTAGTTAGGCGTCTCAAACGCGCTTTCGCGCGAACGACGCGTTAAAGTGGCGTAAGCTACCTTAATGGGTCATAATAGGTTGTAAGCACTTAGGATAGGTTTCAATTTAGAATGTAGGCTTTGCTAAACCATATTACATGAGTTCCAACACTCATTTGGTTCGCAAGACCTCATTCTACCCGATCTTCCGATTAGGTGTCAATTCCCTAATATAGTATCTGTTACCCTAGGAACCGCTTCAACACTTGAACTCTTGGTCTTTTGAACTTTGTTATAACCTTTGAACCGGGACTATACGCAACCCCAGGCGAGTACATAGTTCCCCTCTTTTACCATTTTCAAATGTTTTGGGGTGATTCATATGTGCAATCGATTTGTTTTCAAAATGTATGGCATACATGTGTTCACTAAGTACTTTTATGTGTATTATTCCGATTATGCAAATGATATGTTTTATCCTTAAATGATCTACCTATCTTCATAGTTAGATTCATGTAGGATATTTGAAGTACAGTCTTAGATCTTCCTATCTTCATAGTGAGACTTTTAAGAAGTACATTACAATTCAATGGTTGGTTTTTGTGTAGATTGTTGGTGATTTAGATAACGAACTAGATAATACAATAAGCACATGGTGGATATGCCGCTGGTACTTCCTATATATAAGTGTGCTTATTGTATTACCTTTCGTGGCGTTATCCCGAATCACCATTAGGATTTAGGATTGTTTTGATTCAATGATTCAATGTGACAGAACCCGAATCCTTATAGCATCTATCTATCTTCATAGGTTGATTCTTGTAGGATGTTTAAAGTACCGATATTGGAGTCCTTTATTGGATTTATTGTGTGCTTTAATGTTTGTTAAGTTAGACAATGTTATGAGAACCCAGGATCCCTGTAGTATCTATCTATATTCATAGTTAGACTTATATGGGATGTTTAGAGTACTGATATTGGAGCCGATGTTGGATTCATTGTGTATTTAATGCATGTTAGATTAGACAATGTGACAAAATGCGAATCCTTATAGCATCTATCTATCTTCATAGGTTGATTCTTGTAGGATGTTTAAAGTACTGATATTGGAATCCTTTATTGGATTCATTGTGTGCCTTAATGCGTGTTTACAAGTTAGTACAAGTTGACAATTTATGTGTTATGTGGTAGTTGTGATTTAGATAACTTAACGGGTATAATAAAATAAGAATATGGTGGATACGCCGCTGGTACTTCCTATACATAAGTATTCTTATTTTATTATTCTTGTAGCGTTATCTAGATCACTTTAGGATTTTTGTGTACAATTGTTTCAATGTTTGATTATCATAATCTTTGTAGAATCTCCCATATTTTTATACGTTAGATTCTTAGAAAGATATCTGAAATATTATCATGACTTATTGATTTGATTTATATAATACTTATATAAGTTTTGATTTATTGCAAAACAGTTATTATTAATCCTTGATTGGATTCCTAATAACACATTAACAAGTTTTTACAATGGTTTTTAATCAAGATTTCAATATAAGGCATAAAATGACTTAGTAAATATCATATTTCCATATACAAACCTATTTGTCACGAGTTTTCACAATTAAGATTAATACCAAATGTTTTGCCATTTATTTAGCTAATAAAACCTATGTATTCGCCGACATTTTTATGCTGACTGTTTTCGCATATGTTTCAGGTTTTCGACTGTTCAAGCATGCAACGCATAGGACTGCATACGGGCCTTAGACTTCTAAAAAGAACAATTACATGTATTCTTTGTTTGTAAAACGATGTTAATGATATTGAAACAATTTAGTACCAGTAGTTGTGAGCAATTTGTAACGTGACTCCCTGATATTTCCACCGCGTGTTGGTATATTACGCGATTGGGGTGTTACAGATTGGTATCAGAGCACTGGTTATAGGGAATTAGGTTATTAACATGCCTTAAACCTAGTCTATAACCTTCCTAGGACCCAAACATGAGTAGACTTAGGAACTCTTTCCTAATCCTCATCCTTATTCGTGCCACAACTGCTCTATGATTTATGAATCATCTAACCTTAGATGATTTATCTTGAACCTTAGGCTTTATGCCTTGAGGTATTCCTCAAAATGTTTTCTCAAAGCATTTTCATTAAAATACTTTCCAAATTGTTTTCCTTAATGTTTTTTCTCAAAATATTTTTCTTTTCAAAATGTTTTCTCAAATGTTTTTGTCAAAAATATTTCGCAAACATGTTTTATCTCAAATGATTTGTACCAAAAGATTTCTCAAATGTTTTTCTCAAACGTTTTTCATTAAAATCTTGGGTTTTAATCATGTGAACACATGCAATCTGGAAGGGTGGATGCCTGTACCCTGAGTTTTCTGTCTAAGGCTAGAGTGTTCATACAAATCCGCATTATCGGACCAGTCACTCTTACATGGGAACTCCTAGGGTGAGTGTCCACTTATAGGCTAAAGCATGTCTTCGTGAAGCATTATAAAGACCTATCCATCTTGACCCTACCGAATGATTTCTAAACGACCTTTGTAACCCTACTCATTCATGTTACCCTCGGTAATGTGTTTGCTCTTTATGACAACCAAAACATCCTTCTTTTCCCAATACCATTTCATCATATTACCTTCGGTGATATGTTTGATTCGACACAGTTGAAATGAATCTCATTTCATTTCACGACTCTACAAGATCCTATTTTATTTTCAAAATACTACCCTTGTCTATTAAAATTTCAAATTTTTACCATTTGGATGAGAATTTTCAAAATTTCAACACAAAGTTTCTTTGTTTTAAAATTTTAATTTAAAAACATTTTGTCTTAAAAGCAATAAATTTTAACAGGTAAAGAATTTATTATACAAACCATTAACCCGGTTTGTATTCTCTCATCCAAAAATATTACAAAAAGTTTATTTTCAAAACAACTCTAGTTTCAAAACAATAATGTTACAAACTCATAATAAATTAAATGAATCTAACTTAATTGGTTTTCTCTATAGCTGAATTTTAAAAATGCCTCCTCGACGAGATGCACAACCTCAAACCAATGAAGATGTCGCAGCCCTTGTCGCTCAGCAAATGGTTGCAGTGTCTCCAGGCGTAGTAACCCAGATTCACCAGATATACAACAACAATTCCCAGTGTAATTTCAAGACCTTTAATTCAGCCAAACCGCTAAAATTTTATGGGTCTGAAGGAGCAACCGCACTCTTACAATGGTTCGAAAGTATAGAAAGCACATTCCGCCATGTTTAGTGTCCCAATGAGCGAAAAGTAGATTTCGCTTCGAGTGTCTTTTAAAGGAGAGCACTCACTTGGTGGAATGGTAATATGAGGGACCGAGGTGCCGAGGTAGCAATGGAACTGACGTGGGAAGAATTTAAGGATCTTATGAAGAAGGAATTCTGCCCACGAAGTGAAATAAGGGCACTGGAAAATGAGTTCTATTATTTAAAACAGGATAGTGGGGAAAATCGTGCCTACTGATGTGCAAAAAATGCAACATATAAATTACATCAATTGTGGCATAAAACTAACCCTTTTTTAGTACTAATGTTGGAAAAAGTGTGCTTTTCTCTTCCTTTTGTATTTATAGGATTAAATGAGCTCAAATAGACAAAAGAAGCAAAAAAGGCAGCTAAATCTAACATAAATACAAGAAAAGGAGCAAACATGGCATGCCCGACCTCCCGACAGCGTCTTCCCAAGCAAAACAAGAAGACAGAAGAATGAACACGCCCCATGCTCAGTGAGCACGGGGGCGTGCCCAAGTATCAGCAGAAAAGACAAAGTTGTAGAAGCTTCTATCGCCCACCACGGGGCTGTGCTCAGCGGACACGGGGTTGTGGTCAACTATAAGATTCACGGAATCCAGGCAAATCTTGATAGTACAGATATGCTTCTGCACACGGGGTCGTGCTCAGCGGACACGGGGGCGTGGTCAACTAATGCAGACAAACTGCGTTTAATGAAGAAAGAGAGGAGGATGGACATGGGGCCGTGCCCAGTGTACACGGGGCCGTGCCCAAGCTTCTGTTCAACCTATAAATAGGAGTGCTTGGAGCTCTTGCAAATCATCCCTTGGCACACCACCTCTCTCACACTTCACCCACCACCCACCACCATCACAACACCATCATCCACCACCATCATCCATTGTCCATCATAGAGTGTGTGAGTCGTCTCGGGATCCAAGATTGATCGTAAGAGTTCTTGACAATCAAAGGCCATGTTTGCCTAAGTCTCTTACATCACTTGGTGAAGACAAGAGTTTAGTGTAATACTTTTTATTTTTAATCTTTTGCACTTTTTAATTGGTTTTGTATTAATGACTTTAATTACTAGTTTCTTATGTTGAAGGTGATTCTTCCTTATCGTTTGTCCGTGGTGTCTTGGCATTATTTTATTGTCTATATAAAATAAAAGATTTTCACCATTCATATCTCCAAGGTCTATATGGAGGTATGTTGGCTTCCTGGTCGGCGGTTAAGGGAACGGTTTGGTAAGAGTCTTGCCATTGTTCAGTGTATAGATCCTGCAAAGGACCTGGGTCAAATTTAGTAGGACCTCCTTCAATACCCAACGGTATTGGATGGCGGGGGTCCAAACTCTTTGACCCCCTCATAAGTTAAACTACTATTAAAACTTTAACCCGGCTACTTAGGACTGTATCCTTGCTGACTCAGACTACTTAGCCGAGGGTAACGTCGCCTTCAAAAGAGGGGCCTACCACATTATGCATTAATAACTTAATTAATTATCTTTCAATAATCCGACTCTTTAGGATTGTATCCTTGCTGACTCAAACTACTGGGTTGAGGGTAACGTCACCTTCAAAAGAGGGGCCTACTACAATAACTAAGATAATCTCTTAAACAAGTGCAAAAGTGCGAAAATAATCAAAGGTTACACTACACACGTGTCGGATCCAAGTGATTCATCTTGTGTATCTGTTTTTACTTTATGTTCAGCATTTTATTTAGTTTTATTTTTCTAGTTTAAAAACCTTTTTCTAACATTTTGATTTGATTAGATGTTGA
Source organism: Helianthus annuus (assembly GCF_002127325.2). NCBI lineage: Eukaryota > Viridiplantae > Streptophyta > Magnoliopsida > Asterales > Asteraceae > Helianthus > Helianthus annuus. Next base: position 37,429,636 of record NC_035445.2, on the reverse strand, counting down.
GGATAAACCGGTACTAAAAGCTCTTGTGTTCTTGGACGACCTCGGTATCTTACCAACACTATACTACGTCCACGATGGGTGCACTTTCCCATATGTGTGTTTAGTGTTAGTGAATATCGTGTTTATAAATTTAAAACTTTGCTAAAAAGTGTAAAAAGGGCTTAAAATATACATCTAAAATATATTACACCTAACAAGCATCAAGTGTTTGGCGCCATTGCCGGGGGCACAAGGATTTTAAGAAAGCTTAAAATCGACGACCTAATCAGTTTTCAAAACGCGCGCACATTTTTCTGCATTTTAGTTTAGTTTGCATTTACAGTAGCCTGAACACGGGGCCGTATTCATTGAACACGGGGCCGTGCAGCATATTTTTAATAAAACACCCAGATACATAGTCTGAACACGGGGTCGTGCTTACTGAACACACCCCCGTGCTCAACGAAACCAGTAACTTTAATTAAAACGCCCAGATACAGATCCTGAACACGGGCCGTGTCCACTGAACATGGGGTCATGTCCAGCCTCTGTTTCCGTTTCAATTTTTGTTTTCTGGTCTCGAGACTCTGTTGTGGTCTGCTGAGTGATTCTCATGGATCAATACTCAGGAGGCTACAACTACACCTATGAGGAGGATGATTATAGGGGAGACTATTGCACTAATTGTGGTAACCCGCACTCGGTTCAATATTACAACTCATCTCAACCATCCACTTCATACGATTATTATAAGGAGCCCAGGTACGAGCCATCGACTTCATACACATCCTACGAAGACCAAAGGTATGAACCTTCTCCCTCATACTCATATTTTGATGAACCAAGGTATGAGCCTTCATACTCATACTTTGTGGAATCAAGATATGAGCCACCACCTTCATATACTTATTATGAGGAAGCATGGCGTGAATAACCCACCTCATAAGAGTACTATGAAGAACAAAATTATGACCCTTATCCATCATATGCTTACAATGAGGAACAATGGTGTGAACCATCTACTTCATATGAGTACTATAAGGAACCAAGGATCGAACAACCAGATTCAAGCTTTGAGGATCCCGATCCTTTTTCTATCACCGAAGTGACCGATAGGATATTAGAAAAACTTAAAACTATCGAGCGATACATAAAAGAATCTCACGCAAGGGAAGAGGAGTCCCGCGCAAGAGAAGAATTAAATAAAGAAACGATAGTTGAAGAGTCAAAAAATGGAAGAACAATTAAGTGAAGAACCGACACATGAGTTAAACAACAAAAGGGTCTAATTTTGAAGAAATTAATCTCTTGTCACCTTCTTTTGAAAATCATTGTTTAGTACCAACTCATGCTAAGTTTTTAAAAGAGTTAACTAATGATCAAACTTCTCTAATAAAAGAAGACCCTTTTGAAATTAACATTACACCGGTTCCATGTTTCTTTCAAAATTCATTTATTAGTAACGTCACCATTGATAAAGATCTTTGTGTTAACATAATGCCTAACTACATTTTCGAAAAATTAAGTATTAGTGATTTTTCTCCACTTCAAATACCCATTTTTTTTATCCAATCAGAAAATAATAAAATCAATCGGTGTAGTTAAGGATGTCTTGGTTCAAAGAAATCAAATGGTAATCCCAACCGACTTTGTCATCCTCGATAACGCTCCTCTAGTGTTGGGACGACCTTTTGTAAAAACTCACGAAGCTTTGAAAAACCGGAAGTTCAATAATCTACCTCTTCAACTAGGGGCATTCAAAAGGAGCATAGATCTTGAGCCCTCAATGAAATATCCTTTTGGCAACAATGAGCCCCTAATTGAAGATGAAGATAAGCCACCCGATAAAAGAGAAAAGATTGACCACTTTGTTGAAGAAGAGGTCACCATAGAACAAACTTTTAAAGTTCTTAATCAAAATGAGCAACCAAATAAGGAGTCTCCTAAAGACCCACCTCTTGAGCTCAAAGAACTTCCGAAAGATTTGGAATATGCTTTTCTAGACAAAGATGGTAAATCACCTGTAATTATTTTGTCTAAATTAAGTAGTTTAGAAAAAGAAAAATTAATTAAACTTTTGAAAAAACACAAAAATGCGATCGCTTGGAAGCTTGTAGATATTAAAGGAATAAGTCCTTCCATGTGCACGCACAAAATTTTAATGAACGATGACTAGAAATCGGTAATACAACCACAACGTAGAGTAAATCCAAATGTGCAAGAAGTGGTTAAAAACGAAGTCATCAAATTACTTGACGCTGGACTTATCTACCCTATCTCAAATAGTCCCTGGGTAAGTCCCGTCCAAGTAGTTCCAAAGAAAGGAGGTATGACGGTAATAACTAACGAAAAGAATGAATTAATACCAACGAGAACCGTCACAGGATGGAGAGTATGTATAGACTATAGACGATTAAATGAAGCTACAAGGAAAGATCACTTTCCTTTGCCCTTCATTGATCAAATGTTAGAAAGATTATCCTGTCATAAATTTTATTATTTCTTGTATGGTTTTTCAGGTTACTTTCAAATCCCGATAGCGCCCGAAGACCAAGAAAAGACAACTTTCACATCTCCCTACGGAACTTTTGCTTATCGATGCATGCCATTTGGTCTATGTAATGCCCCCGCAACATTCCAACATTGCATGGTGGCCATCTTCCATGACATGATAGAAAAGGCAATGAAAGTCTTCATGGACGACTTTTCTATCTTTGGAGATTCATACGACCAATATCTTGATAACCTTGAACGAATGCTATCCCAATGTGAGGAAACTAACCTCGCCCTTAATTGGGAAAAATTCCATTTCATGGTAACAGAGGGAATAGTACTCGGTCACAAGATCTCAAGCGAAGGAATGGAAGTCGATCGAGCAAAAATAGACACTATTTCTCAAATACCTCCATCATCCTCCGTTAGAGCAATCAGAAGTTTCTTAGGGTACGCCGAATTTTATAGACGATTTATCAGAGACTTTTCCAAAATTTCAAGACCTCTAACAAAATTACTTGAAAAAGATGCGTCTTTCATCTTTGACAAGGATTGCAATCAAGCATTTCTATCCCTCAAGGAAATGCTAGTCAATGCACCTATCATGATAGCGCCTGATTGGAAATTACCTTTCGAAATCATGTGTGATGCAAGTGACTTTGCAGTTGGAGCAGTCTTGGGACAAAGAAAAGAAAAGCATTTTCACCCAATTTATTATGCTAGTAAAACACTTAACGATGCACAAGAAAATTACACAACAACTGAAAAAGAATTACTAGCTGGGGTATTTGCTTTTCATAAATTTCGTTATTATCTTGTTCTTTCTAAAACAATAGTGTATACAGATCATGCAGCCATTCGATACCTCTTCAAGAAACAAGACGCAAAGCCCCGTTTGATGAGGTGGATTCTACTCCTCGAAGAATTTGATATTGAAATCAAAGACAAAAGAGGAGTAGAAAACACAGCAGCAGATCATCTTTCGCGCTTAGAAGACCCAGCTTTGGAGGCAACTAGGGATGAGCGAATCAGCGAAAAATTTCCAACTGAGTCCCTAGAAATGGTGGAATACAAGGAAGAACCATGGTATGCCGACTATGCTAACTACTTAGCTAGCGGTATAGTCACCAAAGGATGGCCACATCACCAAAGAAAAAAAATCTTTGCTAATGTGAAGCATTACTTTTGGGAAGATCCTTATCTTTTCAAAATGTGTGCCGACCAACTCATCCGACGGTGCGTACATGGTAGCGAAGCAAGGAGAATTCTCCGCCATTGTCATGAAGGTCCATACGGAGGACATCATGGTGCCGCTAGTACCGCACGAAAGGTATTTGACTCAGGATTTCATTGACCGACCATTTACAAAGACGCGTAAAGTCTAGTTAAGACATGTAATGCTTGACAAAGATCACGTAATATTTCTTCCAAAAACGAAATGCCACAAAATGGCATTCTCGTTTGTGAAATTTTTTATGTGTGGGGACTCGACTTTATGGGGCCTTTCCCGCCGTTAAAAGGAAACAAATATATACTTGTGGCAGTAGATTACTTGTCTAAAGGGGCCGAGGCCGAGGCACTTCCAACAAATGATGGAAGAGTCGTGGTAAGATTTCTGTAGGATCGCGATCTTACCCGAATGAGTCGTTCAGAGAAGCTCTACTCTGTTTCAGGTGCGGAATAACAAGAAACAAAGCTGGAAACAGCTGATTCTTCACTTTAACTATTGATTGTATTGATTGGAATGCAATTACAATCAGTCTTCACACCGGCAACACTTCGGCGTGGAATACAAGGCAACGTTGTATCTGATTTCGCTCATGAACACTATATATAGTGTTGTGATTTCGCTCCAAGGGACACATGGTCACAAGAGCGAAATCAGAACATGACCATAAAAGCGAAATCACCTTCCTAAGTCCCTATGAGCGAAATCATGACCTAATACACATACATTCTCCTATTTTCTCGTAAAACATGCCCTAATCTATACAATGCAATCTAAGACTCGATACAAGACGAAGTCGACAGATGTAGTGCACCAACAGACTCCCCCTCAGATGTTGACGAGTCGTCCATCGAGTCTTTGACAATATCATGTCTTCACTTCTTCAGTCTTGATCAGTCTCTGGGCCTTTCTCTCTCTCTATCTTTATCAACATACTCTTCTTTAACAATATCTGCTTGAATATCTTCAGACTCCCCCTCTCGATTTGCTGGTATTTCTTTGTTCTCAGCAACATCTGCTTCAGGATCATTATCTGGCTTTCACAGGTTCAAGATTGATGCCTGGCTTTAGCTTTGTCCACAGAATCTGGAACCTGGCACTAGCTCTGTTCACAGCGTTTAATTTCCAGGATCGAAACTTGGCCCTAGTTCTGTTCATGGAATCTTCAGAATCGATCACCCGGCTTTCTTCAATCAGAGTCCTCAGGTATCGTAACCTGGCACTCTATCTTCAGGTTCAAAATCGAAACCTGGCTATTCCTACACATTCTTAACCCAGAAAAATTTGTTCTAAATTTAACAATTTGTATGTACCAACACTGACTCTCCCTCAAATCACTTTCTCTATGATGAACCACTTGTTGATTTAGAAACACATTTGATGTTCAATATACACCCCCCCTCACAACAATGTCATCATGTTTAGCACTCGGAATTTTGAAAATCAGCTTTTCAACATCAGTTGTCAAAAATCCTTTTGACTTTTTCAAAAGTTTATGCTAAAACACACAGAAAATCTTTTTGGTTTTTCTGATAGAAAGCAAATGACACCACTTGAAGAATCAAGAAAATGCAGAAATGAAATATTTACAAACAATATTTTTTGTGAGTTTGCGTAAGAGGATCATATCAGTAAATGAGACATATCACTAACACCGTTAAGCTTGATTTCATTTTAAGTTCTAAACAATTCACCTAGATTGCCAGTATATTTGTCCACTTTAAATTTTCACACAAAGTTCAATTTATCAGAGATACGATATTAATGTTTTAATCTCTTGAACTTATTCGTGTGTCCCACTACTTGAATATATTCCCGTATCCAGATCCCAATATTCAGTCTTACAGGTGAGTATACCACAGATGATATCTGTCAGGGGTTATATGCGAGGGCCGTGAGAGCTCAGGTCGATACTTCCGTATATGCAAAGAGATGACGGCTTCGACTTTTGGTGTGTCCCCTTTAGAGGATCTTTTTTATTTCAACAGCAGCGACTATCAATTTTATTGTTTCATCAGCTTGTTGAGGGCGATGCTATGTTTCAAGCATTTGCGGAAAGCATTATCCGGGGACTAGATCAGTACTTCCATACAGCAGAAGTCCCGGGATAATACCCCAGATATCACTGAGCATAAAGACCTAGTATCTCAGAATAAGGGACCTTTCAAACAAGATTTTAGGGGTTACCTATATATCCAAGAAGTTGTTAACCCATAGAACAAGCAAGTTTGAAATTTTATGTTTATATCTCGTCACAATCTACTAAGTGTGTAAAAATCTACTAACACATCCAGAGTAAGATTGTTTATCACATTTTATCTTTACATTTCTTTAGCATGTTGTAACAGTCCACTGATGTGCTATCATTTCCTCTTTTCACAACAAAACTCGTTTTTAGATTTTATCATGTTTTTGTCTTTTTCAAATTTTCTAATGTTTTTGGATTTTCTGAAATTTTATACTCCCCCTAAAATGCAAACACATTTCAAAGAAAATTTGAAAACTATCTAAGCTCTTGACCCACTTGAAACATAAAATGTAAAACAAACTATACAGAAACTTTGACAACTGACATCGAATCGCATCAATTCGCCATCCGCTTGGCATAAACAATTAGAACTCCCCCTTTCACAAACCATTTTCTCATTTAGATCTCAAAACACTTAAGTTTATTTTAATCAAAATGATTTTTCCGGAAATTGAGTTTGTTTTTACCACTAGTAGGTTAACCACATGTTAAGTACGGGGATATGGTTCATCATTTGTCTATTTTTATCATGTATAGTAAATCAAGTACAACTTAATGTCCCTGATTTACCGTTTTGAAATTAAGCAATCTTTGTACCACTTGTAAGTATATCCGAAACAATACCACTTGTAAAAATTCACACCATCCTAACTGTAGGAATGTTACGTCTACATAAACCTTTTTACCAATCAGAATGCCGATTCCTGCTTCACACTTACCAACCTGGAAGCTCCGGCGTAGTCATTCAACCTGTAAAATTCAAAATCATTTAAAATTTTCATACAAACTTTCCAAACACTAGAAAGATGCCGATTCCTGATCCACGATATAAACTTGGGATCTCCGGCATAGTCCTAAGACTTCAAGGGAAACAAACTTCCATCCAAGTCTTTTCAGACTTGATGGCTTTCAATTCTTGCGCAATAGGGTTATAAGTTGCCTTTTTAGTTGCATAAAAATCCTTAACCCCCTTTGCTTTCCCATTCAACATTTTCCCAAATATTTTCTTAACATTCCCATTAAATGTTTTCTCGACATCAAACTTAGTTTTCTCTGTGTAAAACTGATTCGAGATTTCAACCTTACCCACTTTCTTTTTAACCTCTTCAAATTTCAGTGATGAAAATTCATCATCATTCACTGAAATTTTTCCTTCAACTTGTGGCTCTTCTGGCTTTGTGGAACCAGATTCATCGCCGACTTTCTCATCAAATTGTTTAACAATCCATACTTGGTTGTCTTTCTCTTTCTTTTTAGAACACTCACCAATCTCATAAGTTGAATTTTCAAAAATTTTAAATTTCTCGATTGGTGGTTCAGCATCAACAACCTTTTCTTTTAATTTCTTAGAAACTCCCTGTTTTGTGTTGGCATTTTTCTGACAGTTCCATGCAATGTGACCAACTTCATTGCATTTGTAACAGGTTCTAGTTTCCTTTGAATGAGACACTCCAGTTCCATTCTTCTTCTTTTCAGCAAGAAACTCCTGGTTTGATTGTCTCCAGAACGGTTTCTTCTGTTCCTCCTCTCCACTTCCACCTGAAACAAATTCTGTTATTGTTTTAGAATTTTTCATATTTTTATGGTTTTCTGGTGGAATAAAGCCAAGACCTTTCTTTTTGTAGCTACGATTTTGGTTTGGTTTCTTTTGAAAACCAGGACCATAATTGTAACCTTTTTTCTTGTTTAAACGTTGTTGAACTCTTGAAGTGTATTTTTTAGGTTTTCCCGTAAGATTTAAATCTTTTATTTTAGAAATATAAATTTCAGTCATTTTGAAAACCTTTTTGATCATGTCAAAACGAACACTTCTTATTGGAAACTCTTTATCATAGTGTAATTTGTTCGAATCATTTAAAGTGTATGGGGGGATAGTGCACGGTCCTCCCAACCGCCGGAGTGATCTCACTTCGGGAGCCGCTACCCGACCAAGCTAGCTCCGCGGTGACTTCGGGAATCATTTAAAGTGTATGCAACTTCAAATGTTTCATCATCCAAATTTGCTTTTGATAACAAAAATTCTTTGCTGTAAGCCCTTTTGACCGACGATTTTGGACTATTGACTGACAAATTTGACCCTCCAGACTCAAACTTTGACTCGGACTCCTCATCAGTATCCAACACCTGATCAACCACCTTTTTTATTAACTCAGACTCATGATCAGTGTCAGACGAGGTGAACGTGACATCAATATTTTCTGGTAGTTCATCAGTTGTGTCAGTTTTTAGCTTTATATTGACTGCTTTTTCAAGTTGCTCCTCGTTTGGTTTTCTAGGAGAATATCCTTCCCAAATTAGAGGCGGACACTTGTTATAGCTAACAGTCGGTTTCTTACCGGTATCCTTCTTCTTCAGCTTGTCATCTTGAAAAGCTTCCATACCTGCAACAGTTAGGTAAATATGATCAATGAGATAATCAGAACTAGAATAACTTTGTAGTAAACGTCTAATTCTCTCATTCTCAATCTTCTCTGTCTCCAACTCTTGCTTCCACTTAGCACTCTCTTCGATGTAGAAATTTATAGCTTTCTGTTTTGTCATCATAACAACATTCATCATCGTTAGTGCTTGTTCTCTTTCTGAATTTGTCTTTTGAAGACCAGTTACTGTTTTGTTCAAGATATCATAAGATTCTTTCACATAGTTGAGATTGAACAGCAACTGCTCCTTCTTCTTCTCATACTCAGCAATTATATCGTCTTTTGCTGCACATTCCTTGCATGCTTCCAAACACTTCGTGCAAGGCTTGATGACTTCAACAATCTTTTCAACTTCGATTGTCTTCACCACTTCAACCAACTTTTCTTCTTCTTTCACCTTTTTTGTTTCAATCACTTTCACATCTTCAGCAATCTCCTCAGCAACTTTTTCAACATTCACATTCTGAACAACTTCTTCAGCCTTCATTTCCTGTTGTTCTTTTGCAGCTCGTTTCTCTTTCAGTTTTTCCAAGCGATCTGCAAAATAGAAATGAAAACTTTCAGGAGAAAGATGAGATTTAGCAACATTGATATGTTTTTCTTCCTCATCATCACTGCTGCTGTCATCAACTGGTGAATGATCAAACTGTACAGATTTTTCAGAACTAGCATCTGATAAACCAGAATCTGATTGTGTTTGATCAAAAACAACTTCCTTTTCTGAATTGACATCATTTTGTACATTCTCATCTGAACTTTGTGAGTTTTCATCAGCATTTTTTGAACTTTCATCAGATGCAACAGACTCACTCTCCACATTCTTCACAGTCTCACCAATAGACTTCATCCATGTGGCAAACATCTCTGGTTCTCTAACAATCTTAGCGATGAAAGCTTTGAATTCTCCTTTTCCATCAACAAACATATCCCAGCTGAAGCCTTCAGGTAGTCTTTCATCATCCTGATCGACTAAACATGCTTTGCTATCAGATGATATGTAGTTGTTCCAGTTAAAATCTACCAAACACGCTCTCTTTGAATCTTCAATCTTTCTACCATGAGCCGTCTGTGAATCTTGTGATTGACCAACTTGCTGATAAATGGCTTTCCGGTAGTAATCATCTTTTCCGAATGGATTTTGAGCACCACTAGCTTCCCTGTTCTTGCACTCCCGTTTGATATGGCCTTTCTCCCTGCATCGAAAACAAGTAACTTTAGATTTATCAAAACCTAAAGTAGAAACATGAGCATCAAGAAAGTCATTTCTCCCGGTAATTGTCTTGAACTTTTCAGCACGTCTAAGAACACTAGCAAGACACCATTTGATATCCATTAATTCCATCTCTTTGGCGTCTATCTGATCATAATCCTCCTTTGTGAGCATAGGATTTCCGATTCGTCCAGCCACTAATCCTTCATAGGATAACAACACTGAACCAAGTAGAGCCATATGGTCTTTAGCAGTTTCTTCAGAAAAACTTTGACCCTCTGGAAGATTTAGAGCGATGTTGCATTGAATCACGTAACCATTTCCTGTTTTCGTGCTCTGAAAATGGAAACTTGTGTTTGACTCTTTCGGATTAACACTCGGAAATGAAGAGAATCCACTGCTTTTGGTTGAACTCTGATCTGCTTTTTCCATTGAATCTCCAACACTGAATGCAGTTTGTATTCGGACTTCTCTCAGATTCTGGAACCGGAACACTACCTTTGTAATACATCTTTACGTCCTGTTGACCACTTGGACTGTTCATCCTAGCGATCTTCTGCTGTTCGAAATCGTGACTTTCAATCTTTTCGATAAACTGAGAAATCGTTAGCCCATCATAAACTCCAGTATTCTTCTGGATCATCCAATACTTTCCCCACTCTTTCTAAGGTAGCGTATCAGCTAACTTGTCTACCCACTCTTCACGATCTTTTGTAATAGTCAACATTTACATGGATCGCACTAAGTGGCAGTAGCGTTCTATCAGCTTCTTCGTATCCTCTCCCGGTAAGCTGCTAAACAAATCAAACTCTTTCTTGAGCAGCGCCTTTTTGCTCTTTATCATATTCTCACTACCCTCAAACTTGACTTTAAGTGCATCCCAGATTGATTTTGCAGTTTTATCGTGCTGAAGCAATATGAATATGTCTTCTTTGATAGCTTGCTGAATCAGACTGATCATCATTTTTTCGGCTTTATACATAACCCGTTCTTGATCAGTAAACTCAGATAATTCTTTGAGAACCTGCAAATCTGTTCGAGGCAACACATATTTTTTCAGTATACATTCCCAAGACCTAAGATGGTTTGCCTGAACCCAGTTCTCGAATCTGTCTTTCCACCCGTAGTATTCTTCGATACTCATCAATTTTGGGGGCTTTTTAGTGGTTCCCGTCTCATTTTCCAAACTCATGGCTTGAACAATAGCAGTTGGACCAGTTGGTGTTGCAAATGCGTTATAGAACTCGGTATCCATGATGACTTAGCACGTTTTTCAAAATCAGTGACTTATGAGCGAAATTAGATGTTTGTGCACAAAGAGCGAAATTAGATCAGTACTCTGGAGCGAAATTACTTAAACACTTGACACTGGAGCGAAATTAGCCTGACACATAAGCGAAATCACTGATTGATGTGACACTGGAGCAAAATCTGAACGACTCAAAAGTGAAATCCCTAGAAATAATGTCCACTGGGGCGAAATTAGAGTGATCTATGAGCGAAATCACAGGAAGTCCGTATCAGCAACATCAACTCGGAAGCTAATTTGGTCCATTTTTAGTCCATATTTTAGTGTCAAACTTTTAGGGATTTGTTTATGTCCAATTGTCTATGATCTGTGAAATTTTGAACGGATTTTGACCGATAAAACTTTCTGAAATGATGAAAGAAGGTGTAGAAGTAAGAAAACAAAATGAATTCCTGCTAATCTCTGCAAAACTCCTCCTCCTGTGCTCTGATACCACTTATAGGATCGCGATCTTACCCGAATGAGTCGTTCAGAGAAGCTCTACTCTATTTCAGTTGTGGAATAACAAGAAACAAAGCTAGAAACAGCTGATTCTTCAATTTAACTATTGATTGTATTGATTGGAATGCAATTACAATCAGTCTTCACACCGGCAACACTTCGGCGTGGAATACAAGGCAACGTTGTATCTGATTTCGCTCATGAACACTATATATAGTGTTGTGATTTCGCTCCAAGGGACACATGGTCACAAGGGCGAAATCAGAACATGACCATAAAAGCGAAATCAGCTTCCTAAGTCCCTATAAGCGAAATCATGACCTAATACACATACATTCTCCAATTTTCTCGTAAAACATGCCCTAATATATACAATGCAATCTAAGACTCGATACAAGACGAAGTCGACAGATGTAGTGCACCAACAATTCCTGAAAAAATTATTCTCTCGTTTTGGAACACCTAAAGCATTAATAAGTGATAGAGGTACCCATTTTTGTAATCATCAACTTGAGAAAATCTTAACAAGATATGGGGTCTATCACCGGGTCTCAACAGCATATCACCCTAAAAAAAACGGACAAGCCGAAGTGACTAATAGAGGTTTAAAACGAATACTTGAAAAACCCGTAGGATTAAATAAAAAGGAATGGGCCGATAAATTAGATGATGCTTTATGGGCTTTTCGAACTGCTTATAAAACAACAATAGGCACAACCCCGTATAAGCTTGTCTAATGGAAAAAGTTGTCATTTGCCGGTAGAATAACTCACAAGGCCTACTGGGCAATAAAAAATGTAAGCTTAGATTTAGAAATTGCCGGTAAAAATCGATTTTGTCAAATAAATGAATTAGACGAATTAAGGAATTATGCATACTCTAACTCTGAAATTTATAAGGAAAGAATGAAAAATTTACACGATAAACACATTAAACCTAATGAATTTCGAGTAGGAGATCAAGTTCTATTGTTTAATTCACGACTTCGATTATTTCCGGGTAAACTAAAATCTAGGTGGTCAGGACCTTTTTCCATCACCGATATTTTTCCTCACGGTGCAGTAAAAATTAAATCTCGGAATGGAATTCCATTCAAAGTCAATGGCCAACGGCTGAAACTCTAACAAGGATTCGTTGAGGATGAGGAGGAAGAAATCTCGCATCAAACGGTCGACGAGTAAAGGCATCAACATCATACCTGGTAAGTTACGAACAAGCGGATGAACATCGAAACTGGTAAGTCTTCTAACCGAGTTTTGGGAAAATAGGGCACTCACACGAGCACTATAAAAAAAAACTTTGCTCGGCAGGAACCCGTGTCCGCTGAACACGAGGTCGTGTCGACGCAACTGTCGGGATAAAACCCCTTTTTCATAACAGTTACATCATTCCACACGCCCCGTTTCCCCGCAAAACGCTCTGGTTCAGGCGATTTTCCGCAGATTTTCGACGTCTCCTCTCATTCTAACAACATCAAGGTATGATTCTATCATCATTAGTAGTTAGATTAGTTACTTGCATGTAGTTAAAACATCAAAAATTTGGGGAAAAATCTAGGGTTCTTGAAGTTCATCCGGATCAAACCTCACATTTTTGCTTAAATCAGTTAGCATTAGTGTAGATAAGTGTTATGGGAAGTAAACCCACTTGTATTGTTGATAGATTTGCCCGATTTCTCACAAAAACCCCAAACCCTTGTTTTTGAACCGAAAAAGATAAAATCGAATGGGTAAACGGTTTGTTTTGGGAAAAATGGCACTTGTGTTTCATTTTTGGGGGAAACCGCACATACTTGACCAAAAATTTTCAGGTTTTCGGGACCGGGTCGAAAATTGGAATTTTTGAGAAACAGACGCCTGGACACGGGGTCGTACCCGCTGAGCACGGGGCCGTGTCCAGCCCACTGTTTTCAGTTTTCTCCAAAAAGTTTCATTATTTCGTGCTAACTTTTGGTGTATTCTTTCAGATGTCGAAGAAGTTCACAAGATTCAACGCAAATGAGCTCGATGCTAGGGCCAGATATAACATACTTCAAACAAGACCGGAAGAATACCCCAGACAAGTGTGCACGGATCTCTTAGCAATGGTGAACCAACTTGACCGGTTTAACAACCTCGTTACCGGCCCACTAAGGATTTCCCTAACCACTAGACTTCGTTCCGTCCATGAGTGCACTATGGAGTTCTATAGCACCTTCACTTTCAATTCAAGGTGCGACCCTTTTGACAATGATGGGGTGGCATTCCGATGTGGTGGAACGAAGTACTCGATCTCAACGGCACAATTCGGGGCAATAGTTGGGCTGTATACGGAGGAAGATTCGGGGAGTGAAGAGAACACCGGAGGGGTGCGAGATTTGGATGAGAACGAGCGCCAAGCCGCGTGGGCTCAGATTGGTGAAGGGCACTACAACCCAAGCAGCACAAAGAGTACCAAGTTGAGGGACCCACTCTACCGATACATCCATCGGGTCCTCGGTTACTCTCTAAGCCAAAGGCATGATAGTGGTGGCATTGTTGGGTTGAGAGATTTGATAGTCCTTCACTGCATTCATACCCGAAGACACCTGGATGTTCCATTTCTCCTACTCCGAAACATGCATCTGAACCGGCTAGCTCATGCACCAACCCCTATCTTCTTCGGGGGATGGGTGTACCGCCTCTTCAAGCACTCCGTGAACATACCTAGGTGTTGGGATTGAACACTAACAGAGGAACATATAATGTAAAGCCAAAACCTGATCACAACAATGGATTCACAATAAGCAGAAGTTTACTCTAAACTCTCCCCTTGACAGTGGTTATCTAACAACTGATGGATCTTAAGTGCTGCTCAACTACAACAACTGATAAACCAAACTCTGATGATTATCCAACGACTGCTGAAGACAAACACTGATGCTCTATCTACTGCTGTTTCCTAAGTACTGCTGAAGACTCAAGCACTGCTCTCTCAAAGACTGATCACCTTTGAAGAATGCACTGAAGATTCAAGATCTGTGCTCAGGCTACAATAGTGGATCGTGAAGCAGTAGTTTTCCTTAGTTTTGCTTTCTACTACTTATCAGATGTTACATGTCAGTAGTTTGTATAGAACAGTGTTTATAGTTTGTTAGGTCGTTAGATGTCACTATCATGGTGACGTCAGCTAAAGCTCATCAGTAGTTTGGTTTGCCTATAAATACGACAGTATTCTGTATTGTTATACTCGATTTGTTTTGAGTGAGTTCGCCTCCTCAATTCAATCCTTTCATCTTGTGCAACCAACTCTGGTGTATCAGGCTGAGGGGGAGTTTAGATCGTAAGCTTGCATTGTAATCTTTTGCTTTTATGTAAATCTTTTGAGTCAATGAAAAGCAATTGTTTATCGATCTATACTTTCCTTTGATTGTGTTTACAAAGTTTGCTACTCATTTCCGCTGCACTTATATCATTCCATATGTTCTGATTAAACGTTTTATGCAAACAAACACAATCATGATGGCCCCAGATCCCAAGAATTGGTATCAGAGCTTAGACAGTCAAATTCGATCTAACGATCAATTTGACATAACAGTTCAGCTCAAAAGTTATTGATACTAAAGGATTGGTTGTATTCAGTTGAAAAACAGAGTAACGAGTGAATCATGGTCAAAATGGTTATTCAAAAACTCTGTAAATCAACCAAGATGTCATATGACACACAAATCTCACACAACAAGTGTTATCATGCATATGTCACTCATAGTTTTCAGATCTGTAAAATATCTGATAAAATTATGGGTTGGTTCGATGTTTTCAAAATTGATTTCAATTGTTTTTTCGATATTTGTGATGTTTTCAACAAACACTAAAGTATGTACCTCAGTTTAGCAGAACTTGTGTTCATTTAAAACACTAAGTATATTGTAGACATAGAAAAGACGAAAATAAATCTTTAGTCAAAATCTCCCATGTACTCAAAGGCAGGTTGAGTACCTTCAAAAGGGCCAAATCAACTTTGTCCAAAACACATTGAGAAAATAAGGTGTCAAAACAGTCCTAATCATAGGTAATGTGAGATCTGTAATAAAACATGATCGAATATGGTCAGATCTCTCAAAACATTGCTTCAAGTGATCATGGACAAAGCATGTTCAAAATATAATCTCCTAGTGAGTATTTCTGAACATGTGAATAAACAGGGTAAAAAGAGAAAAGGAAAATGAACAAATCTCAAAGTGTGGCTATCTCAAAACTTTTTGAAATCAAAAGAAAAGAGTATAAGTATAAAACACTCTTGAGGTTACAGTTGGGTAAAACAATGAAGTCATGCAATTGTGTGCATTCATCAATAGATGAATTGTTCAGGTAACATTGGTATCTCCAGTGATAGCTCTTAAAAGAAAGATTTACAATCAATTGTCAAGAAAATGACCCCAAACTATGGTCAAAATAACTTGAGAATGATATGATCATAAACCTAATTGAAAAATTATCAGATCCTTTTATTTTTCAAAACTTCCTTTAATTTTTCTTAAGGTGTTTTTCTCTAAATAAAACCAGATATATTTTACTTTTTATAAAATATATTTTGTACTTTTACTCATTTTTGATAGTAAAAGTTCATCTCTGGTCAGGATGTAATTTCCTAATTTTTTTTTGTGAAATTACTATCCTTAAAACTGATCAAAAGGAAATGACACTCATATCAAGATCATGTGAAGCTCAAGTTAGGTTTTCACTGATCATAAATTGATTGCAAATTGACTTAGACTACTGAGATACTCATGTTCTAGTTCCAGTGATTAGACACAAAATGAGCAGCTCTAGTAGAAATGTCTTCATCATCTGGGATGCTAAACTACTGTCTAAATAATAGACAGTTGGCAAAACCTTGAACAAAATTTCATGTAGATAACTGCTGGCAATTTAATCTTGATAATTTACATCTAAAATGTATTTTGTTAAGAATAGCATTTCAAATGCTCAACAGATGTTAGATAAGATACTGTGCCTTCACAAAGCAAAATCAAGTTCTACATCTGAACAAGCAGATGCTAACATTGTTTGTCAAAAGTTGAAACACTGCTGCACTATCAGTTGTTGAAACAATTTTATTTTCTACCACTGTTGTTCCTAAAGTGTTGTTGTGCCTCAACATCTGCTCACTAAAATCTGTCCACTGCTAAGTGTCAACCTCTGTTCTTCAAAAACACTGATGTTTAAAATCTTTGTTTCATCCACTGATACATCCACTGTTTCATTTCATTACCGTTGTAACTACTGATGATTGTTCCATCAGTAGTTGTCAAAACAACTGTCCTCAATTATTTACCATTCCATCAGATGTTTGACACGTGGTCAGTTTTTAGCCTTCAGATCAAAATAACCGCTGCCACATTAGCAATCAATTTTTCCCTAAATAAAACCCTAATTAAATCCAAACAGAGGATTACACTGTCGAATTGAATTCCAAACATTCTCTTCACAAAGCAGTTTCCCTCTCATAACTCCAAAATCTTCTTTGATCTTCTTCATAATAATGACGAAACCAAAATCGAAGCCATCTGCAAAATCAAAATCAAAACCACCATCTTCTTCCACAACAGCAGAGGCCACTCAAATGGCTATTGTAACCACGGAGATTCGTTACAAAGCTCCACAGAACTATGTAGGTATACTCACAAAACCTTCCGATAACCACACCTTCGACTCCATCCTTGACATCCTTTCTGCATCAAAGTACAAAACTTTGATAACAATAGACGCTCCTATTTACCTTGATACCCAGAGAGAGTTCTGGAAAAATGACACCCTTGAAAAACAAGGAGATATCGTCGCCGCCATCAACTCCTCGATACAGGGTAAGAAGGTAAAAATTTCTCCAAAATCCATCTCTGAAATCTTTAAACTCGATGATTTAAATGGAAAAACCTCATTTACAAAAGACGAGTTGGTAAAGGATTTCATGAACAGGGGCTATGCAGAACAACCAAATAGGGATACCCTTCAAAAGGGTTACTTCCCTTCTGCACCCAGATTTTTATTCCACACACTGCTCATGTGTGTTTCTAATAAAACAACGTCTTTTAATGAGATACCAACAAAAATCCAATGCCTGGGTTATGCAATTTTAAACGATAAAAACTATAACTACTCCCAGGAGATATTTGATGATTTGGTAAAGAACGTTGATAATAAAGCATTTCTGGTCTTTCCAAGATTTCTAAGCTACTATTTTGAACAAAAATTCGTAGAGAAAGATGCAGAATTGCCCAAACAAGGTGTCTCATTCAAAATAAACTGTTTAACAATTGAAACATTTTCAAGAATGATGACACCAATAAAATTAAAAACAAAGGAGGCTGAGCAGGTTCTAGAAACTGCTACTGATCCTCAAGCAACCACTGCTGAGCCCACTGCTCCAGGTGATCAAAGTAGCACACCCACTGCTTTGAAACCAACACCTGCCACCAAAAAGACCAAAAGAAAAATATCCAGAAAACCCACCAAACCCACACCAAAGGCAACTCTGGAAGATGAGATCCCAGAGTCAATGCCAGTGACAACACAAAAGTCACAAGAAACCACTGCTGCTACTTCCTCACAGCAGTTGGAAGAAAGATCTCAACCCCAACCTAAAACTCCTCCTGCATCCCCACAAAAGGATCAGGTTGTAAGCACAGGGACACCAAATTATGAAGCTCTGTATCCACTCGGATCCATCTTCCACAGTCCTGATCCCAAGGACATGTCTCTTTCAACACCCATACCCTCACCAATCATATTGCCACAATCAATAATACCCCTTGCATGCAGTTGATATGGCACAGACACAAACCAGTTCCTTTCTATCACATATTACTAAGAGTATACCTCCACAAGTGACTGGGTCTGATGCTCATACCTATGCTAACCCAGCAATAGCTGAGGAGGTTACACCCCCTGAGTTACAAGTAACTCTCGGTGGTAGATCAAGTGGAGCAGCAACTACAACTGATGGATCAACAGATCTTCAGTTGGACAGTTGTTACACTACTAAGACTCCCTTGAAGGCAATTTCTTCCATGGCAACATCGGTAACCACCAATAAGATTTCTTTAACTGCTGGTAACATCAAAGGTTTATCGGTTGCTAAAGAAAGAAGTCCCCAGTACCAAGAAAAAGGGGCATCAATGGATGATTTTTGGGACTCTGTTCCTAAGTCACACATTAATACAACCATCACTGGTGGGGATTCAGATGATCCTGTTAATTCAGGTGATGATTCAAAATACAATGAATTGACGGCCAGAGTTGAAAATCTGGAATCTTCTGTTGCCGAGATAAAAGATATGGTGCAGCAGCTGTTAGAAGCTCAAAAAGCCCAATCAACTGTTCCTCCTGCTCAAGCACCTGCTCCACAAGCATTTGCTGCAAATGAGCTTTGGAATATCTTCCAGCCCATGCTTGAACAACAACAACAAATGGCTGCTAAAAAGCATGCTAATCAAGTACAAATGCTGACCAACATGGTGGAATCTCGGTTCAAAGACACTCAAGCAGATATCAAAGCTATAAAGGCTAGCATACAACAAAATGCTCAAAGTGAGAAAGGTCCATCTACCATTTTTTTCATGGATACACCCCTGGCAGATAATGCCAAAAAGGGGGAGAAAATGAAGCTGAAAAAGAAAGGTATAGAAGATGGGGTATACATTGAATCAGAAAAACCCAAAACCTCCAAAACTTCAACAGCTGATACAACAGTAGTTACAAAAACTGTTGTCTGTAGCCAAACAGCTGCCATTACATCAACACACACACCTCCAACACACACAACTATTGTTCCAACACACACCTCCACAACTACTGCTCCACCACCACCACCACCTGTGTCCACAACACAAAAACCACCATCAAAATCAAAAACCACCAAACCATCATCACCCCCTGCTAAAAGGCAGAAGACAACAGATGTTACAACATCTGTTGTAATGGCAACAGTGGTTGAAACACAAGTTGTCTCAACTACTGCTAGTCAACCACTGATCACCACCCAAACAACCGCCACAATAACCCCTGCTCAAAAGCAGAAGACATCTGCTGATACATCAGCAGTTGTGATGACAACAGCAGTTGAGACACCAGTTGTTTCAACAGTTGTTAGTCAACCATCAACCACTGCTCTATCCTTTCCTATATCTCAACCTAAGCTCTTTAGCAGAATAAGAAAGCCAATTACTGCCGATGAAGGGATACATGATCCAAATGCTGAAAAATATCCTCTAGAGCTTGAAGCAATCAAAGATGAAATGAGGCAGTTTTATACAGAACCAGATCCCTCAAAAAGAAAATTCTCCTCACTCATAGGCTATATAGCTCCAGAAGATATAAATGATTATCTCAAGATAAAGGCAAGGCAAGCTAAAGTTAAAGCTAAGATTGACAGTGAAAATGAAAGGCTAACCGAAGAAGGCATTGCTAATAGACTGGAATTCTACCTTGCAAAGGTTAAGCAGATAGAAGACTTTGCACAAGAGCTAGACAAAGAAAAGGCTGATCAAAAGAAGAAATTGAAAGAACAACTTCTAGCCTTCATCATGAAAGAAAAGTTCTATCCTGCTGAAGAACAACAGTTTAAAGAATGGCCTTTAGTAGCTTTAAAGCATGAGGCTGAAAGGATCCAAAGAATCAAGAATGGTTCTTCAAAGAAAAGGAATGCTCCAAACTGGAGTAAGTACAAAAAACTCATTGCTGACCTCACTGCTGAAAATAAAGGAAAGAAAAAGGAGCTAGTGGATGCTAAGGTGGACACTGCTGAAGCCATATCAAAATGATCTAGGCAGCAAACTGATGAAGCCTATGAGAGGCTGAAGAAAAGGAAGAAGAGAGAACAAATGGTGAAGCTGGAACAACAAATTGAAAGCCTCAAAACAATGCTAAAATCAGCAGACAACCTTACTCTTGTGACAAACCAAGAAGAAGGTAAAAAGCTGTCTGACAAGGAAGTCAAAGAAAAGGAAGCAGAGTATCTCAAAGACACCATCATGAAAATGGGTCTAAAAGAAGATAGCTCAGCAAGAATTCAAAACCTTTTTAAGAAGGTATTAAACAGTCCTGCATCCCCAAACACTGCAACAGGCATGATAGAAAAAGAAAAACAAGAGCTTACTTGACAAGAAACTGCAGAAGACATAGCTGCAGCAAACAAAGTCATTGAAGAAGCTTTCAAAAGAATGTCTGAGAGTTTGCATGTGTTTTCAAGGCCATCATCCCTCAACTCACCAGAAAATAAATCTCTCCCAAGAAACCCATTAGGCTTAAAAATACTAAAGTGGACGTCTGATCAAAAGACCCACGTATTGACCCTGGTCAGAGCCAATGGTGAAGTGAGGTACATATCAAGGAAAGAAGCACTGGGCCTTAGTGCTGAAGATTTGCAGGATCTCCTTGGACTCTCACTGTGTAGGGATGAGGATGACCAGAGTGCAAAGGATTTTGAAGCTGAATTCAAAGAACAAGCTAAGGCACTCTTGATGAGTAATAAAGGTCCTGAATAATGAAGGGTTTTGGCATTATCTGTTCCAGGGGGAGATTGTTGGGATTGAACCCTATAAGAGGAACAGATAATGTAAAGCCAAAACCTGATCACAACAATGGATTCACAATAAGCAGAAGTTTACTCTAAACTCTCCCCTTGACAGTGGTTATCTAACAGCTGATGGATCGTAAGTGCTGCTCAACTACAACAACTGATAAACCAAACTCTGATGATTATCCAACAACTGCTGAAGACAAACACTGATGCTCTATCTACTGCTGTTTCCTAAGTACTACTGAAGACTCAAGCACCGCTCTCTCAAAGTCTGATCACCTTTGAAGAATGCACTGAAGATTCAACATCTGTGCTCAGGCTACAACAGTGGATGGTGAAGCAGTAGTTTTCCTTAGTTTTGCTTTCTACTACTTATCAGATGTTACATGTCAGTAGTTTGTATAGAACAGTGTTTATAGTTTGTTAGGTCGTTAGATGTCACTATCATTGTGACGTCAGCTAAAGCTCATCAGTAGTTTGGTTTGCCTATAAATATGACAGTATTCTGTACTGTTATACTCGATTCCTTTTGAGTGAGTTCGCCTCCTCAATTCAATCCTTTCATCTTGTGCAACCAACTCTGGTGTATCAGGCTGAGGGGGAGTTTAGATCGTAAGCTTGCATTGTAATCTTTTGCTTTTATGTAAATCTTTTGACTCAATGAAAAGCAATTGTTTATCGATCTATACTTTCCTTTGATTGTGTTTACAAAGTTTGCTACTCATTTCCGCTGCACTTATATCATTCCATATGTTCTGATTAAACGTTTTATGCAAACAAACACAATCATGATGGCCCCAGATCCTAACACTAGGTCTTTCGAAAGGAGCCCATGGTCGGGATGAGTCAATGTACACATCTGCCGCTCCATGAACCTAATCTATGAGGCGGAAGACGTGACGGTTAGCTTTCTGAGGATGCAAGGGCATGCATGGAACTCGCAAGAGGCGCTAGTCCTTCACGCTCCACAGTTTCAACAACCTCCCCACTACCAGTACCACCCTCACGGTGATCCGGGCCAAACCTCCTCACAAGGAGGTGGTTTTCCTAACCTTCAGAGTTTAAATGATCTTTTGCAGGAAAACCTTTTGTGCACCAGGAACACATACAACCTCACCAACAACACATACAACTGGGTCGGAGCCATTGAAAGAAATATCTCCGACATCCAAGATGATATTGGAAGCATCCGGGAGTACATGGCGGGGCATAGAGGAGGAGGTGATGACGAGGACAGTGATGAAGACATGGACTAGGCGGGTGGAGTAGGAGCAGGAGCAGGTGGTTGGTGATCCCACAGGTTAAAACCCCACTTTTCTATCAAACAATTTCCGGCCTGCGTGCCGAGTGTTAAACAATTTACTTTCCCTAACTCTTTTTATTTTTCTGCATTTATTTTTTTTTACTTTGTGACATGGATGTTGAACTTGGTAATCTAGGATGTTTGGTATTGTTTGGCGTGGTATTTATTGATAAAACAGGTACATACGAGGCTTAGAGTACTAAACATTAGTACTACTAAAGTCGGGACAGGAAAACCAGAGCTAGAAACCTGTTTTTCAACCTTGCAGATTGTCTACACGGGGTCGTGTCCAGCCGACACGCCCCCGTGCCCACCTCCCAGACCTGCTGTCTGTTTAATTTCTGCAGATTTTTGCCAGACACGGGGTCGTGTCCAGCCAACACGCCCCCGTGTCCACCTTCTGTAAGTTTTCGTTACTGGTACCTGAACACGGGGTCGTGTCCAGTCACCACGGGGTCGTGTCCAGAGTACCAGTAACATAAAATTTTGCTTTTAAGCACCTTTTTACACATTTAATCAACCTAAAAACTTATTTTGGGGACACATTGAGGACAATGTGTAATTTAAGTGTGGGGGGGGATGCTAAAACTTTGAATCTTGCAAGTCCTAATTAACAAGCCTTACACAAAACTCTGTTGGAACCGCTAATCACCCCAAATTTTTTAAAAAATTTTCATTTTCTTTTTACTTGTCTAGGTTTAAGTTGGGAATTTCAAGTTCTAAACAAGGTTATATTTTTACAAATTTACAACCGATAGCGTCGTGATAAAAAGAACCAACATAAGAAAATTATGAAACGGCATAACAAGCTTATTTAAAATTTGATTATATATATTTGATCACATAAAAACCCATTCCCACAAAAGTGAGTTTTGAGCCTTTATTGAGCATACAAATACATATCTTTACACTAAATGCTCATTTTTCGTTTCTTGTGTGAATAGCCGCTTGGTTCTTACGACTCTAGAACTTGCCACGACAATGCATTCTCGGTCCTTACCAACTTAAACCCGAGTAAGTAAATGATGGAGGCATTTGGACTAACCATTTTTTCTTTCTACACCATTATTTTTCAATTTTTTACCACCTACCCAAAATCCCCCTAGTTAACCCCTTTGAGCCTAAACCTTTTCATTTCTTAAACCCAAAAACAAACACCCTTTTTACCCACAAAAACCCTTTTTTTATTTTATTTTAACCCTTTCTTTTAGTAACAAAGCTCGGTTTTTCTTATGACTTGAAAAAAAATGATGATGAAACCAAATAAACAAACAAGTTCATCAAAAATAACTTCGTTTGAAAGAAATGGCTCATCAAAATAAAATAAATTATGATAAATAAAAAGTCTTTCAAAAACCGACGCTTTTTACGCTTTTCGCCCTTTCACTAACCACTAACCCAACCACCCACCTTTAGCCCAAGCCTAACCCTTCACCCAAAAAGTCCTCTTAATATTTACAAAGGTATATAGTTAAAAAGGAGGAGGATTGTGTCACACCCCCAAAAATCCACCCGCGGAGTACCACCGCTTAGAGGCGTGACATGACCAGGATCAAGCCACCAATCATATCGAACATATAAGTTAATAGTAAACATAAATGTATATCAACCCACAATATGAAAGGTGTTCAAATAACATAGTTTAAGTAGCGGAAGCATAGTATAAAATCCAACGTAATTATTAAGTTTTCAACTGTCATAAGTGTTTATCAAAACGTCCACGATCCATGTCCACAACGTCTGCGCCTCCCGTGCAAGCTCCATGTATACCTAAGGTCCTGCAAGGCATGTAACAGATAGTCAACAACTAGTTGAGCGAGTTCACAGTTGGTTATTCAGTGTTTGTGATAGAATAGTAAAGCATATGTTCGTTTAGTAAACCATATATCGTATGCATTTGTATCGCAGCCCTCTAGGCATGTGTGCGAAGATTAGTGGGAGTTTCCCAAGTATTCTAGACTAGGTATATTTGTATCGTAGCCCACCCGGCATGTGTGCGAAGTTTAGTGTATAGTTCGCAGCCATTCTAGGTATATGTGCGAAGATTAGTTCTATTATCGCAGCCATTCCTGGCGTGTGTGCGAAGAGAAATATTTGTATCACTAGTCTAGCAGTATCTATCAATATCCCTTCCTCTCCCGAGGCCCATAGTACGTAATCCCGATAATAACTTAAGTACAAGAAATCTTCCAACCCATTCCCAACCCTGGGAATCCCATGCCTTGGTAAGAGTGTGAACTCACCTTGGTTTGCTCGGCAGATACACAGAAAGGTAAATCAAGCTATTTGGTGGTCAACCACGTCCTACCATGGTTACCATACAAGTCAGGTTCGTATTCAAGTAGTGCATGCATATTCTACACGTATTGTACACAAGTAACGATCATGGCATACACGTCTAGCATGGCAGTTCAACAACATCACAAGTTCAACAGTATCATCACGTAAACAAACAAAGCCCAACAGTGCGGCCCAATTACTTGGGCCCGTAACAGTGTGGAAGTCCAAATCAGTGTGCATGTGCTCGTGGTCTCGAGTCGAGACTAGAGATCTCGAGTCGAGACAGTATGGTCTCGAGTTGTGCTAGCCTCAAGGTCTCGAGTCGCAACCGAAGAGGTCTCGAGTCATGCATGTACTAGTCGAGACTAGGCGGTCTCGAGTCGCAACAGGACCCGCAACCATGGTCTCAAGCTATGTTGTTTGTATGCGGGTGTTGTGGTCTCGAGTCGAGACAGTGGGGTCTCGACTCGCAATCCCTTGTCGAGATCAGAAGGTGTAACAAACTTCCATATTTGCAGTCCATAATTTTCGTATCCTTTGCTAACAATTTTTGGCAGTTTCAAATCAGATCAATCAACAGTTTCTATCATGTTTTCAAACGAATCAAAACAACAATCATAATCATTTAGCAACCCTAATCATGATCTAAGCAAGAACAATCAACCAAGTCATCATACAAAACATACCATCAGATTATTAAGCTAGTAGATTCTGGACTAACATGCATCCTAAATCATGTGCATAGCAATATCCGAATACACTTTCATGGAAATCGATTTACACACAAACAGTTCTAGATCATCATCATACAAATCCGATTCCTATGAACACTTTCAAACGTACATGTGAACCGATCATTATGAACATCAACATTAACAGTTTACCTATCTAAATCCTCATGTAAAGCATACATACCACAACATCATGCAACAACAATCAATAATCATAACACTAATCGGTTAGAGGAGAGGACAAGGATGGATATGAACACAAAAGCTTCGAGAAAGGGAGGTGTTGTCGTCGGCTTCACGAGAGAGAGAAGGAGAGCGTGTAGGGTTTGTGTGTGTAAAGTGTTTTGCAACAATGAGGAGTATACCCCTACCTCCTAGTGTTATGTAAAGTGTTGGGCCACCCTTGAGGTCTCCAGTTGGGTACATGGTTTGCGAGTGGGGTTGGGCCGAGAGAAAGATGTGCGGTCAAGAACAAAGTGTGCGGCCCAAATTTGATAACATGTAACATAATAAAATTCATAACATTCAACGCAATCACACATATCAACTAGTCACGCAACGTTCATACAAGTTTCAATAAGCACAAAGATAGATTCTGAAATACGAGTTGTCACATTATCCCCAACTTGAAAGAAATTTCGTCCCGAAATTTGGTACGTACTCACTGAGGAAGCTAGTTAAGTTGCATGGTTTTGCTGGGGTGTCACATCCTCCCCCCGTTGATCTGGAATTTCGTCCCGAAATTCCATGGTAGCTTCAGAGTCAGTAGTGGTTGTACTGTTTGCGAACAATTGGGGATACTTTTGCTTCATCTGATCTTCGCGTTCCCAGGTGAACTCTAGGCCACGACGGGAGTTCCAACGAACTCGTGTTGGTGCAGTCATCCATCGTCTTCGTCTTAATATCGAGTCTCGGGTTCGGTGCGGATTTGATCATGCATATGTCATCATCTTTGATGATGACATCATATGATGACATCTTCATTACATCATTTCATATAAGACAAATATATGAAGGTCCAATGAGAAACTCATATTTGATGGTCCAATGAGGAATGGCCATTTAAAGAACCAATCATTGTGAAGACAACCGTTTGAATTATATGCAAATGAGTTGACCGTTTGAAAAGCATCCATACATGTCCGTTTGAGTTAGGTCCATTCGTTTGAGTCCTTTCTGTATTGTTGTAACCGTTTGAATGATTTCAAACGGATAGGTCATGTTAGTATAAATATGTGTCAAACGATATCATTTGTAACGGTCAGACAAGTTGATACCGAGGTGCTGCTGGTATTTCCTCTCGCTGTAAACATTGTCAATTGAATATAAAAGAGGTTTAAAGTATAGTTCAAGCTGTTTTCTAGTGCGTTTCTTAGTTTCCGCCTCTGAAACGTACAAGAGCTCTTCCGAACGACTCATTCAGGTCGAAACCGATCCTACAACTCGAACAAGAGGGATTATCGTGTTCTTGAGGACCTTAACATCCCGGTCCGTGATTTCGACTGGTTCCTCGATGAAATGTAGCTGTTCGTCGATAGTGAGCTCCTTCAAAGGAACTATGAGGGTCTCATATGACAGACACTTCTTCAGATTCGACACGTGGAAAACGTTGTGAACTGCACCGAGTTCTGCTGGTAGGTTTAGTTTGTAGGCCTCAGCGTATCTTTTCTGACGGTCACGAGCCGCCGCCATGCGTTGCCGTATCTGTGCAATCCGTTCAGTAGCATCAACTACCATTTCTGGTCCTGTGATTTGACTATCCCCCACCCCGTGCCTTGAGACAATCTCTTTGAGATATACGTCTGCTAGAGTGGAGAACTTGTCCGTTTCCTTGATAGCCAGGAAGTGTGCAGACTTTGTGAGTCGATCCACGATCACCCAAATGGTATCGTTCCCACGTTGAGATCTAGGTAGGCCAGTAATAAAATCCATGGAAATTTCTTCCCATTTCCACTGTGGTATCTTGGGTTGCTGAAGTAGGCCTGATGGTTTCTGGTATTCCGTCTTGACTCTCGCACAAGTCAAGCACTTGCTAACGTAAGTCGCTATGTGGGCCTTCATGCCAGGCCACCAATACGTAGTTCTGAGATCGTGGTACATCTTATCCGAACCAAGATGTACTGAATAGCGAGACTTATGAGCTTCGTCCATTACCAGCTCGCGTAAGTTTCCATAATGTGGGACCCAAATACGCCTTGTTACATAATAGGCACCGTCTTCCTTCTGTTCTAATCGTTGCCTTGAGCCGCATAAGGCTTCAGCCCTTATGTTTCCTGGTTTCAATGCTTCTACCTGAGCATCTCGTATCTGTGCAGGAAGACCAGACTGAATAGTAAGCTGTAGTGCGCGCACGCGTCTTGGTAGAGTGTCTTTTCGACTGAGAGCGTCAGCCACAACGTTGGCTTTGCCTGGATGGTACTTGATGGCGCATTCGTAATCGTTAAGTAGTTCAACCCATCGACGTTGACGCATGTTCAATTCCTTCTGCTTGAAGAAATGCTCGAGACTCCTGTGATCGGTGTAGATAGTGTACTTGGTACTGTACAGGTAGTGTCGCCATATCTTAAGTGCAAAAACAACAGCTCCCAGCTCTAAATCGTGCGTAGTATAGTTCCGCTCGTGAACCTTGAGTTGGCGTGAAGCGTAAGCAATAACTTTATCCCGTTGCATCAATACACAACCAAGCCCATGTATCGATGCGTCACAATAGACCACAAAATCGTCCGTGCCCTCTGGCAATGAGAGGATAAGTGCACTGCAAAGTCTATCCTTTAAGTGCTGAAAAGCGATTTCCTAAGTATTACCCCAACGGTAGGTGACACCCTTTTGTGTCAGTAGTGTAAGCGGCTGTGCAATCTTTGAGAAATCTTTAATGAATCTCTTGTAGTAACCCGCCAAATCCAAGAATTGGCGTATTTCCATTGGTGTACGCGGTGCAGGCCAGTTCCTGATCGAATCTACCTTGGATGGATCGACATGGATCCCGTCCTTGTTTACCACATGGCCTAGAAAGTGCACTTCACGAAGCCAGAAGTCGCATTTCGAAAACTTGGCATACAATTGCTCTGTTCGAAGAAGCTTCAAAATAAGTCGCAAATGCTGCTCGTGTTCCTCCTGACTCTTAGAGTAGATCAGGATGTCGTCGATGAATACAATCACAAACTTGTCTAGGTAGGGCTTGCATACCCTGTTCATAAGGTCCATAAAGACTGCCGGTGCATTTGTCAACCCGAATGGCATGACAAGAAACTCGTAGTGGCCGTAACGGGTTCTTAATGCGGTTTTGGAGACGTCCTCGTCCCGGACTCTCAGCTGATGATAACCTGACCTCAGGTCTATCTTGGAGTAGTAGCTCGACCCTTGCAACTGGTCGAATAAGTCATCTATACGTGGAGGAGGGTAGCGGTTCTTCACTGTGACACCCCGTTGAAACGCTTTCACTTACACTAGCTTGACAGTGGCTGCTTTAACTTTCGGGACGAAAGTTCCTAAAACTTGGGGATAATGTGACACCTCGGATCTTTCCGGATAACCTTTCGATGTAACAAACGTGTACGTAATCGACTAACAGTAAAAAAAAAAAAATGTATGAAAGCTATTTGCTATTATGTGTTAGGTGCCGATTTGCTTATGTGTATGTATATATATATATATATAAGTGTGATACATGTAAACCGAAACCACAAGCAACCCGACTCGAGACCATGGTCTCGAGTGAACAAGTGACTTGGGCCGTTTGGGCCTTGTAACCGAGAACCCAACCCGGAAACCCTTAGCCCAACTCGGTACACTATATAAACCCAACCCCACCTCCCTTAGCCATTTTACACACTCCCTTCTCACACTCTCATCTCTCACACAAAACCCTAAAGTTCTAGCAACCAAGACCACTCTTCCCATCCTTCTCCTTCTTCTCGGGTTCAACCAACATCAAGAACATACTCGGCTTTAGCTCGGAACCGCCAACCGGAAGCTCATTCATCGATCCATCATACCCGCACATCTTGAATCTATAACCGGTTAGTGGTTTTAGCTCTTTCTAGATGTTCATGTGTTAATAAGGTCACTAGGACAAATATATGTTATGTGTTACTATGATTCTTGTGTATGGATGATGTTTGTTTGACATGTGTGTGTGGATCAAAATGTGTTAAATGGGTAACCGGTTAGTGTTTGGGCTTTTATATGATCCTTATTGGTTTGTGCTTGTTAATGTTGATGGTTAAAAAGATGTTGTGTGTATCTCGGTTTGTTAGAAAGTTTAGATGGATTGTGGTCATTATAAATGTATGTTTCGGATACGTGCAAATTGCTTGAATAATTATATCAAGGGCTTGATTATGAGGTTTTAAGTGCACGGTTTTGGGTTTTAGTAATATGTCTTTGTTTGAATGATTTTCAGTTTATTGCTTGAATGTTATGTAAAATGATGATGAACATGAAGAACAATTTGAATGCCTTTGAAATATTTTGAAATGTGTATATTTGATCTGTTTTGGCTAATGATCAGACAAACAAACATGTTTTAGTGGAAATGGTACAACATTTACATGAAAATGCGATTTCATTGGATAGTACAAGTCTGCAGGTTCTAGAAGGGATTGCCATGCACGTTATCACGGTTGCGAGTCGCAACCATTGGTTGCTACTCGAAACCACGCATGACCAGTCGAAACCTCCCAGTTGCGAGTCGCAATCAGCACGCATCAAACCTGGTTGCGAGTCGCAACCACACCTGCTAAGTCGCAATCTCCGGTTACGAGTCGTAACCAAAACATGACGGACCGAGACCGCAGTTGCGAGTCGCAACCTCGGTTGCGAGTCGCAACCACCTTAGTTTCGACTGGGCTGTTTTATGTTATTGGGCCTTGACTGTTTGTCTTGTTGTTTTGGGCTTCAACTGTTGGGCCTCCTGTTGACTGGACTTCATTTTGATCTGCTACTGTATGTATACATGTTACTGTTTGTATTGCTGCCTGTTGACTGCTTGTATACGTGTATGCTATACGTGTTTGCTTGTACCCAACTTGACCCATACTCGGTAACCATGCTAGGACGTGGTAACCAACGAGCTTAACCAAAGTAACGTATCACACCGAGCAACCCAAGGTGAGTTCACAACTTAAAAGCATGCGTCCCGGTGGTTTGGGACACGAGACTAAAACAACCCTATCCCCTTGTAAAGGGGATACCGTCTACACTCCTTCCCTAGTTATTGGGAAACAAACTTACTTTATCTTCCCTTGTATTGGGAAACCTTTTTAGTTAATTACTGTTTATACGGATTGCAACTAACGGCACTAAACGCAACTCTATCACTCAAGTCCCTACTACATAATACCGATTAGTCGCCGGTGCCAGGCGAACGGGTTATTAGTTGATAGCGCTATTTAGGTCTTACCAGCCTCACACCGTGCCATGGTATGGGATCGGTCGTGAACTAATGTACTCAGGCATCCGTCAATGATGATAGAACATTGACATCGGGGCATCCTGCGGAAACGCAAACGGTTACCTAGTGTTCGGTATTGGAAAAACAGTTTAGTCGCTAACTTTTGGGGTAGCTCCCCATGGCATGTATAAACGGATAAATTAACTAGTGAAACATGTTTTTGGTAATTAAAACTGGACAACTAGTGAACTCACTCAGCATTATTGTTGACCCCTTACTGCATGCTTTGCAGGTGGCCAGTGACTGGAGCAGCTGCTTGGGATGTGTAGTGGTCGTCTGCCCGTGTGTTGGGCATTTATCATGTTTACCTTATGAACAATGTTTAAAACTGTTAATTATGCTTCCGCTACATTTTACTCTGAACTTAAGACATTGAACTTTAAACTTAACACCGGCTAATCGTATGGTTAGTAAGTATTGCTTTTGTTATCAACTTAGTTATTCAGTATAATTGGTGGCTGGATCCTGGTCAGTCACGCCCTCGAAGCGGGTGTTATCCGCAGGTGGATTTTGGGGGTGTGACAGATTGGTATCAGAGCCATTGGTTATAGTGAACTTGGTTTTAAAAAGGGGAAAAATCTTTTTGAGAAAAACCAGACTATAACCCGTGACTCGTGACGACACTACACTCCAAGTACAAGGCTCGACTTATCTGACCTCATAGCTCGGACCCATAGTTACTAGCTTGATTGTCTTATGCTTTCCGTTTTGCTATACGTACTAGTTTGCCTGAATAGATAGATACATCTTCTCTCTTCCATCTTATTCTCGCTATTACGCACTCATACTATGTTTTCTGGTTATGAAGACAATGAGTGGACGCGGACGAGGAAACGTCAACATGACCCCGGCTCAGTTCACTAGCCTGCTCAACACCGTGGCCGCAGCTTTCGCAGCTCACCCGATAGGTCAGCCTGCACCTGTGCAACCACGTGTTTGTACCTTCAAGACCTTTATGGATTGCAAGCCTCTTCCTTTCAATGGCACGGAGGGTGCCATAGGCCTTCTGCACTGGATTGAGAAGGTCGAAGCTGTTTTTGCTGTCTGTGAATGCCCAACTGCTAATTGGGTGAAGTTTGCTACCGGTACTCTAGAGGGAAGCGCACTTTCATGGTGGAAAGCGCAAATTCAAATGCTTGGTCTAGAGACTGCTAACGCTACTGCATGGGAAGATTTCAAGGATATGATCAAAGAAGAGTACTGTCACAGGGATGACATCCACAAGCTGGAGAATGAGTACTATGAACTCAAGATGGTTGGGTCAGAGATTGAGACCTACACCAAGCTGTCCAACGACTATGCTGCTCTTTGTCCAAACATGTCTCGACCCATGTACCGAAGGATCGAACTGTACATCAAGGGTCTGGCTCCAGAAATCCGAAGCCATGTAACTTCAGCTAACCACACTACCATTCAGCCGATCGTTCGACTTGCTCACAAACTCACTGATCAGGCGGTGGAAGAGGGCAGGTTGCCCAAAAGGATCAGTGCTGCGGAAGGAAGTTCTAGTGACAACAAACGAAAGTGGGATGGAAATCAGGGCAAGGATGCTAACCCTACTCAAGCCCCAGCTCAGCAAAGGAAAACTGACAACAACAAAGGCACTCAGCAACAGGGTGGCTACCGGGGAAACTACCCTAAGTGCAACAAGTGTAACAGGCACCACAATGGGGCATGTAACAAGGGTCAGTGTCAGCGATGCCACAAGATGGGGCACGAAGCCAAGGATTGTAGAAGTCAGTTCCCGGCAAGGCAAAATCAGCAACAACCCCAACAGCAACAGCAGCAGGGAAACAACAGAGCATGTTTTAAATGCGGGGCAACAGGACACATGCGAAAGGATTGCCCTGAACTGAATCAGAATCGCAACAATCAGGGAGCTGGGAACAATGAGCAAAACAACAATGCTGGAAATGCAAGGGGAAGAGCTTTCGTGATTGGAGCTGGTGAAGCGAGGAACGATCCCAACGTCGTGGCGGGTAAGTTCCTACTTGATGATCGTTATGTTTCTGTGTTATTTGATTCCGGTGCCGATGCCAGTTATGTATCCCTTCGCATTAGTAAGAAACTTAAGCATTCGCCCGCATTATTAAGTTCTAAGCATACCGTCGAGATAGCTAATGGCAAGAACATCGAGGCCACGCATGTGATCCACGACTGCACCCTAGAATTGTCTGGCCATACGTTTAGTATCGATCTTTTCCCTGTCAAACTTGGAAGCTTCGACGTTGTTATTGGTATGGATTGGTTATCCAAACATCGTGCTGAGATCCTCTGTCAAGAGAAAGCAGTTCGCATACCTCGCCATTCTGGTCAACCCCTCATCGTCAAAGGCAACAAAGGTGGAGAAGTCACAGGCATTATCTCGCTTCTAAAAGCCCAGAAGTGTTTGCAGAAAGGGCACACCGCTATCTTAGCACTCGTCACCAATACTCGCGAAAAGGAGAAGAGGATTGAAGATTTTCCTGTAGTACGCGACTATCCCGAGGTATTTCCTGAGGAACTACCTGGACTCCCTCCCCATCGTCAGGTCGAATTCCAAATCGAGCTAGCTCCCGGAGCAGCACCCATAGCTCGTGCACCGTACCGTCTAGCCCCTGCAGAACTGAAGGAACTCTCTACGCAACTACAAGAACTATTGGATAAAGGATTTATCCGTCCCAGTTCATCACCCTGGGGAGCACCAGTACTATTTGTCAAGAAGAAGGACGGCACATTCCGAATGTGCATCGACTATCGTGAGTTGAACAAGGTTACCATCAAGAATCGTTACCCCCTCCCGCGCATCGACGACCTATTCGATCAGTTGCAAGGATCGAGCTACTATTCAAAGATTGACCTGCGATCAGGCTATCATCAGCTGAGAGTTCGTAATGAAGACATCTCCAAGACTGCATTCAGGACTCGTTATGGTCACTATGAATTCCTCGTTATGCCTTTTGGAATGACCAATGCGCCGGCTATGTTCATGGATCTTATGAACCGCGTATGTAAGCCTTACCTCGACAAATTCGTGATTGTGTTTATCGACGACATCTTGATTTATTCAAAAAGTCAAGAAGAGCATGAACAGCACCTACGCCTTATCCTCGAACTCCTTCGCAACGAGCAACTGTACGCCAAATTCTCTAAATGTGACTTCTGGCTTCGAGAAGTCCATTTCCTCGGCCATGTAGTTAATGAGAACGGAATTCACGTCGACCCCGCTAAGATCGAATCGATAAAGAACTGGCCTACACCTAAGACCCCCACTGAAGTTCGTCAATTCTTGGGTTTAGCAGGCTACTACCGCAGATTCATTCAGGGATTCTCAAAGATTGCACAACCTCTCACAACACTCACTCAGAAAGGCGTCGCCTACAAGTGGAATGCAGCACAGGAATCTGCTTTTCAGAGGCTTAAGGATAACCTCTGTAGCGCTCCTATTCTCTCGTTGCCCGACGGTACTGACGACTTTGTGGTTTACTGCGATGCGTCTATTCATGGACTCGGTTGCGTGTTAATGCAACGCGAGAAAGTTATTGCCTACGCCTCACGACAACTCAAGACGCATGAAAAGAACCACACGACGCATGACTTGGAACTGGGAGCAGTGATCTTTGCTCTTAAGATATGGAGACATTACCTGTACGGTACCAAGTGCACTATTTACACCGATCACAGGAGTCTCGAGCATATCTTTAGGCAAAAGGAATTGAACATGAGACAACGTCGATGGGTCGAACTCTTGAACGACTACGAATGCGCCATCAAATACCATCCGGGCAAAGCCAATGTCGTGGCAGACGCCCTCAGCCGAAAGGACACCGTACCAAAGCGCGTGCGAGCGCTGCAACTTACCATCCAGTCTAACCTTCCTACCCAGATTCGAAATGCTCAGGTTGAAGCATTGAAGCCGGAAAACATCAGGGCTGAGTCTCTGCGAGGGTCGAGACAGCAACTAGAACAGAAAGAAGATGGTGCTTACTATGTAACAGGGCGTATTTGGGTTCCACTCTTTGGAGGTTTACGTGAACTCGTGATGGACGAAGCCCACAAGTCCCGCTACTCAGTACATCCTGGTTCGGACAAGATGTACCACGACTTGAAGACTACGTATTGGTGGCCTGGTATGAAGGCCCACATAGCGACGTACGTCAGCAAATGCTTGACTTGCGCGAGAGTCAAGACAGAATACCAGAAGCCGGCAGGCCTACTCCAACAACCAGAAATCCCGAAATGGAAATGGGAGCAAATTTCCATGGATTTTGTTACAGGGTTACCTAGATCTCAACGCGGAAATGATGCTATTTGGGTAATCGTAGATCGATTGACCAAGTCCGCGCACTTTCTGGCTATTAAGGAAACAGACAAGTTTTCTACCTTGGCGGAGATTTACTTAAAGGAAGTAGTTTCGAGGCACGGAGTGCCAACCTCGATTATTTCCGACCGAGATGCTCGATTTACTTCGGAACTGTGGCAAGCTATGCATAAATGCTTTGGCTCACGTTTGGATATGAGCACCGCTTATCACCCGCAAACGGATGGACAGTCTGAACGCACCATCCAAACTCTCGAAGACATGCTTAGAGCGTGTGTGATCGACTTTGGCAAGAACTGGGAGAAGCATCTACCGTTAGTAGAGTTCTCATACAACAACAGCTACCACACTAGTATTCAGGCAGCACCTTTTGAGGCATTGTACGGTCGTAAATGCCGGTCACCTCTCTGCTGGGCAGAAATCGGTGATAGTCAGATCACGGGCCCAGAGATGGTGGTAGATACAACGGAAAAGATTGCCCAGATCAGACAACGCATGGCAGCAGCTCGTGACCGTCAGAAGAGCTACGCTGATAAGCGTAGGAAACCATTGGAATTCCAGGTCGGTGACCGGGTTCTACTTAAAGTCTCACCCTGGAAGGGTGTGGTTCGCTTTGGTAAACGGGGCAAGCTTAATCCGCGATATATCGGACCATTCGAAATTACCGAGAAGATCGGTAAGGTTGCTTATAGATTGAACCTGCCTGAAGAACTGAGTGCGGTACACAACGTTTTTCACATATC
Source organism: Helianthus annuus (assembly GCF_002127325.2). Taxonomy (NCBI): domain Eukaryota; kingdom Viridiplantae; phylum Streptophyta; class Magnoliopsida; order Asterales; family Asteraceae; genus Helianthus; species Helianthus annuus. The sequence goes on along the minus strand of NC_035445.2, from coordinate 37,393,962 downwards.
CAACCTAAAGAAGTGTTTGTCGAATGAAACACTTGTGATTCCTTTTAAGGAATTGACTATTGACGAACAGCTACACTTTACTGAGGAACCAATCGAGATCACGGATCGAGTGATCAAAACCCTCAAACGTAGCCAGATACCTCTCGTACGAGTCCGTTGGAACTCGCGACGTGGCCCAGAGTATACCTGGGAGCGGGAAGACCAGATGAAGCACAAGTATCCCCAATTGTTCCCTAACGAAAACCCCAGCACTGAAGCTACGAACGAATTTCGGGACGAAATTCCAAACTAACGGGGGGATAATGTGACACCCCGTTGAAACGCTTTCACTTACACTAGCTTGACAGTGGCTGCTTTAACTTTCGGGACGAAAGTTCCTAAAACTTGGGGATAATGTGACACCTCGGATCTTTCCGGATAACCTTTCGATGTAACAAACGTGTACGTAATCGACTAACAGTAAAAAAAAAAAAAATGTATGAAAGCTATTTGCTATTATGTGTTAGGTGCCGATTTGCTTATGTGTATGTATATATATATATATATAAGTGTGATACATGTAAACCGAAACCACAAGCAACCCGACTCGAGACCATGGTCTCGAGTGAACAAGTGACTTGGGCCGTTTGGGCCTTGTAACCGAGAACCCAACCCGGAAACCCTTAGCCCAACTCGGTACACTATATAAACCCAACCCCACCTCCCTTAGCCATTTTACACACTCCCTTCTCACACTCTCATCTCTCACACAAAACCCTAAAGTTCTAGCAACCAAGACCACTCTTCCCATCCTTCTCCTTCTTCTCGGGTTCAACCAACATCAAGAACATACTCGGCTTTAGCTCGGAACCGCCAACCGGAAGCTCATTCATCGATCCATCATACCCGCACATCTTGAATCTATAACCGGTTAGTGGTTTTAGCTCTTTCTAGATGTTCATGTGTTAATAAGGTCACTAGGACAAATATATGTTATGTGTTACTATGATTCTTGTGTATGGATGATGTTTGTTTGACATGTGTGTGTGGATCAAAATGTGTTAAATGGGTAACCGGTTAGTGTTTGGGCTTTTATATGATCCTTATTGGTTTGTGCTTGTTAATGTTGATGGTTAAAAAGATGTTGTGTGTATCTCGGTTTGTTAGAAAGTTTAGATGGATTGTGGTCATTATAAATGTATGTTTCGGATACGTGCAAATTGCTTGAATAATTATATCAAGGGCTTGATTATGAGGTTTTAAGTGCACGGTTTTGGGTTTTAGTAATATGTCTTTGTTTGAATGATTTTCAGTTTATTGCTTGAATGTTATGTAAAATGATGATGAACATGAAGAACAATTTGAATGCCTTTGAAATATTTTGAAATGTGTATATTTGATCTGTTTTGGCTAATGATCAGACAAACAAACATGTTTTAGTGGAAATGGTACAACATTTACATGAAAATGCGATTTCATTGGATAGTACAAGTCTGCAGGTTCTAGAAGGGATTGCCATGCACGTTATCACGGTTGCGAGTCGCAACCATTGGTTGCTACTCGAAACCACGCATGACCAGTCGAAACCTCCCAGTTGCGAGTCGCAATCAGCACGCATCAAACCTGGTTGCGAGTCGCAACCACACCTGCTAAGTCGCAATCTCCGGTTACGAGTCGTAACCAAAACATGACGGACCGAGACCGCAGTTGCGAGTCGCAACCTCGGTTGCGAGTCGCAACCACCTTAGTTTCGACTGGGCTGTTTTATGTTATTGGGCCTTGACTGTTTGTCTTGTTGTTTTGGGCTTCAACTGTTGGGCCTCCTGTTGACTGGACTTCATTTTGATCTGCTACTGTATGTATACATGTTACTGTTTGTATTGCTGCCTGTTGACTGCTTGTATACGTGTATGCTATACGTGTTTGCTTGTACCCAACTTGACCCATACTCGGTAACCATGCTAGGACGTGGTAACCAACGAGCTTAACCAAAGTAACGTATCACACCGAGCAACCCAAGGTGAGTTCACAACTTAAAAGCATGCGTCCCGGTGGTTTGGGACACGAGACTAAAACAACCCTATCCCCTTGTAAAGGGGATACCGTCTACACTCCTTCCCTAGTTATTGGGAAACAAACTTACTTTATCTTCCCTTGTATTGGGAAACCTTTTTAGTTAATTACTGTTTATACGGATTGCAACTAACGGCACTAAACGCAACTCTATCACTCAAGTCCCTACTACATAATACCGATTAGTCGCCGGTGCCAGGCGAACGGGTTATTAGTTGATAGCGCTATTTAGGTCTTACCAGCCTCACACCGTGCCATGGTATGGGATCGGTCGTGAACTAATGTACTCAGGCATCCGTCAATGATGATAGAACATTGACATCGGGGCATCCTGCGGAAACGCAAACGGTTACCTAGTGTTCGGTATTGGAAAAACAGTTTAGTCGCTAACTTTTGGGGTAGCTCCCCATGGCATGTATAAACGGATAAATTAACTAGTGAAACATGTTTTTGGTAATTAAAACTGGACAACTAGTGAACTCACTCAGCATTATTGTTGACCCCTTACTGCATGCTTTGCAGGTGGCCAGTGACTGGAGCAGCTGCTTGGGATGTGTAGTGGTCGTCTGCCCGTGTGTTGGGCATTTATCATGTTTACCTTATGAACAATGTTTAAAACTGTTAATTATGCTTCCGCTACATTTTACTCTGAACTTAAGACATTGAACTTTAAACTTAACACCGGCTAATCGTATGGTTAGTAAGTATTGCTTTTGTTATCAACTTAGTTATTCAGTATAATTGGTGGCTGGATCCTGGTCAGTCACGCCCTCGAAGCGGGTGTTATCCGCAGGTGGATTTTGGGGGTGTGACATTCACTGTCACCTTGTTCAGTTCACGGTAGTCAATGCACATCCTGAAGGTACCGTCCTTCTTTTTCACGGATAATACTGGAGCTCCCCAAGGCGAAGAGCTAGGTCGGATAAATCCCTTATCCAAGAGTTCTTGTAGATGTGTCGATAGTTCTTCCAATTCTGATGGAGCTAAGCGATACGGTGCACGTGCTATCGGTGCTGCTCCTGGTGCTAGCTCGATTTGAAACTCGACCTGGCGATGAGGCGGTAGACCGGGTAAATCTTCAGGGAACACCTGAGGAAAGTCGCGTACAATTGGAATATCTTCCAATTTCTTTTCTTTTGCTGATGCTTCGGTAACAAGTGCCAGAATGGCAGTGTGGCCCTTACGCAAACACTTCTGAGCCTTTAGAAAGGAGATGATACCAACCACTGCACCACTCTTGTCGCCTTGAACTTCGAGAGGTTCTTTACCAGAACGAGGAATACGAACGATCTTCTCTTTACATAAGATCTCTGCACGCTGTTGGGATAACCAGTCCATTCTAATGACGATGTCGAAACAACCCAGAACTATGGGGATGAGATCGATAGAGAAAGTCTAACCAGCGAGGATAAGATTACAACCCTGTACTATGTGTGTGGCCTCTAGACTTTTACCGTTAGCTAACTCTACGACATGCTTGGTGTTTAAGGGAGTTGGTGCACGTTTTAACATTTGGTTAACTTTTAGAGACATATAACTTGTATCCGCACCCGAATCAAACAATACAGTAACATAAAAGTCGTCGAAAAGAAACTTACCCATAACTACGTTGGGATCATTCCTTGCTTCTCCCTGCCCCAGCACAAATGCACGTCCCCTAGCTTCATTGATATTATTGTTTCCACTGTTGTTGAATCCATTGCCCTGATTGTTATTGTTGTTGCGATTCTGGTTCAACTGAGGGCAATCCCGCTTGAAGTGACCTTCAGCACCACACTGAAAGCATCCCCGGTTGCCCCGCTGTTGCTACTGCTGCTGGTTTTGAGGAGCTGGTGGTTGTTGTTGGTTCTGATTCGCAGGTCGTGAGCTCCTGCAATCTTTAGCTTCATGCCCTATCTTGAGACATCTCTGACAGCGGCCCTTGCGGCACTGACCACTGTGGTGTCTGTTGCACCTGCTACATAGTGGGTGAATTCCCCGATATCCACCCTGCCCCTGACCACCAAAAGTTTGCTGACCCGGGCTCTGTTAATCACTATTCTTGCGCTGCTGTTGTGCTTGAGACTGAACGGTAGCTGAACCCTTGCTGGAATCCCCCTCCCATTTTCTCTTGTTGTCACTGGGAGTAGTAGGAGTAGCTGAAGTGGTAGCGGTAGCAGTAGCGCTGATGCGCTTAGGCAACCTGTTCTGTTCCACTGCCTGATCTGTGAGGCGATGAGCAAGACGCTGAATGTCCTGGATATTGTCGAGGTTAGCCGATGTCACATGGCTCTGAATTTCTGAAGCTAGACCCTTGAGGTATAACTCAATGCGCTTGATTGGAGTGTCTACCATGGTTGGACACAAGATGGCCAGCTCGTTTGACCGTTTCGTATAAGCTTCAATTTCCGACCCTGTCATTTTCAGATGATAGAGTTCCACCTCCAACTTGTGGATGTCATCACGTGTGTTGTATTCTCGCTTGATCAGTTCCTTAAAATCGTTCCAAGTGGTGGCGTTAGCAGCTGCCAACCCTAATATCTGAACTTGCGCGTTCCACCAAGTCAGCGCAATTCCTTCCAGAGTACCAGTGGCGTACTTCACCCTGCGAGCCTCAGGGCATTCACACATTTCAAACACTGACTCGAGCTTCTCAAACCAATGGAGGAGTCCCACTGCTCCTTCAGTGCCACTAAACGTGCTTAGACGACAGTCCATGAAGTTCTTGAAAGTGCAAACAGGTTGATGTGCGTGTTGACCTATTGTGTACGAATAGGACAAAGTTAAACACAAGAGTTGGTCTAGAAGTGTAGGATCTAAAGATCTTAGTGTGAGTTACGACTGCAGGGTATACCTCCTGCCTGTGCGGTTGCAAGTGCCGCAGCAACTTGTTCGTTAATGAGAGCCGTCAACTGGGCTTGAGTCATGTTAATTCATCCAGACATGATCTTCATAGCAAAGGTAATCATAAGTGAGAGAGGTTCGCGTAAAGTGCGATGACAGAAGAGAGTAAGCACACAAGTGTTTTCAAGCAACAGTAGTTATGTGTATCTAAGCATACCCTGAGCAAAGTTCTATGTAATCTAGCAAGTAGGCAATATAAATATAAACCATATTACCTAGGATGTTGAGTCTTGCACGTGGAGCGAAGCGTCGTTATGGATCGTTGAGAGCATTGTTCTGGTTATAGTCTGGTTTTAATAAAAACGTTTTTCCCTTATTAAAACAAAGTTCTCTATAACCAATGGCTCTGATACCAATCTCTCGCACCGCCAAAAATCCACCCGCGGAGTACCACCGCTTGGAGGCATGACATGACCAGGATGAAGCCACCAATCATATCGAACATATAAGTGAATAGTAAACATAAATGTATATCAACCCACAATATGAAAGGTGTTCAAATAACATAGTTTAAGTAGCGGAAGCATAGTATAAAATCCAACGTAATTATTAAGTTTTCAACTGTCATCAGTGTTTATCAAAACGTCCACGATCCATGTCCACAATGTCTGCGCCTCCCGTGCAAGCTCCATGTATACCTAAGGTCCTGCAAGGCATGTAATAGAGAGTCAACAACTAGTTGAGCGAGTTCACAGTTGGTTATTTAGTGTTTGTGATAGAATAGTAAAGCGTATGTTCGTTTAGTAAACCATATATCGTATGCATTTGTATCGCAGCCCTCTAGGCATGTGTGCGAAGATTAGTGGGAGTTTCCCAAGTATTCTAGACTAGGTATATTTGTATCGCAGCCCACCCGGCATGTGTGCGAAGTTTAGTGTATAGTTCGCAGCCATTCTAGGCATGTGTGCGAAGATTAGTTCTATTATCGCAGCCATTCCCGGCGTGTGTGCGAAAAGAAGTATTTGTATTACTAGTCTAGCAGTATCTATCAATATCCCTTCCTCTCCCGAGGCCCATAGTACGTAATCCCGATAATAAATTAAGTACAAGAAATCTTCCAACCCATTCCCGACCCTGGGAATCCCATGCCTTGTTAAGAGTGTGAACTCACCTTGGTTTGCTCGGCAGATACACAAAAAGGTAAATCAAGCTATTTGGTGGTCAACCACATCCTACCATGGTTACCATGCAAGTCAGGTTCGTATTAAAGTAGTGCACGCATATTCTACACGTATTGTACACAAGTAACGATCATGGCATACACGTCTAGCATGGCGGTTCAACAACAGCACAAGTTCAACAGTATCATCACGTAAACAAACAAAGCCCAATAGTGCGGCCCAATTACTTGGGCCCGTAACAGTGTGCAAGTCCAAATCAGTGTGCATGTGGTCGTGGTCTCAAGTCGAGACTAGAGATCTCGAGTCGAGACAGTGTGGTCTCGAGTTGTGCTGGCCTCAAGGTCTCGAGTCGCAACCAAAGAGGTCTCGAGTCATGCATGTACTAGTCGAGACTAGGCGGTCTCGAGTCGCAACAGGACCCGCAACCATGGTCTTGAGCTATGCTGTTTGTGTGCGGGTGTTGTGGTCTCGAGTCGAGACAATGGGGTCACGACTCGCAATCCCTTGTCGAGATCAGAAGGTGTAACAAACTTCCATATTTGCAGTCCATAATTTCCGTATCCTTTGCTAACAATTTTTGGCAGTTTCAAATCAGATCGATCAACAGTTTCTATCATGTTTCCAAACGAATTAAAACAGCAATCATAATCATTTAGCAACCCTAATCATGATCTTAGCAAGAACAATCAACCAAGTCATCATACAAAACATACCATCGGATTATTAAGCTAGTAGATTCTGGACTAAAATGCATCATAAATCATGTGCATAGCAATATCTGAATACACTTTCATGGAAATCGATTTACACACAAACAGTTCTAGATCATCATCATACAAATCCGATTCCTATGAACACTTTCAAACGTACATGTGAACCGATCATTATGAACATCAACATTAACAGTTTACCTCTCTAAATCCTCATGTAAAGCATACATACCACAACATCATGCAACAACAATCAATAATCATAACACTAACCGGTTAGAGGTGAGGGCAAGGATGGATATGAACACAAAAGCTTCGAGAGAGGGAGGTGTTGCCGTCGGCTTCACGAGAGAGAGAGAGAAGGAGAGCGTGTAGGGTTTGTGTATGTAAAGTGTTTTGCAACAATGAGGAGTATACCCTTACCTCCTAGTGTTATGCGTGCAATTGAAGTGGGCCGAACCCATCATTGGGCCGCCCTTGAGGTCTCGAGTTGAGTACATGGTTTGTGAGTGGGGTTGGGCTGAGAGAAAGATGTGCGGTCAAGAACAAAGTGTGCGGCCCAAATTTGATAACATGTAACATAATAAAATTCATAACATTCAAAGCAATCACACATATCAACTAGTCACGCAACGTTCATACAAGTTTCAAAAAGCACAAAGATAGATTCTGAAATACGAGTTGTCACATTATCCCCAACTTGAAAGAAATTTCGTCCCGAAATTTGGTACGTACTCACTGAGGAAGCTAGTTAAGTTGCATGGTTTTCCTGGGGTGTCACATCCTCCCCCGTTGATCTGGAATTTCGTCCCGAATGTCTGTTGCACCTGTTACATAGTGGGTGAATTCCCCGATATCCACCCTACCCCTGACCACCAAAAGTTTGCTGACCCGGGCTCTGTTAATCACTATTCTTGCGCTGCTGTTGTGCTTGAGACTGAACGGTAGCTGAACCCTTGCTGGAATCCCCCTCCCATTTTCTCTTGTTGTCACTAGGAGTAGTAGGAGTAGCTGAAGTGGTAGCGGTAGCAGTAGCGCTGATGCGCTTAGGCAGCCTGTTCTGTTCCACTGCCTGATCTATAAGGCGATGAGCAAGACGCTGAATGTCCTGGTTATTGTCGAGGTTAGGCGATGTCACATGGCTCTGAATTTCTGATGCTAGACCCTTGAGGTACAACTCAATGCGCTTGATTGGAGGGTCTACCATGGTTGGACACAAGATGGCCAGCTCGTTTGACCGTTTCGTATAAGCTTCAATTTCCGACCCTGTCATTTTCAGATGATAGAGTTCCACCTCCAACTTGTGGATGTCATCACGTGTGCAGTATTCTCGCTTGATCAGTTCCTTAATATCGTTCCAAGGGGTGGCGTTAGCAGCTGCCAACCCTAATATCTGAACTTGCGCGTTCCACCAAGTCAGCGCAACTCTTCCAGAGTACCAGTGGCGTACTTCACCCTGCGAGCCTCAGGGCATTCATGTCACACCCCGGCCGCGTTAAAACAACAAAACCGCGGCGGAAACGCCGGGGAGTGAGGCGACAGAATTATTGTTTCACAACCATGGTAACCAAATGTTTTGTTTTATTGAATTATTATGTAACGTACATTGTCTTTAAAACAAACAAACTACATATTGTTTATTGCTGTTTTTAGATCACTAAGGCCTCGTCCAGGTCCTATGTGACGCAAACTTCCTAGCAAGCAACATCAAGCAACACCACCTGAAACATATGTAAAAATATAAAGTCAGCAAAGAAATGCTGGCGAGTACATAGGTTTTATGGGAGTATCGGATTCATGGCTCGTTTATATGTTGCAGTATCTCGTTAGACTACAAGAGTCAAAATACAAACCTTGTTTTGAAAAGTGTATTGCAACATAAATAACCAACACAAATCAAATTGGTTATAGTTTATAAAATCTCGTAGCCATGACTCTTAACTCAAAAATATTTGTTTTAGTATAACAACTTGTAAACATCTCGTAAAAAATCGTTAATAAAACTCGTATGGTTTATATCGTTTCGAAAACCTCGTGGTGTGACATCGTTTCAAAATCGTTTCCCCCAGTGAACTAAATAATGACACGCAATGTAACATGATAGAAGCACTTATATATAAGATGTACCAGCGGCGTATCTACCATGATTCTATCATACTACACCCGTCCCATTATCTAATCACTACCCAAAACCAATCGTTTAATTCGTTTAACTCGTTTCAAATCGTGTATCTCGTTTCAAATCGTTTAACTCGTCCCAAAATCGTATTCGTTTTAATAGTGAAACTACTTTTGGTCGTCTCGTTAACAACATTCAAACCTTCGTGACTCGTCTAACTCGTTTCTCGTTTCGTATTAACAAACCACCAAAGGGTAAGTTAACAATCATCAGGTTCGGTCGTTACCTACATAACCCCCACACATAACCATGGGTGTAGTCTGATAACGGGATTTGTCAGATCCTATGGTACCATAACCTAATATTGGTCGGCTTGATCAGAGCTAATGAATGTCATTCGTTATGTAATTACAACCAACAAGTCTTGTTCACCTTATTGAAATCGTTATTAGTTTTGTATAAACCATCTTAATCGTTTTTGAAATCATCGTTTAAACCTTGAAAATCATTTTGTACATATGATTCACCCCAAAACAATTGAAAATAGTAAAATAGGGGAACTATGTACTCACTTGAGATTGTAGGGTATCCTTGATTTTGTGAACTATCGATGCACGGGCAATCAAGGAATCAAGTGGTACCTAGTATCGGATTGCTAGATAAATAAATCGACACCTAAATCGGGAGATAGGATAGAATGAGGTTCTATATATCAAATGAGTAATTGAACTCATATGGTATGATTTAATAGGCCCTACATTCTGATTGGAAAGCCTACCTAAGTGCTTTTGACCCGTTTCGACCCATTATGGTAACATAAGCCACTATAATGCGTCGTTAGCGTAAAACTATGTTCGGACGGTAATCTATGTGCTATGCCAAGTCTTACATGCCCAATTATCCCTAAACATGTTACTAAATCAGATTACAAGTCAAAAATATGTTCACATAGTCAAATTACGGATTTTAGCTTCAAAAGGGCATTTTGGTCATTTCCTATGGGCATACAAGCTAACTAGCAAATGACTAACCGATCCTACGTGATCATAAGGTATAACCTCAGTGGTTATCCCCTATGCAATTATGATCACTAACTAAGCTTGGTCGGATCCAAAGATCGACCAAACGGGTCGGGTTCGGAAGTATAAGCGGTTGTTTAGACCGCTTATCTTACGACCCTAAACAAGCACAAACTAATAGTGCCGAGTTTGACATGTCAAAACATGTCTAACCTACTGATTTGGTATCAAAACAAAGTGTTTTGATACCCTAAAGTAGTTCCGTTGCAAAATGCGTGCTAAAACGCATTTTGACCGAAACTTTGACTCGACACTAGAACTAGCTAACATGGTAATCAGCGGCTATAATCACGAAGGATTATAACTATCGTGATTACAATCACGTTTCAAAGTTCAATTGAACTTTGACTTGACCAATTGATGGTCAAAACCGAAAGTCAAACTGTTGGCCAAACGTTTGACTTTCTGCACTACATAAGGAAAAAGGAAATAAAAAGAATGAAAGAAGCTCACTTAAGGTCCTTGCTATCTTTTCTACAAGAAGACAAAGTCCCAAATGCTTGAGAGAGAGCTCCAAAGCAGATGTGAAGAGAGGAATGAGTGAATGAGCAAAGAAATGAGTTGATGGAGCATGGTATTTATAGTTGGACATGAAGAACAAGATCACTCCAAGTGTTTTTCTTAGTCATTAAGCATGAAATCACAACCATACATTTGTTTGATGCAGGTGCAAAGCCTTGGAGAGGTGGTAACTTGGTTACCACACAAAGAAATTGCAAGATTGGCCCCTGAATTTACAAACTGTTGCTGAAAACAGACTTTCTACCCAGATGTGATGCTCGCGTAGCGCGACGGCATAGGCAGGAGGTGCTCGCGCTACGCTACCATGTGTCTGATTCAGCAAAGTTTCAAAAATGGCAGAAATGGTCCCTGCACGTGTTTAAAGCCTTTTTCGATGCGTTTAAACCCCGTTAACCTCATTTCAAGGCTCTAAAATGAAGTTAAAGCATAGGGGACTCAAAACATGCTCGAAAATATCTCGGATGTCGGTTCGTTTGGTCGTACGATCGCGTTGTTCGGTTAATTACGACGGAAGTCGTAACGAACGCAAAATCGATCCAAATTAAGCGACGAATGGAATTTTTGCATGGCGATCACTAAAATAAAAATATTTTAGTGTGTACAAAAATTTTGGATGTCAAGATGTGTCCAGAACGTAAGATACGCGCGAAAATGCAAACTTACGCCGTTTTTGACACTTTTAGTCCCTGTAAGATCATATAAGCATGTTTTTCGCACACCGAACCTATCAAAGCTTATTTCTAAGCCATTTTTAGGTTATATATGGTATGTTTAACTTATGATCAAGTTCCGGACTGTTCGACACCATACGAATCGGTATAGTTTCGCAGTTTGACACAAATAGTCCCTGCGATCGAATAAACTTGATTTCGACACACCAAACCATCCAAAACTTATTTCTAAGTTATGTGAAGGTTATTTAAGGTATGTTAAGCCTATTTCACTATTCTGGAGTGTTTGTCGCATTAAACTGACTGCGTTTACACACCAGTTTGCGTATAACTTTCCAGAAAGCGATTTAGAGCTTGAAATCGAACGAGAATTGATATGTGCAAACGATACACATATTTATAAAATTTTCCAAGTATGAAATACAATATTTCATTGTTTTGGTATTTGTTCGATGGTCTTGGAGGCACAGATGTCACAGTCTCCCCTACTTCAGGAAATTTCGTCCCGAAATTTAATCAGAGGAAACTTGTGAGAGCTCGAAACATGAAGTCGGAAAGATAAGACAATACTGGTTGGGTTCTGAACTTCTAGTAACTTTAATAACATTATGCTTGCGGTGTAAGAGGGACACTTATATACAAGTATATGAAGTGTCATTCATGCGTCCACCATACCTCATTACATCGTTCACATTCCGTCATTGTTGCCACTATCAGTTCTTACACATGATAAATCTTACTGTGGTTTCTGTGCACTGAATTTCATAATTATGTACGCGTCCATAATTACGTAATTCCTTGCATAGTCCACACAGTGTATTTGATAATGTGTAGGGAGGAACCAAATGAACGAACCTGTGATGAGCGTGACTAGACCATCATTGAGTCCTTTAGATCAATAAATGATCTTTTAAAACAGACTACCTAGAAGTCTTTCCAGCTATATCACATATCATTCTTGACCAGATGTTGAATCAATCTTTAACTAGACCACTCAAGGGGTCTTTTTCGAAATATGAAATGGCACTTATATAATCCAAGGGTCTTAACTACCACGTAGAAGCCCATTAAGGATTTAAGGTAGTACCTTTGAATATCCTACTATGAATCCATCATATGAAGATATGGGAGATTCTATGGGGATTTCGAAAACAAAATCGGATCGCACAAAACACAAAGGAGAACACATAAACACATAATCACAAAATCACATAATTGATTAATTCGACCTTTAATTTGTTATCTTTGGACCCGGGTATTTAAAGTACACCAGGAATCCAATCCGTGGATTTTATTTGGCACTTTAAATATTTCCAAGAGTCTAACCATGAAGATAGGAAGATCTTAATAGGAATTCGGTTCTTGATGGTAAGCTTATCAAGCTTATGACAATAGATACACATACAAAAAGATCCATCTTTCCTTTTCACAAAGAGGGCAGGAGCTCCCCAAGGTGAAAAAGCTCGGACAGATGAATCATTTTCTCAAATAACAATGGGTTTTTTTAAAGGAAATGAGCGTTTAAGGTTCTAGGGGAGATCACAAGTGATCATGGGATTGACAGAACCACACGAGCAGTTTGTCTTTGTGTTGACATTACAAGGTTGCTTCAAACATTCATGCAATTGCAGTAGTTTAAAATAAAACCACAAATTTTATTTATATAACAACCGCATTGTCTGTTAAATGTTTAAAAGATAACAACCAGAAGAAATACAAAATACTAATTGTTTAAAGCTGCATCATCGATCGCCTCGTTGATGTTAAACACTCGTCCACGAGCGGGATTTACATTCACGTTCGCGTTCGGATTTGGATTAACGTTCGCATTCGCATTTACCAATCTCGGGCAATTGTTGCGAAAATGACCCATTTCTCCGCAATTGAAACATGAACCAGGTGGGAATCTCGCAGCGTTCCCTTGAGCTTGTGCTGGGACCTAGGCAGCCTGATTTTGACCAAAACGACAAGTATTGGCCAAATGCCCAAGCCTACCACACGTAGCACACTGTTTACAGGCCTGTTGGGCAACATGGTGACCATTACATCGAGTGCAGTGAGGTGCGGTACCAGCATATGCTTTCTTTGCCGGAGGTTGAGTCGGTGGGTTCTGAGGGTTCTGAGCAGTTTGATTGGTGACAGCAAAGTTTTGGGAAGCCTTGCGCTTCCTTGATTTCTTTGATGCCTCATCCTGCTTTTCACCCTTACCCTTTTCAGAATCGGTTGACTTCTTTTTATCACCCTTGCGGGTGAGTTTACCCTTCCTGACTTGAGATTCAGTCAGGGTAGCAGACAACTCGATCGCTTGACGAACGGTAGTAGGATTAACGCCAGTCAGGATGTCCTGAATGGAGTCGGGTAAACCATCGATATACCTCTCAATTGCCTTATCCAACGGGGTAACCATCGTGGGACACAACAAACTAAGCTCCTCAAATCGATCCGTATAAGCACGGTGTTCTCCCCCGACTTGTTTCAAATCGTCAAATTCTCGTTCCAACACTCGAATCTCGTGTCGGGGACAGAACTCTCTCATCATGAGAGCTCGGAGCTCATCCCAAGTCTGTGCTAGTGCCACTTCGGCACCCCTATCACGCATCACTCCGTTCCACCATGTAAGAGCTCGCTTCTCGAACACACTTGAAGCAAACTCAACTTTGCGCGCATTCGGACATTGCACATGTCTGAATGTGCTCTCGATACTCTCAAACCATTGCAGGAGCGCGGTTGCTCCTTGTGACCCAGAAAACTTAAGCGGCTTCGCAGAATTGAAATTCTTGAAATTACACGGTGCATTGTTGTTGTTATTATTGTTATTGTTGTATAACTCGTGGATTTGGGTCACGATGCCTTGAAGTACAACAGCCATTTGCTGAGAGACAAGGGCTGCGACTTCCTCAGCAGTAAAAGTTTGAGCATCACGTCGAGGAGGCATTGTCTAAAAAGGAAACATGGGAAACGAGTGAGGTTGACAATTGGAGGAACAAAAGAGGCAATGAAAACACCGACAAAACACAAGGAAGGCGATCATTCGTTCGTTACCTCGAACAAACAAATGACACGCAGTGACAAATCAAAGTAAATAGGTCATAATAATGTATCACCGAAGACATGCTCGCTTATAAGTGAACACTCACCCCAAGAGTTCCCAGGTAAGAGTGACTGGTCCGATAATGCGGATTTGTACGAACACTCTAGCCTTAGACAGAAAACTCAGGGTACAGGCATTCACTCTTCCAGTTTGCACATGTTCACATTATTTAGACCCAAACTTTGACGGGATTTGGAAAACTCAAAAGGCACTAAGCCAAAGATAGATCAAACCAGAAGGGTTCAAAACCATATAACAAAGGGTTCAAAACCTCATAACAGAAGGTTCAAAACCTAGTAATCAATCATCCAAGGATAGATGATTAATTTTCGAAGCGTATTCGTTATTGTGTTCTCGTTGTGGTTATCACCTAAGGATAGGTGACGGTATTGTTTTAAAATCTAAATACAAGTAAACTTGTGTTGGGGTCCTAGAAAGTTATAGTCTAGGTCAAAGCATTGCTAATAACCTAATTCCCTATAACCATTGGCTCTGATACCAACTCTTCTGTCACACCCCGGCCGCGTTAAAACAACAAAACCGCGGCGGAAACGCCGGGGAGTGAGGCGACAGAATTATTGTTTCACAACCATGGTAACCAAATGTTTTGTTTTATTGAATTATTATGTAACGTACATTGTCTTTAAAACAAACAAACTACATATTGTTTATTGCTGTTTTTAGATCACTAAGGCCTCGTCCAGGTCCTATGTGACGCAAACTTCCTAGCAAGCAACATCAAGCAACACCACCTGAAACATATGTAAAAATATAAAGTCAGCAAAGAAATGCTGGCGAGTACATAGGTTTTATGGGAGTATCGGATTCATGGCTCGTTTATATGTTGCAGTATCTCGTTAGACTACAAGAGTCAAAATACAAACCTTGTTTTGAAAAGTGTATTGCAACATAAATAACCAACACAAATCAAATTGGTTATAGTTTATAAAATCTCGTAGCCATGACTCTTAACTCAAAAATATTTGTTTTAGTATAACAACTTGTAAACATCTCGTAAAAAATCGTTAATAAAACTCGTATGGTTTATATCGTTTCGAAAACCTCGTGGTGTGACATCGTTTCAAAATCGTTTCCCCCAGTGAACTAAATAATGACACGCAATGTAACATGATAGAAGCACTTATATATAAGATGTACCAGCGGCGTATCTACCATGATTCTATCATACTACACCCGTCCCATTATCTAATCACTACCCAAAACCAATCGTTTAATTCGTTTAACTCGTTTCAAATCGTGTATCTCGTTTCAAATCGTTTAACTCGTCCCAAAATCGTATTCGTTTTAATAGTGAAACTACTTTTGGTCGTCTCGTTAACAACATTCAAACCTTCGTGACTCGTCTAACTCGTTTCTCGTTTCGTATTAACAAACCACCAAAGGGTAAGTTAACAATCATCAGGTTCGGTCGTTACCTACATAACCCCCACACATAACCATGGGTGTAGTCTGATAACGGGATTTGTCAGATCCTATGGTACCATAACCTAATATTGGTCGGCTTGATCAGAGCTAATGAATGTCATTCGTTATGTAATTACAACCAACAAGTCTTGTTCACCTTATTGAAATCGTTATTAGTTTTGTATAAACCATCTTAATCGTTTTTGAAATCATCGTTTAAACCTTGAAAATCATTTTGTACATATGATTCACCCCAAAACAATTGAAAATAGTAAAATAGGGGAACTATGTACTCACTTGAGATTGTAGGGTATCCTTGATTTTGTGAACTATCGATGCACGGGCAATCAAGGAATCAAGTGGTACCTAGTATCGGATTGCTAGATAAATAAATCGACACCTAAATCGGGAGATAGGATAGAATGAGGTTCTATATATCAAATGAGTAATTGAACTCATATGGTATGATTTAATAGGCCCTACATTCTGATTGGAAAGCCTACCTAAGTGCTTTTGACCCGTTTCGACCCATTATGGTAACATAAGCCACTATAATGCGTCGTTAGCGTAAAACTATGTTCGGACGGTAATCTATGTGCTATGCCAAGTCTTACATGCCCAATTATCCCTAAACATGTTACTAAATCAGATTACAAGTCAAAAATATGTTCACATAGTCAAATTACGGATTTTAGCTTCAAAAGGGCATTTTGGTCATTTCCTATGGGCATACAAGCTAACTAGCAAATGACTAACCGATCCTACGTGATCATAAGGTATAACCTCAGTGGTTATCCCCTATGCAATTATGATCACTAACTAAGCTTGGTCGGATCCAAAGATCGACCAAACGGGTCGGGTTCGGAAGTATAAGCGGTTGTTTAGACCGCTTATCTTACGACCCTAAACAAGCACAAACTAATAGTGCCGAGTTTGACATGTCAAAACATGTCTAACCTACTGATTTGGTATCAAAACAAAGTGTTTTGATACCCTAAAGTAGTTCCGTTGCAAAATGCGTGCTAAAACGCATTTTGACCGAAACTTTGACTCGACACTAGAACTAGCTAACATGGTAATCAGCGGCTATAATCACGAAGGATTATAACTATCGTGATTACAATCACGTTTCAAAGTTCAATTGAACTTTGACTTGACCAATTGATGGTCAAAACCGAAAGTCAAACTGTTGGCCAAACGTTTGACTTTCTGCACTACATAAGGAAAAAGGAAATAAAAAGAATGAAAGAAGCTCACTTAAGGTCCTTGCTATCTTTTCTACAAGAAGACAAAGTCCCAAATGCTTGAGAGAGAGCTCCAAAGCAGATGTGAAGAGAGGAATGAGTGAATGAGCAAAGAAATGAGTTGATGGAGCATGGTATTTATAGTTGGACATGAAGAACAAGATCACTCCAAGTGTTTTTCTTAGTCATTAAGCATGAAATCACAACCATACATTTGTTTGATGCAGGTGCAAAGCCTTGGAGAGGTGGTAACTTGGTTACCACACAAAGAAATTGCAAGATTGGCCCCTGAATTTACAAACTGTTGCTGAAAACAGACTTTCTACCCAGATGTGATGCTCGCGTAGCGCGACGGCATAGGCAGGAGGTGCTCGCGCTACGCTACCATGTGTCTGATTCAGCAAAGTTTCAAAAATGGCAGAAATGGTCCCTGCACGTGTTTAAAGCCTTTTTCGATGCGTTTAAACCCCGTTAACCTCATTTCAAGGCTCTAAAATGAAGTTAAAGCATAGGGGACTCAAAACATGCTCGAAAATATCTCGGATGTCGGTTCGTTTGGTCGTACGATCGCGTTGTTCGGTTAATTACGACGGAAGTCGTAACGAACGCAAAATCGATCCAAATTAAGCGACGAATGGAATTTTTGCATGGCGATCACTAAAATAAAAATATTTTAGTGTGTACAAAAATTTTGGATGTCAAGATGTGTCCAGAACGTAAGATACGCGCGAAAATGCAAACTTACGCCGTTTTTGACACTTTTAGTCCCTGTAAGATCATATAAGCATGTTTTTCGCACACCGAACCTATCAAAGCTTATTTCTAAGCCATTTTTAGGTTATATATGGTATGTTTAACTTATGATCAAGTTCCGGACTGTTCGACACCATACGAATCGGTATAGTTTCGCAGTTTGACACAAATAGTCCCTGCGATCGAATAAACTTGATTTCGACACACCAAACCATCCAAAACTTATTTCTAAGTTATGTGAAGGTTATTTAAGGTATGTTAAGCCTATTTCACTATTCTGGAGTGTTTGTCGCATTAAACTGACTGCGTTTACACACCAATTTGCGTATAACTTTCCAGAAAGCGATTTAGAGCTTGAAATCGAACGAGAATTGATATGTGCAAACGATACACATATTTATAAAATTTTCCAAGTATGAAATACAATATTTCATTGTTTTGGTATTTGTTCGATGGTCTTGGAGGCACAGATGTCACAGTCTCCCCTACTTCAGGAAATTTCGTCCCGAAATTTAATCAGAGGAAACTTGTGAGAGCTCGAAACATGAAGTCGGAAAGATAAGACAATACTGGTTGGGTTCTGAACTTCTAGTAACTTTAATAACATTATGCTTGCGGTGTAAGAGGGACACTTATATACAAGTATATGAAGTGTCATTCATGCGTCCACCGTACCTCATTACATCGTTCACATTCCGTCATTGTTGCCACTATCAGTTCTTACACATGATAAATCTTACTGTGGTTTCTGTGCACTGAATTTCATAATTATGTACGCGTCCATAATTACGTAATTCCTTGCATAGTCCACACAGTGTATTTGATAATGTGTAGGGAGGAACCAAATGAACGAACCTGTGATGAGCGTGACTAGACCATCATTGAGTCCTTTAGATCAATAAATGATCTTTTAAAACAGACTACCTAGAAGTCTTTCCAGCTATATCACATATCATTCTTGACCAGATGTTGAATCAATCTTTAACTAGACCACTCAAGGGGTCTTTTTCGAAATATGAAATGGCACTTATATAATCCAAGGGTCTTAACTACCACGTAGAAGCCCATTAAGGATTTAAGGTAGTACCTTTGAATATCCTACTATGAATCCATCATATGAAGATATGGGAGATTCTATGGGGATTTCGAAAACAAAATCGGATCGCACAAAACACAAAGGAGAACACATAAACACATAATCACAAAATCACATAATTGATTAATTCGACCTTTAATTTGTTATCTTTGGACCCGGGTATTTAAAGTACACCAGGAATCCAATCCGTGGATTTTATTTGGCACTTTAAATATTTCCAAGAGTCTAACCATGAAGATAGGAAGATCTTAATAGGAATTCGGTTCTTGATGGTAAGCTTATCAAGCTTATGACAATAGATACACATACAAAAAGATCCATCTTTCCTTTTCACAAAGAGGGCAGGAGCTCCCCAAGGTGAAAAAGCTCGGACAGATGAATCATTTTCTCAAATAACAATGGGTTTTTTTAAAGGAAATGAGCGTTTAAGGTTCTAGGGGAGATCACAAGTGATCATGGGATTGACAGAACCACACGAGCAGTTTGTCTTTGTGTTGACATTACAAGGTTGCTTCAAACATTCATGCAATTGCAGTAGTTTAAAATAAAACCACAAATTTTATTTATATAACAACCGCATTGTCTGTTAAATGTTTAAAAGATAACAACCAGAAGAAATACAAAATACTAATTGTTTAAAGCTGCATCATCGATCGCCTCGTTGATGTTAAACACTCGTCCACGAGCGGGATTTACATTCACGTTCGCGTTCGGATTTGGATTAACGTTCGCATTCGCATTTACCAATCTCGGGCAATTGTTGCGAAAATGACCCATTTCTCCGCAATTGAAACATGAACCAGGTGGGAATCTCGCAGCGTTCCCTTGAGCTTGTGCTGGGACCTAGGCAGCCTGATTTTGACCAAAACGACAAGTATTGGCCAAATGCCCAAGCCTACCACACGTAGCACACTGTTTACAGGCCTGTTGGGCAACATGGTGACCATTACATCGAGTGCAGTGAGGTGCGGTACCAGCATATGCTTTCTTTGCCGGAGGTTGAGTCGGTGGGTTCTGAGGGTTCTGAGCAGTTTGATTGGTGACACCATACGAATCGGTATAGTTTCGTAGTTTGACACAAATAGTCCCTGCGATCGAATAAACTTGATTTCGACACACCAAACCATCCAAAACTTATTTCTAAGTTATGTGAAGGTTATTTAAGGTACGTTAAGCCTATTTCACTATTCTGGAGTGTTTGTCGCATTAAACTGACTGCGTTTACACACCAGTTTGCGTATAACTTTCCAGAAAGCGATTTAGAGCTTGAAATCGAACGAGAATTGATATGTGCAAACGATACACATATTTATAAAATTTTCCAAGTATGAAATACAATATTTCATTGTTTTGGTATTTGTTCGATGGTCTTGGAGGCACAGATGTCACAATTCACACATTTCAAACACTGACTCGATCTTCTCAAACCAATGGAGGAGTCCCACTGCTCCTTCAGTGCCACTAAACGTGCTTGGACGACAGTCCATGAAGTTCTTGAAAGTGCAAACAGGTTGCTATGTGTGTTGACCTATTGTGTACGAATAGGACAAAGTTAAACACAAGAGTTGGTCTAGAAGTGTAGGATCTAAAGATCTTAGTGTGAGTTACGACTGCAGGGTATACCTCCTGCCTGTGCGGCTGCAAGTGCCGCAGCAACTTGTTCGTTAATGAGAGCCGTCAACTAGGCTTGAGTCATGTTAATTCGTCCAGACATGATCTTCAGAGCAAAGGTAATCATAAGTGAGAGAGGTTCGCGTAAAGTGCGATGACATAAGAGAGTAAGCACACAAGTGTTTTCAAGCAACAGTAGTTATGTGTATCTAAGCATACCTTGAGCAAAGTTCTATGTAATATAGCAAGTAGGCAATATAAACATAAACCATAATACCTAGGATGTTGAGTGTTGCACGTGGAGTGAAGCGTCGTTGTGGATCGTTGAGAGCACTGTTCTGGTTATAGTCTGGTTTTAATAAAAACGTTTTTCTCTTATTAAAACCAAGTTCTCTATAACCTGTCACACCCCCAAAACCCACCTGCGGAGTATCACCGTTTGGGAGCGTGACTGACCAGGATCAAGCCACCAATCATATTGAACATGTAAATAAGTAGTAATAATTATCCATCAATACGAAAGGTGTTTATCAAAAACCAACATAATTAAGTGAAGCGGAAGCATCTAAGTAAAACCCAAACGTAAGTGTTAATGTATGTAATATCATAAGTGTTCAAATAGCATCACAATCCAGTTGCCCACAACGACCTGCTCCTCCTTGTGCAAGCTCCATAATATACCTAAGGTCCTGCAAGGCATGCGGTAGATGGTCAACAAATAGTTGAGCGAGTTCACAGAAAGTAAGTTCATAACAATAATGCGTAAGTTCATCTAGTGGGGGCTTCCCATGCATGTAGGTACTAATGGTGGGGGTTTCCCATGTCTTATATATATATTACTAGTGGGGGATTCCCATGTTTATCTTTACCAGTGAGGGCTTCCCAACTAGACTATTTGCAACAATGTGTACTTCTTAAACCGAGTACAGGATTATGTACTAAGTCACGCAGGATTTACGTGAGCGCCCTTCCCCGAGGACAGTGGTACGCGTGGGGTTTACGTAGGATTTACGTAAGTGTCCTTCCGACCCGGAAGACAGTAGTGGGTATTAGGTTACGCAGGATTTACGTAAGTGTCCTCCCGACCCGGGTGACAATGGTAGATACTAGTTTACGTAGGTTTTACGTAGGTGTCCTGACTAGCCTGAGGACGATGGTCTATAGTCTAGTGATTGCGTAAGTACGAGTATTCATTCCATATCAACATTTCCAACCCAATTCCCAACCCGGGAATCCCATGCCTTGGCTGTGTGAACTCACCTTGGAATGCTCGGCAGATACACAAAGAGGTTTCTTGAACTAAGGAGGTCAACCACGTCCTAACAGGGTTACCATACAAGTCAGGTTTTGACTCCAAGTAATACACGTATGTTTACACATAGTCTAACAAGTCACGAGCACGTATAGTTCATGAGAACACGTATTCAGTCAAACACACTTTAATAGTTAATGCCGTATGTAAGATTTGGACTCGCACAAGCCCAACATCCTTGTGCGATTCATCCGATGAAATCCAATAGTTCCCGGCCCAAATAACATAACAGTCCAATTAGCAGTCAAGTACGTAAACCCAATTACCTGGCCCAATCGGTTGGGCCCGTGATAGTGTAGGTCCAAAACAGTGTGCGTGTATAACTGGTCTCGAGTCGCAACCAGCGATCTCGAGTCGCAACAGGAGGTTTCGAGTCGCAAGAGCTGGTTTCGACTCGTCATGGTCCGGTCTCGAGTCGCAACGGGACTCGCAACCGTGGTCTCGGCTTGTCATGGTCTGGTTTCGAGTCGCAACGGGACTCGCAACCATGATCTCGGCTCGTGCTGCTATGTGTGGGTGTGAGGTTTCGAGTCGCAACTGGAGGTATCGACTCGCAACCGTGTGGCTATCAAATGTAACAACTTTCCATAATCTAATTCAATCAGTTCCGTGATTCAAGCAAACATCTTTGGCAGTTTCACAATTTGGATCAAATCACAGTTTATTCAGAAATCAAACATGTTCATCTCAAGAACATCAATATGCCAACACGCAGAATATATACTCGGATTCATGTGATTAATAGAATTACCAACTATCATGCAACCTAAGTCATAACCCCTTATCAATATTACAACCGGTTAATCAACATATATTCAAACAAGAACAATAACAATAGCAGTAGCCTTCAATCCGATCACCATGCATTCATAACATCATACAACCTATGAATCAAGTTACTAGCATGCATAACCCTAAAGTAATCATATGAAATCAAAACAAATATAACATCAACATCACCAAACATGAAATCGGTGAACATCTACTAACCGGGTGAAAGTAGGGGATCGATTCGGTTCACGAGCTTCGTGCGGTGTTTGCCGTCGGGTTCCAAAGCACACGAGAGAGAGAGAGTGAGGAAGTCTAGGGTTTGTGTGTTAATGTGTTTTTGTGACAATTGAGAATACCAATCCCCAACTAGGGAAATTTACACGGTCAAGAGGAGTGGGCCGAGCCCAACTCGGCTGCCCCATGGTGTATGGTATCCGATTACAAGGTGTGGCCCAAATGGGCTTGTGTAACCGGTTAGCCTTGTGCGATTGGTTATGGTGTGCGGTTTGGGTTCGTGTAACATTCACATAACATACATACACACATAATGCACATACACACATAATGCACATAATAACATAACATTCATTAGATCGAAGTATCACATAGGCACGCAACGTTACACAAGATAAGTCTAAAGTACGAGTTGTCACATTATCCCCAACTAAAAAGAAATTTCGTCCCGAAATTTGGTATGCACTCACTGAGGAAGCTAGATAAGTTGCATCGTTCACTGGTTTTCCTGGGGTGTCACGTCCTCCCCCCGTTGATCTGGAATTTCGTCCCGAAATTCCGAAGTAGTAGCTTCAGCCTCAGCAGTGGTTGCATTGGTTCCGAATAACTGGGGGTACTTTTCTGTCATCCTGTCTTCGCGTTCCCAGGTGTACTCTGGGCCACGTTTGGAGTTCCAACGTACTCGAACAAGAGGGATTCTCTTCTTCTTGAGGACCTTCACATCCCGGTCCGTGATTTCAACTGGTTCTTCGACGAACTGCAACCGCTCATCGATAGTGAGTTCCTTAAAAGGAACTATGAGGGTCTCATCTGATAGGCACTTCTTCAGATTCGACACGTGAAATACATTGTGAACTACACCGAGTTCAGCTGGTAGGTTTAGCTTGTAGGCTACTTTGCCGATTTTCTCAATGATTTCGAACGGTCCGACGTACCGCGGATTTAGTTTGCCCCGTTTGCCAAAACGAACCACACCCTTCCAGGGTGAGACTTTAAGTAAAACCCGGTCCCCGACCTGAAATTCCAATGGCTTTCTACGCTTATCCGCGTAGGCTTTCTGACGGTCGCGTGCTGCCGCCATGCGTTGTCGTATCTGTGCAATCTTTTCTGTGGCGTCCACTACAATCTCTGGGCCCGTAATCTGACTATCCCCCACCTCTGCCCAACAGAGAGGTGACCGGCATTTACGTCCGTACAATGCCTCGAATGGAGCGGGTTGTATGCTGGTGTGATAACTGTAATTGTATGAAAACTCCACCAAAGGGAGGTGCTTTTCCCAGCCGTTGCCGAAATCAATCACGCATGCCCGAAGCATGTCTTCGAGAGTTTGGATCGTTCGCTCAGACTGCCCATCCGTGTGAGGGTGATAAGCTGTGCTCATGTCTAACCGTGAGCCGAAAGATTTATGCATCGCTTTCCATAGTTCTGACGTGAATCGTGCATCGCGATCCGAAATGATGGAGATGGGCACCCCGTGCCTCGACACAACTTCTTTAAGATAAACGTCTGCGAGAATGGAGAACTTATCCGTTTCCTTTATAGGTAGGAAGTGTGCAGACTTGGTGAGTCGATCCACGATCACCCATATGGTATCATTCCCACGCTGGGATCCAGGTAGGCCTGTAACGAAATCCATGGAAATTTCTTCCCATTTCCATTGAGGTATCTTAGGCTGCTGAAGTAGGCCCGCTGGTTTCTGATATTCAACCTTGACTCTTGCACAGGTCAAGCACTTGCTAACATAAGTCGCGATGTGGGCCTTCATGCTCGGCCACCAATAAGTAGTTCTGATGTCGTGGTACATTTTATCCGATCCTGGATGTACCGAGTAGCGAGACTTGTGAGCTTCATCCATTACAAGTTCGCGTAGACCGCCGTAAAGTGGGACCCAAATACGCCCCGTTACATAGTAGGCGCCGTCTGCCTTCTGTTCTAATCGTTGTCGTGAGCCGCGTAGGGCTTCAGCCTTGGCGTTTTCTGGTTTCAATGCTTCTGCCTGAGCATCTCGTATCTGTGTAGGAAGGCTAGACTGAATCGTAAGCTGTAGCGCTCGCACGCGCCGTGGTAGAGTGTCTTTCCGACTGAGGGCATCAGCCACAACGTTGGCTTTGCCTGGATGGTACTTGATGGCGCATTCGTAATCGTTCAGTAGTTCAACCCATCGTCGTTGACGCATGTTCAAATCCTTCTGCTTAAGAATATGCTCGAGACTCCTGTGATCGGTGTAAATCGTGCACCTGGTACCGTACAGGTAGTGTCGCCATATCTTAAGCGCGAAAACAACAGCTCCCAGCTCTAAATCGTGCGTCGTGTAGTTCCGTTCGTGAATCTTAAGTTGGCGCGAGGCGTAAGCAATGACCTTGTCGCGCTGCATTAACACACATCCAAGACCCTGGATGGATGCATCACAGTAGACCACAAAGTCGTCCGTGCCCTCTGGCAATGAGAGGATAGGTGCACTGCAAAGTCTATCCTTTAAGTGCTGAAAAGCAGTTTCTTGCGTGTTGCCCCAACGGTAGGTGACACCCTTCTGTGTCAGTAGTGTAAGCGGCTGAGCAATCTTCGAGAAATCCTTGATAAACCGTCTATAGTACCCCGCCAAACCCAAAAATTGGCGTATTTCCGTTGGTGTACGTGGTGCAGGCCAGTTTCTGATCGAGTCTACCTTGGATGGATCGACATGGATCCCATCCTTGTTCACTACATGGCCTAGAAAGTGGACTTCACGAAGCCAAAAGTCGCATTTCGAAAACTTAGCGTACAGTTGTTCCTTCCGCAGGAGTTCCAGAATAAGGCGTAGGTGCTGCTCGTGCTCCTCCTGACTCTTGGAGTAGATCAGAATGCCGTCGATGAAGACAATGACGAACTTGTCAAGATAGGGTTTGCACACCCTGTTCATAAGGTCCATAAATACGGCAGGCGCGTTCGTTAACCCGAACGGCATGACAAGAAACTCGTAGTGGCCGTAGCGAGTTCTGAATGCTGTCATGGAGACGTCCTCTTCCCGGACTCTCAGCTGATGATAACCTGACCTCAGGTCTATCTTCGAATAGTAACACGACCCTTGCAACTGGTCGAATAAATCATCTATGCGTGGAAGAGGATAACGGTTCTTCACCGTCACCTTGTTGAGTTCACGGTAGTCGATGCACCTTCTGAACGTTCCGTCTTTCTTTTTCACAAATAGTACCGGAGCTCCCCATGGCGAAGAGCTTGGACGAATGAAGCCCTTTTCCAAGAGCTCTTGTAGCTGCTTTGACAATTCTTCCAATTCTGATGGAGCTAGACGATATGGTGCGCGAGCTATGGGTGCTGCTCCTGGAGCGAGCTCGATCTGAAATTCGACCTGACGATGAGGCGGTAAGCCAGGTAAGTCTTCAGGAAACACCTGAGGGTAGTCGCGTACGATTGGAATATCCTCCAATTTCTTTTCCTTTACTGATGCGTCTGTAACGAGTGCCAGAATGGCAGTGTGCCCCTTTCGTAAGCATTTCTGAGCCTTCAAGAAGGAGATGATGCCAACCACAGCACCACTCTTGTCGCCTTAAACTTCGAGAGGTTCTTGACCAGAACGGGGAATACGAATGATCTTCTCGCTGCATACAATTTCTGCCTGATGTTGGGACAACCAGTCCATCCCAACGACGACGTCGAAACTACCCAAGACTATGGGAATAAGGTCGATGGAGAAAGCCTGACCGGCTAAGACAATACTACAACCCTTGACTATCTGCGTGGCTTCTAAACTCTTACCGTTAGCTAGTTCTACGATGTGTTTGTTGTTTAGGGGTGTTGATGTACGTTTTAACAATTTACTGGCTTTCACAGAAATATAACTTGTATCCGCACCCGAATCAAATAAAACAGTAACATAAATATCGTCGAGGAGAAACTTACCCATAACCACATTGGGATCGTTCATTGCGTCTCCTCGTCCCAGCACGAAAGCTCGACCCCTTGCCTCGTTGCCATTGTTGTTGTTTCCCCCGTTGTTGTGCCCGTTGCCCTGGTTATTGTTGCGATTCTGATTCAACTGGGGACAATCACGTTTGAAATGACCTTCAGCCCCACACTAGAAACATCCCCGATTTCCACGCTGTGGCTGCTGCTGCTGCTGCTGTGGGTTCTGTGGAGCTGGTTGTTGCGGTTGCTGGTTCTGATTTGCAGGCCGTGGGCTCCTACAGTCTTTGGCCTCGTGACCCATCTTGAGACATCTTTGACAACGACCCTTGTTGCACTGGCCGTTGTGATGCCTGTTGCAGTTGTGACACTTAGGGTGAAACCCTTGATACCTTCTCTGTCTATGACCACCAGAGGATTGCTGACCAGGACTCTGGTAGTGATCAGTTTTCTGCTGCTGAGCTTGGGATTGAACGGATGCTGAACCTTTGCTTGAATCCCCATCCCACTTTCTTTTGTTGTCACTGGGTGTAGTGGGAGTAGCGGCTGAAGTGGTAGCACTGATGCGTTTGGGCAACTTGTTCTGATCCACCGCCTGATCCGTGAGGCGATGAGCAAGACGCTGGATATCCTGAATGCTGTCAAGGTTAGCCGATGTAATATGGCTCTAAATTTCTGAGGCTAGACCCTTGAGGTACAACTCGATGCGCTTGATCGGAGGGTCTACCATGGTAGGACACAAAATAGCCAGTTCATTCGATCGCTTAGTCTATGCTTCTATCTTTGACCCCGTCATCTTCAAGTGATAAAACTCATTCTCCAACTTGTGGATATCATCCCTTGTGCAGTACTCACGCTTGATGAGTTCCTTGAAATCGTTCCATGGGGTGGCGTTAGCAGCTGCCAACCCGAGAATCTGAACTTGGGCGTTCCACCAAGTTAGTGCTATTCCTTCTAGCGTGCCAGTGGCGTATTTCACCCTGCGAGCCTCAGAGCATTCACACATCTCGAAAACTGACTCTAGTTTCTCAAACCAGTGGAGGAGTCCCACTGCCCCCTCTGCGCCGCTGAAAGTACTTGGACGACAGTCCATGAAGTTCTTAAAAGTGCAAACTTGCTGCTGCGCTGGTTGACCTATTGTGTACGAATAGGGCAAAGTTTAAATACAAGGGCTAGTTTAGGAATGTAGGATCTAAAGATCCTAGTGTGTGCTATACTGCAGGATATACTACCTGCTTGAGCAGCTGCAAGTGCCGCAGCAACTTGAGCTTGAACGAGAGCCTCTAGCTGGGCTTGAGTCATGTTAATCCGTCCAGACATGATCTTCATAGTAAAAGTAACGTAAGTGAGAGTGGTTCGCGAGTAGGGCGATGACAGAAAAGCGTAAGCACGTAGGTATTCTCATGTAATAGTATCATGTGTATTTAAACGTAATGCGAGCAAAGTTCTAGCAAACAGGCAATAAACATAAACCTTATTACCTAGGATGTCGAGTCTTGCACGTGGAGCGAAGCGTCGTTGTGGATCGTTGATGTCACACCCTGATCTCCACGTGCTACCGGTGGGCCCGGTGTGGGGTACAGTGACGTAGTTGGCATCGTCAAAGACAAACAACACAATATAATAATGCACAGCGGAAGCAGAATAGATACATTTCAACTTTTAATAAATTGCAATAATAAATATCACAGTAGTTGAAACGGATCCACAGGCGGATCAAATAAAAATAAGAATAAATTGTTCAACAGTTATTTGTCGTCCGAGCTTGCGAGACTATTGTGGACGCTCTAGGAAACAGCCAGCCTATTTCATTTAGTACATGCACTTAACCTTTTGGGAAAAATACGTCAGTTTACACTGGTAAATACAAATCGACTGACTCATTTTGAAAATGATTGAAAATTGATTTAAATGCACAAGGCATAAATATTTTTATTAACTTGGGATAATTATGCAATATAAACTTGTGAACGATTTACATGCACTCGTATCTTTGGTGGCCCGGGATCTACTGTCCGGGCTAAAGATTAAATAACACACCACATTAAAGAGTTATACACGCCGAGTGTACGCCTACACCCCGTGCTCTGGTCGTGGCCATCTCGTAAGATAATGCCAAGGATATCCGGGACACGGTCAATAACCCCCCAAAGCCTAAAGTAAGACAAGACTGTTTAAGCGAGTCGCACAAGCTATTCAAGACTGTACACCCATAAGGTGCAGGACTTGTGCGCCCGATCAAGCGGTATTTTAAATACCGTACCCCAAGCCCGTATAGGGAAAATAAGTCAAAATGTATTTACCTGAGCAAGTATGTAACACAATCGGTAAGTGTGGTAGCTTTTACTGGGCCTCCTAATCTGGAACAAAGGTTTATAATTAACCTATTAGATTCCTAACGGGTCTTTTATTTAAGCCTAAGCTTTGACCAGTTAGTTTTAAAGATGATACGGTACAAGCGCAAGATTAAGCGAAAGACCGGATAGAATGTGATTTAGACCCGACAAGTTTGAATACTTGTATAATATGGGTATACTAAATACATTCTGGATTTTGAGATAAAAATGATAACGTTTGACCCGTTTCGGTCAATTTACGCAAACTAGTTACGTAAATCGAACCGAACGCAAAAAGGGCGTTACGGGTAGCCAAAAGAGTCAAATGCAAGTTCCCTGAGATAATATGCTTTAAATATGATATAATATCAGTAAGTTATGTTCTATATTGCCCGGAATAATTTTAAACTCAATTTATGCCTTAGAAGGGCATTTTGGTCATTTAAAAGATTATAAAAGAGTCATATTAGAAATCTGAGTTTCGGGTCTGGTTTATACAGTAAATATACTCCATTTGACATATTATATCAGTAGGGTATGACCCATATACCAAACTTAACATTTAAAAAATCAAACTATGCACCGTAAGGGTATTTTAGTAATTTCACAAGGGCTAAAACTGCCAAAACGGGAAATCTGAGTTCATATACTTATACTTACTGTTATTATGTGAAACTATGCGAATTACATCAGTAGGTATAAGTCCTATATGTTTAAAATGAGTATAACGCTCACTATGCGCTAAAAATGCTTAAAATGCGATTTAACGCCGTTTCCGGGTTTTCAAAATAAATCTGGGATTTTTATATTTCCAGAATACTTAAAATAATTTATTTAACATATAAAATCAGTAGGAAAAAGTTTCGGGTCAAAAGAATGCATAAAACTCATTTTATGGCCTAAACGGTCAAAACCGACATAAACCGAAATAACTTAGCGATCTAAGATCCGATCAGCCAAAAATTAAATAAAAATCATCTAAAATCCCAAAATATTATATAACATCAGTGGGTAAAAAGTTTTGTATCAAAACGTGGCCTGAAATGGGTTATATTCGAAAAGGGTCGTTTATGTAACTTAGGAACGTAGTTTTACGCTAATGGCCATAACTCAAAATCTGGACCACCGACTGATCCGAAATTTTCGGTGCAAGTTTATATATTAAAAATAAAGATTTCTATTCTTTCACTTTTCCAAAAATCACGTTTTATATCAAAAAGGGCAAAATAGTCAACTTTTAAGCATAATCGGAAACATGCAAATGAATCGGCTATGTATAGACTCAAACAACAAAAATTCCAGGGAGTTTTACCAAAATAAAAATAGTCAAAAATACTCTCCAATACAGATCTCAAACATGCATGTACGAATCCGAATCGATAGTCTACGAAATAGTCGTTTTACAATACTTTCGGTTCCGATTCGTATTTATACTAAAGATTGTCGAGTTGATCGTGATAAAACACATTCTTATATTCATTATAAAGCTATCTATGATGATCAAACAGATTGCATGTCCTTTACATTACCATTTAAGCTATTTTTCACAAAAACATTTCTGTTGACTTTTTATGAATGCCTTTGACTCGACAATTAGCATGCAATAAGTGGGAATCAGAGAATACCCTTTTGAGGGTTTGTTTCCCACATAAATACCAACATATATCTGGTTTCAATTTGAGAAATGACTGAGTGAAACTCGTTTAATCATAAAGTCAAAGTATATGAACAATCAGTTTGACTTTTACTAATAATCGATGCAAGAACGAATTAAGGACTGAATTAGAAGCTTACCAAGGTCCTATTGAAGCTTATCTAACACTTGGAATCGGCCTTGATGTCCAGAAATGCTCCAGAGATTGGTTGTGAAGTTCTTGCAAGTTGAGAGCTTCTTGGTTACTATGAAAATGCCCAAGAATTGGTCTTTTGATCTGATTTAAAGCTGGATTCAGAGGTTACTGTTGTCCTAGCCATGCAAGCAATTTTATTGGAGCAATTGGAGGTGAAAAACAGCTGGTTACCACTCAAATTCGGACCCAAATCGCTGCTGTTTGCGAGAACCGGAGCTGGGCGCTGGGTCGCGGCCCGCGTAGGGCCTCAGGCGGGCGCCTGGGGTCTGCAGTTCCAAAGTTTGCCCATTTGTTGCAGTTTTGGTCCCTGTACTTTGGTTGCGATGATTTGGCCATGAATCTTGACTCGTAAACCCTCGAATCTGGTTTTTAAGGAGCTTGGGACATTTACCTACATGGTAATGTCCTCGGATAATTTTGCGCTCAACCGAAAAGCCATGAAATTCGACGTTGACGCTTTTAGTCCTTCAAGTACGGTTTTGGCCATAACTTTCTCATACGTTGTCGAAACTTCACGAAATTTTAACCACATATTCTAGTGAGTATATTTTAGCATTATAAAGCTTTGGGTCTGCCAAAAGTTCACTCAGAGGTATAAATTAAACATATTGACACTTTTGGCCCCTATAGTTTGCAATACTTCACTTTTGTGCAATTTCCGCGTCGTATGATCCATGAACCATCCGTTTAAGGTTATAAACATTATGTAAGGTTATCATAGAGTCTATTTATCCATTGTTGACACTTTTTGACCCTTACGTTCCATAGTTTTCACTGTTTGTCACTTTTAGTCCCTCTAAAGTATGTTTTCACATACCGGAACCTTATGACACGAGTCAAGGCATTATTGGACGAAATTTTTCGAGGTGTTACATCCTCACCCCCTTAAAAGAAATCTCGTCCCCGAGATTTACTGAAACAAATGAGGGTATTTCTCTTGCATCATGGATTCCACTTCCCACGTGTATTCGGGACCTCTACGGGCATCCCATTTGACCTTAACAATAGGCACGTGCTTCCTTCAAAGCTTCTTTACCTGTCGATCCTCAATCGACAAAGGTTTTTCCACAAATTTCAGACTTTCGTCTATGTGTATATCTGTATGCGGTATAAGCAGTGATTCGTCAGCGAAACACTTCTTCAAATTACAGATGTGAAACACATTGTGAATAGCACTAAGCTCTTCAGGCAAGTTTAACTTATAAGCGACTGACCCGACACGTTCGATAATCTCGAAAGGTCCTATATATCTCGGGCTTAGCTTGCCTTTCTTTCCGAATCTCATCACACCCTTCCAGGGCGATACTTTGAGCAATACCTTATCACCTACATCGAAGTGAAAATCTTTGCGCTTAGGATCCGCATAACTTTTCTGCCTATCCCTAGCAGCTTTCAAACGATCGCGAATCTGAACGATCTTGTCTGTCGTCTCAAAGACGATATCTGGTCCAGACAACTGGACATCCCCAACTTCTGCCCAACAAATGGGCGATCTACACTTTCTACCTTATAAGGCCTCAAAAGGCGCAGCCTTGATGCTGGAATGGTAGCTATTGTTGTAGGAGAATTCAATTAGTGGTAGGTTCTTATCCCAACTACCACCCAAATCGATCGCACATGCACGAAGCATGTCTTCCAAAGTTTGAATGGTACGCTCACTCTGACCATCCGTCTGAGGATGATAAGCCGTACTAAAATTTAAACGAGTGCCCAACGATTGTTGGAAACTCTTCCAAAAATGCGACGTATATCTAGTATCTCTATCGGAGATAATAGATACAGGTATACCATGTAACGCTACAATCTTATCGACGTATAATTGAGCTAACATATCGGAGCTATACGTCTCCTTGATGGGTAAAAACTGAGCTGACTTAGTCAGTCTGTCTACTATGACCCATATGGTATCATTTCCCTTTTTCGTCTTCGGCAACTTGGTGATGAAATCCATTGTC
This sequence comes from Helianthus annuus, assembly GCF_002127325.2. NCBI lineage: Eukaryota > Viridiplantae > Streptophyta > Magnoliopsida > Asterales > Asteraceae > Helianthus > Helianthus annuus. The sequence continues at coordinate 37,361,227 of NC_035445.2, read as the reverse complement.
ACCATTTCCCATTTCCATTTGGGAATTTCAGGTTGTTTAAGCAAACCTGAGGGCTTCTGATGCTCGGCCTTGACTTGCGCACAAGTCAAGCATTTAGCTACATGCTCAGCTACTGACTTCTTCAAACCAATCCACCAGTAGTTTGCTTTCAAATCCTGGTACATCTTATCAGCTCCAGGATGAACGGAATATTTAGAGCTGTGGGCTTCCTGGAGGATAACATCCCGAAGTCCTCCATAAACTGGAACCCATATTCGTCCGTTTAGTCGTAGCATTCCATCTTTGTCGTAGGATAACTGCTCCTCAGTTACTCCTAACTTTTCTGCAGGATAGTTAGCTTCCAGCACAGCTTCCTTCTGTGCAGCTAACACACTTTCATTCAAGTTATTTCTTATTTCAATGCGCTTGGCATTGATTCTGATCGGTTTCACCCTTTCCTTTCTGCTTAAGGCGTCGGCAACCACATTTGCCTTGCCTGGATGGTATCTTATCTCACAGTCATAGTCATTTAAAGTTTCCATCCATCGCCTTTGACGCATGTTCAATTCCTTCTGATTGAACAAGTGTTGAAGACTCTTGTGATCTGAATATATTATGCACTTGGTTCCATACAAGTAATGTCTCCATAACTTCAAAGCAAACACAACTGCACCCAATTCCAAATCGTGGGTGGTGTAGTTCTTCTCGTGCACCTTGAGCTGGCGAGAAGTGTAGGCAATGACTTTGCCTTTCTGCATGAGTACACAGCCCATGCCAGTATGTGATGCATCACAATACACCACAAATTCTTCAATACCATCGGGCAATGTCAACACTGGAGCATTGCTCAACTTTTTCTTCAAAATGTCGAAGGATTCCTGCTGCTTCGGGCCCCAATCAAACTTAATCTTCTTACGAGTCAACGAAGTTAGGGGCGCAGCAATTCTCGAAAAGTTCTCGATAAATCGCCTATAATATCCTGCCAATCCGAGGAAACTGCGAATCTCGGTAGGAGTCTTCGGCTCCTGCCAGTTCATGACTGCTTCTACTTTAGCGGGATCTACTTGGATACCACGCTCGCTTACCACATGTCCAAGAAACTGGACTTCTCGAAGCCAAAATTCACACTTCGAAAATTTGGCATAAAGCTTCTCCTGATTCAGAAGTTTGAGAATACAACGAAGGTGTTTCTCATGGTCAGCTTGGCTCTTCGAGTAGATAAGGATGTCGTCAATAAAGACAATGACGAACTTATCTAAATAAGGCTTGCAGACGCGATTCATGAGATCCATGAACGCGGCTGGTGCGTTTGTGAGCCCAAAAGGCATCACTAGGAACTCGTAATGTCCATAACGAGTCCTAAACGCTGTCTTGTGCACATCTTCGTCTTTGACCTTCAACTGATGATAACCGGACCTCAAGTCGATCTTGGAGAAATAGCTTGCTCCTTGCAACTGGTCGAACAGATCGTCGATCCTGGGTAACGGATATCTATTCTTGATAGTGACCTTGTTAAGCTCACGGTAATCGATGCACAGACGCATCGACCCATCCTTCTTTTTAACGAACAAGATTGGTGCTCCCCAAGGAGATGAGCTAGGTCTAATAAAACCTTTAGCTAACAAATCATCCAACTGCGTCCTCAACTCCTTCATCTCCGTTGGTGCCAATCTGTATGGTGCTCTTGCTACAGGCGCTGCGCCTGGAATGATGTCTATCCGAAACTCCACTTGCCTATCTGGTGGCAAACCAGGTAGCTCTTCAGGGAATACCTCAGGATATTCTGAGATAACAGGGATATCCTCAATCTTCGGCTTCGGCTCATCAATGGTAACTTGTGCCATATAAATGACACATCCTTTCTGCATGCATCTGGATGCCTTGAGCATGGACACTTGCTCCGGCAATCCATGATGGGTATCTCCTTGAATAGTAAGTGACTCACCAGACGGAGTCTTCACTATCACCTGCTTTCTATTGCACAGAATCTGGGCTTGGTTACTCGATAACCAATCCATGCCTATCACTATGTCGAATCCAGCTAGCTTAAAGGGAAGCAAGGATAACGGGAAAGAATGATTCCTAATGGATATAACACATGCATCTAGAATAGTCGAGGCGGTTTCTATGGTTCCATCGGCTAATTCCACCTCATATTTCACACTTAAGGTTTTAACAGGAAGGTTCAACAATTTACAAAACTTATCGTCTACAAACGACTTATCAGCTCCTGAATCAAATAGGACTCTAGCAAAAACATCATTTACAAGAAACGTACCTGTAATAACGTTGTCATCAAGAACTGCCTCCTTGGCGTCCATTCTGAAGACTCTCGCATTAGTCTTCTTCCCGTCGTCAGCTTTCTTTGCATTCTTTGGGCAGTTGGGCCGAATGTGCCCTTTCTCGTTGCAACCAAAACAAGTTGCATCCTTCATCTTCTTGCAATCTAAGGCCTTATGATCTGTGGACTTGCAGATTCCACATCGCCTTTCTTGAGACTGGGATTTCGTCTCCAAACGACATTTCCCAAAATGGTGTCTCTTGCAGTTCTTGCATCTGGGTTTTTCACCCGACTGATCTCCTTTCTTGAACCCCGACCCTTTCCTATGGTCGTTGTTTCCCTTGTGTCGTTTCTCAGATCTTCGTGAGGTGTCATCCTCACGTTTCCTCTTGTTTTCCTCTGAGCTCTTCATAGCTCTCAGTCTGACTACATCTTGAGTGAGGGAGAGGGATAGATCAGCTACGGATCTAAATGTCGTAGGCCTTGAAGCCTTGACGCTTGCCTTTATCTCCGGTGCTAGACCCCCAATAAATCGAGCAATCCTTCGCGGCTCCGGGGTCACCAGATAAGGCACTAACCGTGATAAAGTGTTGAACGTAGTAAGATACGCTTGACAATCGAGGTTCTTCATAACCAAAGATACAAAATCTGATTCAATTCTTTCGACCTCATGCTGCGGGCAGAAATTCTCTTTGATCAGGGCCACAAACTGTTCCCATGACAAACCGTACAGAGTGGCCTTACCGGCAGCTTGTAGGAGTGACTTCCACCATGCTAACGCATCTCCCTTGAACGACTGGGACACGTACTTCACGACGTCCCTATCAGCACACCCGCTGATATCAACCACAGTATCCATCTCATCAATCCACGTCATGCAATCTACTGCTCCTTTTTCCCCAGTAAAATCTCTGGGTTTGCAAGATACGAAATATTTGTACATACAGGACTTGCTGTGCGTATCATGTTTCAGCTTGACTTCTTGCTTAGGAATACTGCTGTGGTTGGAGGAGTGGTTATCATCCTCATCTTTCTTCGGCTCACTCTTTTTAGAAGGTGGCTTACTATGAGCCTCAGAATGAGTATTGGGCTTTACGTGCGTTACTGTTCGGGTCCTACTACGAGTACCGCTAGATTCCCTGAATTGCCTATCCATAGCTTTGGCAACAGCGTTATCTATCAGTGCTTGCAATTCTTCACCAGTGACGTGAATCCTGGTATTATCTGGGTGTTCTCCAGAATGACTGTTGGTTTCCTCCGATTTGGCCATTGTAGCTTCAAGCTACAATAAAGGACAAGGTCTAATTTAGAACCTAACAGTATTATCGTTCTAGACGATTTATTAACCATGGTATCAAGAACCTTAACAGTTAATTTAATAAATTTCATTCAGGCTCTTATTAGCAATCAAGGAATGAAAATATATATATTGGCATCATAGGCCTAGTCACTACGGTCAGCTACTAAATTGTAAATTTAGATTTTTATTGGATTATAAATTGTATAATTAAACAAATAATCCTTTACTAGACAGAGGGTCATAAACCACAACTGCCACTATATGACATAGTCATAACCCGTAGGTATCAAGTCATTAATAGGCTTGTATACAGATATAATCTGTAGATAATTTATTAAAAAGGGTGGCTTGTGTGATTTTTCAGATCACGCTTAGCCAGGAATGTTAACATGTTTTCAGATGTTAACAGGGAGTTGAATCTTTTCAACCAGGTTTTACCATCATGGCCAGGCCTGTTAATAAGGCATTCAAGCTAGGTTATACCTTACTAAGATTCTTATAAGATGGCAAATCAAATAAAAATTGATATTTTCCATTATTTAAATATTAAATTCATGCACATAAATAAAATGAGAAATTCAAATTAACCATTTCAAATTTTGAATAAAGTACTAGTACATCTTTGCCCTAAACGGGACTTTAATTCAAATAACATGAATAACATGCCCGCACAGGGGCTAAACAAATAACAACAACAACAAACAAAAAAAAAATAAACCCATGCAGGGGTTAACAGAACAACATACCCACGCAGGGGTAGAATAAGGAAATATACCCACGCAGGGGTAGAATACGGAAATATACCCACGCAGGGGTAGAATACCGGAATAGATGTCCACGCAGGGACATGAGTAAAAGAGCTAACAACAAAGGATTCAACGATCCTTCTTACTCTTACCCTTGAGCAAATCAAACATCTTCTTGAACATGCCATCGTTGCGTCGGCGATCAGCTCGCATCTCATGTTGCAAATCACGTCGTACATTGTTTATTCCTTGCAGGATTTCCTGAACCTGCGGCGGCGACATCATAGGTGCCGGCGGTGGTGGCTGGTACTGCTGTGGCTGCGATGGCTGCTGGTAGCCCTGCGGTGGGAAACCAAAAGCTGATGGTCCCGTAGCCCAGGGACCTCCAAATGTACTCTCCTGGTTGAGAGGGTTGTAGCCTGAGGCTAACCAATAGGGATCTCCCGTATAATCATAACCGGGAGGGAAAGTCGGCTCAAACGGGTTAAACTGCGCTGCGCTGGCGTAAGCCGGAATCGGCTCTCCGAAGTTCTGCGGCGGCAGAGGCGGAATCGGTGCAGAAGTGACCTCCGAAACGGGATGCGGAGACTCCCCCATCTCGGACTCCTCATGAAGAGGTGAGTAGCGGCTGCTACCAATGTGCGGAGGGGTACCAATGCGAATCCCTCCTCGTGTAGACATACGCGCATTCCTCCGTGGCCTCTGAGGCGGAGGTGGCAAAACTGGTGGTGGCGGTGGCGACGGAGTGATCACGTCGCGCCAGAGGGCCTCAGATAGGTCCTGCTGCAAGGGCGGCTGCTGAAGCTGCTGCTGCTGAGAGTGGTGCTGCGAGTGCACCGGCGAACCATGGCGAGACTGGAGCATCGGAGAGTTGTGGTGGCTGGGGGTGTAATACCAATCGTGCTGCCTGAACTTCTCCTCAAAGCTATCAACACCATTGTAGGGTGATCCCCTAAATGGTGACCCATCCGATATCTCGATAGGATGGTTGGGCGTACCTGACGGTGGCAGTGAAGGGTCCGTGTCCTCGTCAACTTCCATCTCGTGACCACCAGAGAAGTGGTCTTCAGGTCCTAGTGGGTTATGACCCACTGGCTCATCCAAGAAAGCGTCAGGGTTGTATAGGCCCTGATAAGCTGGTGCTGGGTAGTGGTGAGGTGACTGATGAAGAGGTATATAAGATCCATGGGAACCATGGGGCCCATTTTCCGAGTGGGGCCCAAATGATTGGGGTAGTGACGGCGAAGTGCTCGCAGATACCGAGTGCCTGGCTGGCTCGGCAAATGATCTCCAAAGATCGTTGGCTGCGGTGTTGTGCGAAGCTGATGGAGCTCGCCTGTGTGAGGGTCCTGCCTCATGATCGTGCGATGTGGCGAATCCTCCTCGTCCTCGCATACGTGGCGGCATGACGAACCTGTCAAAAATTTAAACAAGTTGCACAACAAAATATATAAGACAAAGCTAATAATAAAAATAATGATAAAATAAACGAAATGTCGAACATTTCCTAAGTTCTTTGTCTAGACTCGAAAATCGAGGATTGTGCAATTGTGTAACTGAGATTAAACACAAAAGACTAGTGTTTAATTCACTCAGCGTTGGCTCTGATACCAACCTGTCACACCCCGATCTCCACGTGCCACCGGTGGGCCCGGTGTGGGGTACAGTGACGTAGTTGGCATCGTCATAGACAAACAACACAATATAATAATGCACAGCGGAAGCAGAATAGATACATTTCAACTTTTAATAAATTGCAATAATAAATATCACAGTAGTTGAAACGGATCCACAGGCTGATCAAATAAAAATAAGAATAAATTGTTCAACAGTTATTTGTCGTCCGAGCTTGCGAGACTATTGTGGACGCTCTAGGAAACAGCCAGCCTATTTCGTTTAGTACCTGCACTTAACCTTTTGGGAAAAATACGTCAGTTTACACTGGTAAATACAAATCGACTGACTCATTTTGAAAATGATTGAAAATTGATTTAAATGCACAAGGCATAAATATTTTTATTAACTTGGGATAATTATGCAATATAAACTTGTGAACGATTTACATGCACTCTTATCTTTGGTGGCCCGGGATCTACTGTCCGGCCTAAAGATTAAATAACACACCACATTAAAGAGTTATACACGCCGAGTGTACGCCTACACCCCGTGCTCTGGTCGTGGCCATCTCGTAAGATAATGCCAAGGATATCCGGGACACGGTCAATAACCCCCCAAAGCCTAAAGTAAGACAAGACTGTTTAAACGATTCGCACAAGCTATTCAAGACTGTACACCCATAAGGTGCAGGACTTGTGCGCCCGATCAAGCGGTATTTTAAATACCGTACCCCAAGCCCGTATAGGGAAAATAAGTCAAAATGTATTTACCTGAGCAAGTATGTAACACAATCGGTAAGTGTGGTAGCTTTTACTGGGCCTCCTAATCTGGAACAAAGGTTTATAATTAACCTATTAGATTCCTAACGGGTCTTTTATTTAAGCCTAAGCTTTGACCAGTTAGTTTTAAAGATGATACGGTACAAGCGCAAGATTAAGCGAAAGACCGGATAGAATGTGATTTAGACCCGACAAGTTTGAATACTTGTATAATATGGGTATACTAAATACATTCTGGATTTTGAGATAAAAATGATAACGTTTGACCCGTTTCGGTCAATTTACGCAAACTAGTTACGTAAATCGAACCGAACGCAAAAAGGGCGTTACGGGTAGCCAAAAGAGTCAAATGCAAGTTCCCTGAGATAATATGCTTTAAATATGATATAATATCAGTAAGTTATGTTCTATATTGCCCGGAATAATTTTAAACTCAATTTATGCCTTAGAAGGGCATTTTGGTCATTTAAAAGATTATAAAAGAGTCATATTAGAAATCTGAGTTTCGGGTCTGGTTTATACAGTAAATATACTCCATTTAACATATTATATCAGTAGGGTATGACCCATATACCAAACTTAACATTTAAAAAATCAAACTATGCACCGTAGGGGTATTTTAGTAATTTCACAAGGGCTAAAACTGCCAAAACGGGAAATCTGAGTTCATATACTTATACTTACTGTTATTATGTGAAAATATGCTAATTACATCAGTAGGTATAAGTTCTATATGTTTAAAATGAGTATAACGCTCACTATGCGCTAAAAATGCTTAAAATGCGATTTAACGCCGTTTCCGGGTTTTCAAAATAAATCTGGGATTTTTATATTTCCAGAATACTTAAAATAATTTACTTAACATATAAAATCAGTAGGAAAAAGTTTCGGGTCAAAAGAATGCATAAAACTCATTTTATGGCCTAAACGGTCAAAACCGACATAAACCGAAATAACTTAGCGATCTAAGATCCGATCAGCCAAAAATTAAATAAAAATCATCTAAAATCCCAAAATATTATATAACATCAGTGGGTAAAAAGTTTTGTATCAAAACGTGGCCTGAAATGGGTTATATGCGAAAAGGGCCGTTTATGTAACTTAGGAACGTAGTTTTACGCTAATGGCCATAACTCAAAATCTGGACCACCGACTGATCCGAAATTTTCGGTGCAAGTTTATATATTAAAAATAAAGATTTCTATTCTTTCACTTTTCCAAAAATCACGTTTTATATCAAAAAGGGCAAAATAGTCAACTTTTAAGCATAATCGGAAACATGCAAATGAATCGGCTATGTATAGACTCAAACAACAAAAATTCCAGGGAGTTTTACCAAAATAAAAATAGTCAAAAATACTCTCCAATACAGATCTCAAACATGCATGTACGAATCCAAATCGATAGTCTACGAAATAGTCGTTTTACAAGACTTTCGGTTCCGATTCGTATTTATACTAAAGATTGTCGAGTTGATCGTGATAAAACACATTCTTATATTCATTATAAAGCTATCTATGATGATCAAACAGATTGCATGTCCTTTACATTACCATTTAAGCTATTTTTCACAAAAACATTTCTGTTGACTTTTTATGAATGCCTTTGACTCGACAATTAGCATGCAATAAGTGGGAATCAGAGAATACCCTTTTGAGGGTTTGTTTCCCACATAAATACCAACATATATCTGGTTTCAATTTGAGAAATGACTGAGTGAAACTCGTTTAATCATAAAGTCAAAGTATATGAACAATCAGTTTGACTTTTACTAATAATCGATGCAAGAACGAATTAAGGACTGAATTAGAAGCTTACCAAGGTCCTATTGAAGCTTATCTAACACTTGGAATCGGCCTTGATGTCCAGAAATGCTCCAGAGATTGGTTGTGAAGTTCTTGCAAGTTGAGAGCTTCTTGGTTACTATGAAAATGCCCAAGAATTGGTCTTTTGATCTGATTTAAAGCTGGATTCAGAGGTTACTGTTGTCCTAGCCATGCAAGCAATTTTATTGGAGCAATTGGAGGTGAAAAACAGCTGGTTACCACTCAAATTCGGACCCAAATCGCTGCTGTTCGCGAGAACCGGAGCTGGGCGCTGGGTCGCGGCCCGCGTAGGGCCTCAGGCGGGCGCCTGGGGTCTGCAGTTCCAAAGTTTGCCCATTTGTTGCAGTTTTGGTCCCTGTACGTTGGTTGCGATGATTTGGCCATGAATCTTGACTCGTAAACCCTCGAATCTGGTTTTTAAGGACCTTGGGACATTTACCTACATGGTAATGTCCTCGGATAATTTTTCGCTCAACCGAAAAGCCATGAAATTCGACGTTGACGCTTTTAGTCCTTCAAGTACGGTTTTGGCCATAACTTTCTCATACGTTATCGAAACTTCACGAAATTTTAACCACATATTCTAGTGAGTATATTTTAGCATTATAAAGCTTCGGGTCTGCCAAAAGTTCACTCAGAGGTATAAATTAAACATGTTGACACTTTTGGCCCCTATAGTTTGCAATACTTCACTTTTGTGCAATTTCCGCGTCGTATGATCCATGAACCATCCGTTTAAGGTTATAAACATCATGTAAGGTTATCATAGAGTCTATTTATCCATTGTTGACACTTTGGACCCTTACGTTCCATAGTTTTCACTGTTTGTCACTTTTAGTCCCTCTAAAGTATGTTTTCACATACCGGAACCTTATGACACGAGTCAAGGCATTATTGGACGAAATTTTTCGAGGTGTTACATCCTCACCCCCTTAAAAGAAATCTCGTCCCCGAGATTTACTGAAACAAATGAGGGTATTTCTCTTGCATCGTGGATTCCACTTCCCACGTGTATTCGGGACCTCTACGGGCATCCCATTTGACCTTAACAAGAGGCACGTGCTTCCTTCGAAGCTTCTTTACCTGTCGATCCTCAATCGACAAAGGTTTTTCCACAAATTTCAGACTTTCGTCTATGTGTATATCTGTATGCGGTATAACCAGTGATTCGTCAGCGAAACACTTCTTCAAATTACAGATGTGAAACACATTGTGAATAGCACTAAGCTCTTTAGGCAAGTTTAACTTATAAGCGACTGACCCGACACGTTCGATAATCTCGAAAGGTCCTATATATCTCGGGCTTAGCTTGCCTTTCTTTCCGAATCTCATCACACCCTTCCAGGGCGATACTTTGAGCAATACCTTATCACCTACATCGAAGTGAAAATCTTTGCGCTTAGGATCCGCATAACTTTTCTGCCTATCCCTGGCAGCTTTCAAACGATCGCGAATCTGAACGATCTTGTCTGTCGTCTCAAAGACGATATCTGGTCCAGACAACTGGACATCCCCAACTTCTGCCCAACAAATGGGCGATCTACACTTTCTACCGTATAAGGCCTCAAAAGGCGCAGCCTTGATGCTGGAATGGTAGCTATTGTTGTAGGAGAATTCAATTAGTGGTAGGTTCTTATCCCAACTACCACCCAAATCGATCGCACATGCACGAAGCATGTCCTCCAAAGTTTGAATGGTACGCTCACTCTGACCATCCGTCTGAGGATGATAAGCCGTACTAAAATTTAAACGAGTACCCAACGATTGTTGGAAACTCTTCCAAAAATACGACGTATATCTACTATCTCTATCGGAGATAATAGATACAGGTATACCATGTAACGCTACAATCTTATCGACGTATAATTGAGCTAACATATCGGAGCTATACGTCTCCTTGATGGGTAAAAAATGAGCTGACTTAGTCAGTCTGTCTACTATGACCCATATGGTATCATTTCCCTTTTTCGTCTTCGGCAACTTGGTGATGAAATCCATTGTCACCATTTCCCATTTCCATTTGGGAATTTCAGGTTGTTGAAGCAAACCTGACGGCTTCTGATGCTCGGCCTTGACTTGCGCACAAGTCAAGCATTTAGCTACATGCTCAGCTACTGACTTCTTCAAACCAATCCACCAGTAGTTTGCTTTCAAATCCTGGTACATCTTATCAGCTCTAGGATGAACGGAATATTTAGAGCTGTGGGCTTCCTGGAGGATAACAACCCGAAGTCCTCCATAAACTGGAACCCATATTCGTCCGTTTAGTCGTAGCATTCCATCTTTGTCGTAGGATAACTGCTCCTCAGTTACTCCTAACTTTTCTGCAGGATAGTGAGCTTCCAGCACAGCTTCCTTCTGTGCAGCTAACACCCTTTCATTCAAGTTATTTCTTATTTCAATGCGCTTGGCATTGATTCTGATCGGTTTCACCCTTTCCTTTCTGCTTAAGGCGTCGGCAACCACATTTGCCTTGCCTGGATGGTATCTTATCTCACAGTCATAGTCATTTAAAGTTTCCATCCATCGCCTTTGACGCATGTTCAATTCCTTCTGATTGAACAAGTGTTGAAGACTCTTGTGATCTGAATATATTATGCACTTGGTTCCATACAAGTAATGTCTCCATAACTTCAAAGCAAACACAACTGCACCCAATTCCAAATCGTGGGTGGTGTAGTTCTTCTCGTGCACCTTGAGCTGGCGAGAAGCGTAGGCAATGACTTTGCCTTTCTGCATGAGTACACAGCCCATGCCAGTATGTGATGCATCACAATACACCACAAATTCTTCAATACCATAGGGCAATGTCAACACTGGAGCATTGCTCAACTTTTTCTTCAAAATGTCGAAGGATTCCTGCTGCTTAGGGCCCCAATCAAACTTAATCTTCTTACGAGTCAACGAAGTTAGGGGCGCAGCAATTCTCGAAAAGTTCTCGATAAATCGCCTATAATATCCTGCCAATCCGAGGAAACTGCGAATCTCGGTAGGAGTCTTCGGCTCCTGCCAGTTCATGACTGCTTCTACTTTAGCGGGATCTACTTGGATACCACGCTCACTTACCACATGTCCAAGAAACTGGACTTCTTGAAGCCAAAATTCACACTTCGAAAATTTGGCATAAAGCTTCTCCTGATTCAGAAGTTTGAGAATACAACGAAGGTGTTTCTCATGGTCAGCTTGGCTCTTCGAGTAGATAAGGATGTCATCAATAAAGACAATGACGAACTTATCTAAATAAGGCTTGCAGACGCGATTCATGAGATCCATGAACGCGGCTGGTGCGTTTGTGAGCCCAAAAGGCATCACTAGGAACTCGTAATGTCCATAACGAGTCCTAAACGTTGTCTTGTGCACATCTTCATCTTTGACCTTCAACTGATGATAACCGGACCTCAGGTCGATCTTGGAAAAATAGCTTGCTCCTTGCAACTGGTCGAACAGATCGTCGATCCTGGGAAACGGATATCTATTCTTGATAGTGACCTTGTTAAGCTCACGGTAATCGATGCACAGACGCATAGACCCATCCTTCTTTTTAACGAACAAGATTGGTGCTCCCCAAGGAGATGAGCTAGGTCTAATAAAACCTTTAGCTAACAAATCATCCAACTGCGTCCTTAACTCCTTCATCTCCGTTGGTGCCAATCTGTATGGTGCTCTTGCTACAGGCGCTGCGCCTGGAATGATGTCTATCCGAAACTCCACTTGCATATCTAGTGGCAAACCAGGTAGCTCTTCAGGGAATACCTCAGGATATTCTGAGATAACAGGGATATCCTAAATCTTCGGCTTCGGCTCATCAATGGTAACTTGTGCCATATAAATGACACATCCTTTCTGCATGCATCTGAATGCCTTGAGCATGGACACTTGCTCCGGCAATCCATGATGGGTATCTCCTTGAATAGTAAGTGACTCACCAGACGGAGTCTTCACTATCACCTGCTTTCTGTTGCACAGAATCTGGGCTTGGTTACTCGATAACCAAACCATGCCTATCACTATGTCGAATCCAGCTAGCTTAAAGGGAAGCAAGGATAACGGGAAAGAATGATTCCTAATGGATATAACACATCCATCTAGAACAGTCGAGGCGGTTTCTATGGTTCCATCGGCTAATTCAACCTCATATTTCACACTTAAGGTTTTAACAGGAAGGTTCAACAATTTACAAAACTTATCGTCTACAAACGACTTATCAGCTCCTGAATCAAATAGGACTCTAGCAAAAACATCATTTACAAGAAACGTACCTGTAATAACGTTGTCATCAAGAACTGCCTCCTTGGCGTCCATTCTGAAGACTCTCGCATTAGTTTTCTTCCCGTCGTCAGCTTTCTTTGCATTCTTTGGGCAGTTGGGCCGAATGTGCCCTTTCTCGTTGCAACCAAAACAAGTTGCATCCTTCATCTTCTTGCAATCTAAGGCCTTATGATCTGTGGACTTGCAGATTCCACATCGCCTTTCTTGAGACTGGGATTTCGTCTCCAAACGACATTTCCCAAAATGGTGTCTCTTGCAGTTCTTGCATCTAGGTTTTTCACCCGACTGATCTCCTTTCTTGAACCCCGACCCTTTCCTATGGTCGTTGTTTCCCTTGTGTCGTTTCTCAGATCTTCGTGAGGCGTCATCCTCACGTTTCCTCTTGTTTTCCTCTGAGCTCTTCATAGCTCTCAGTCTGACTACATCTTGAGTGAGGGATAGGGATAGATCAGCTACGGATCTAAATGTCGTAGGCCTTGAAGCCTTGACGCTTGCCTTTATCTCCGGTGCCAGACCCCCAATAAATCGAGCAATCCTTCGGGCTCCGGGGTCACCAGATAAGGCACTAACCGTGATAAAGTGTTGAACGTAGTAAGATACGCTTGACAATCGAGGTTCTTCATAACTAGAGATACAAAATCCGATTCAATTCTTTCGACCTCATGCTGCGGGCAGAAATTCTCTTTGATCAGGGCCACAAACTGTTCCCATGACAAACCGTACAGAGTGGCCTTACCGGCAGCTTGTAGGAGTGACTTCCACCATGCTAACGCATCTCCCTTGAACGACTGGGACACGTACTTCACGACGTCCCTATCAGCACACCCGCTGATATCAACCACAGTATCCATCTCATCAATTCACGTCATGCAATCTACTGCTCCTTTTTCCCCAGTAAAATCTCTGAGTTTGCAAGATACGAAATATTTGTACGTACAGGACTTGCTGTGCGTATCATGTTTCAGCTTGACTTCTTGCTTAGGAATACTGCTGTGGTTGGAGGAGTGGTTATCATCCTCATCTTTCTTCGGCTCACTCTTTTTAGAAGGTGGCTTACTATGAGCCTCAGAATGAGTCTTGGGCTTTACGTGCGTTACTATTCGGGTCCTACTCCGAGTACCGCTAGATTCCCTGAATTGCCTATCCATAGCTTTGGCAACAACGTTATCTATCAGTGCTTGCAATTCTTCACCAGTGACGTGAATCCTGGTATTATCTGGGTGTTCTCCAGAATGACTGTTGGTTTCCTCCGATTTGGCCATTGTAGCTTTAAGCTACAATAAAGGACAAGGTCTAATTTAGAACCTAACAGTATTATCGTTCTAGACGATTTATTAACCATGGTATCAAGAACCTTAACAGTTAATTTAATAAATTTCATTCAGGCTCTTATTAGCAATCAAGGAATGAAAATATATATATTGGCATCATAGGCCTAGTCACTACGGTCAGCTACTAAATTGTAAATTTAGATTTTTATAGGATTATAAATTGTATAATTAAACAAATAATCCTTTACTAGACAGAGGGTCATAAACCACAACTGCCACTATATGACATAGTCATAACCCGTAGGTATCAAGTCATTAATAGGCTTGTATACAGATATAATCTGTAGATAATTTATTAAAAAGGGTGGCTTGTGTGATTTTTCAGATCACGCTTAGCCAGGAATGTTAACATGTTTTCAGATGTTAACAGGGAGTTGAATCTTTTCAACCAGGTTTTACCATCATGGCCAGGCCTGTTAATAAGGCATTCAAGCTAGGTTATACCTTACTAAGATTCTTGTAAGATGGCAAATCAAATTAAAATTGATATTTTCCATTATTTAAATATTAAATTCATGCACATAAATAAAATGAGAAATTCAAATTAACCATTTCAAATTTTGAATAAAGTACTAGTACATCTTTGCCCTAAACGGGACTTTAATTCAAATAACATGAATAACATGCCCGCGCAGGGGCTAAACAAATAACAACAACAACAAACAAAAAAAAAATAAACCCACGCAGGGGTTAACAGAACAACATACCCACGCAGGGGTAGAATAAGGAAATATACCCACGCAGGGGTAGAATACGGAAATATACCCACGCAGGGGTAGAATACCGGAATAGATGTCCACGCAGGGACATGAGTAAAAGAGCTAACAACAAAGGATTCAACGATCCTTCTTACTCTTACCCTTGAGCAAATCAAACATCTTCTTGAACATGCCATCGTTGCGTCGGCGATCAGCTCGCATCTCATGTTGCAAATCACGTCGTACATTGTTTATTCCTTGCAGGATTTCCTGAACCTGCGGCGGCGACATCATAGGTGCCGGCGGTGGTGGCTGGTACTGCTGTGGCTGCGATGGCTGCTGGTAGCTCTGCGGTGGGAAACCAAAAGCTGATGGTCCCGTAGCCCAGGGACCTCCAAATGTACTCTCCTGGTTGAGAGGGTTGTAGCCTGAGGCTAACCAATAGGGATCTCCCGTATAATCATAACCGGGAGGGAAAGTCGACTCAAACGGGTTAAACTGCGCTGCGCTGGCGTAAGCCGGAATTGGCTCTCCGAAGTTCTGCGGCGGCAGAGGCGGAATCGGTGCAGAAGTGACCTCCAAAACGGGATGCGGAGACTCCCCCATCTCGGACTCCTCATGAAGAGGTGAGTAGCGGCTGCTACCAATGTGCGGAGGGGTACCAATGCGAATCCCTCCTCGCATAGACATACGCGCATTCCTCCGTGGCCTCTGAGGCGGAGGTGGCAAAACTGGTGGTGGCGGTGGCGACGGAGTGATCACGTCGCGCCAGAGGGCCTCAGATAGGTCCTGCTGCAAGGGCGGCTGCTGAAGCTGCTGCTGCTGAGAGTGGTGCTGCGAGTGCACCGGCGAACCATGGCGAGACTGGAGCATCGGAGAGTTGTGGTGGCTGGGGATGTAATACCAATCGTGCTGCCTGAACTTCTCCTCAAAGCTATCAACACCATTGTAGGGTGATCCCCTAAATGGTGACCCATCCGATATCTCGATAGGATGGTTGGGCGTACCTGACGGTGGCAGTGAAGGGTCCGTGTCCTCGTCAACTTCCATCTCGGGACCACCAGAGAAGTGGTCTTCAGGTCCTAGTGGGTTATGACCCACTGGCTCATCCAAGGAAGCGTCAGGGTTGTATAGGCCCTGATAAGCTGGTGCTGGGTAGTGGTGAGGTGACTGATGAAGAGGTATATAAGATCCATGGGAACCATGGGGCCCATTTTCCGAGTGGGGCCCAAATGATTGGGGTAGTGATGGCGAAGTGCTCGCAGATACCGAGTGCCTGGCTGGCTCGGCAAATGATCTCCAAAGATCGTTGGCTGCGGTGTTGTGCGAAGCTGATGGAGCTCGCCTGTGTGAGGGTCCTGCCTCATGATCGTGCGATGTGGCGAATCCTCCTCGTCCTCGCATACGTGGCGGCATGATGAACCTGTCAAAAATTTAAACAAGTTGCACAACAAAATATATAAGACAAAGCTAATAATAAAAATAATGATAAAATAAACGAAATGTCGAATATTTCCTAAGTTCTTTGTCTAGACTCGAAAATCGAGGATTGTGCAATTGTGTAACTGAGATTAAACACAAAAGACTAGTGTTTAATTCACTCAGCGTTGGCTCTGATACCAACCTGTCACACCCCGATCTCCACGTGCCACCGGTGGGCCCGGTGTGGGGTACAGTGACGTAGTTGGCATCGTCATAGACAAACAACACAATATAATAATGCACAGCGGAAGCAGAATAGATACATTTCAACTTTTAATAAATTGCAATAATAAATATCACAGTAGTTGAAACGGATCCACAGGCGGATCAAATAAAAATAAGAATAAATTGTTCAACAGTTATTTGTCGTCCGAGCTTGCGAGACTATTGTGGACGCTCTAGGAAACAGCCAGCCTATTTCGTTTAGTACCTGCACTTAACCTTTTGGGAAAAATACGTCAGTTTACACTGGTAAATACAAATCGACTGACTCATTTTGAAAATGATTGAAAATTGATTTAAATGCACAAGGCATAAATATTTTTATTAACTTGGGATAATTATGCAATATAAACTTGTGAACGATTTACATGCACTCGTATCTTTGGTGGCCCGGGATCTACTGTCCGGGCTAAAGATTAAATAACACACCACATTAAAGAGTTATACACGCCGAGTGTACGCCTACACCCCGTGCTCTGGTCGTGGCCATCTCGTAAGATAATGCCAAGGATATCCGGGACACGGTCAATAACCCCCCAAAGCCTAAAGTAAGACAAGACTGTTTAAACGAGTCGCACAAGATATTCAAGACTGTACACCCATAAGGTGCAGGACTTGTGCGCCCGATCAAGCGGTATTTTAAATACCGTACCCCAAGCCCGTATAGGGAAAATAAGTCAAAATGTATTTACCTGAGCAAGTATGTAACACAATCGGTAAGTGTGGTAGCTTTTACTGGGCCTCCTAATCTGGAACAAAGGTTTATAATTAACCTATTAGATTCCTAACGGGTCTTTTATTTAAGCCTAAGCTTTGACCAGTTATTTTTAAAGATGATACGGTACAAGCGCAAGATTAAGCGAAAGACCGGATAGAATGTGATTTAGAACCGACAAGTTTGAATACTTGTATAATATGGGTATACTAAATACATTCTGGATTTTGAGATAAAAATGATAACGTTTGACCCGTTTCGGTCAATTTACGCAAACTAGTTACGTAAATCGAACCGAACGCAAAAAGGGCGTTACGGGTAGCCAAAAGAGTCAAATGCAAGTTCCCTAAGATAATATGCTTTAAATATGATATAATATCAGTAAGTTATGTTCTATATTGCCCGGAATAATTTTAAACTCAATTTATGCCTTAGAAGGGCATTTTGGTCATTTAAAAGATTATAAAAGAGTCATATTAGAAATCTGAGTTTCGGGTCTGGTTTATACAGTAAATATACTCCATTTAACATATTATATCAGTAGGGTATGACCCATATACCAAACTTAACATTTAAAAAATCAAACTATGCACCGTAGGGGTATTTTAGTAATTTCACAAGGGCTAAAACTGCCAAAACGGGAAATCTGAGTTCATATACTTATACTTACTGTTATTATGTGAAAATATGCTAATTACATCAGTAGGTATAAGTTCTATATGTTTAAAATGAGTATAACGCTCACTATGCGCTAAAAATGCTTAAAATGCGATTTAACGCCGTTTCCGGGTTTTCAAAATAAATCTGGGATTTTTATATTTCCAGAATACTTAAAATAATTTACTTAACATATAAAATCAGTAGGAAAAAGTTTCGGGTCAAAAGAATGCATAAAACTCATTTTATGGCCTAAACGGTCAAAACCGACATAAACCGAAATAACTTAGCGATCTAAGATCCGATCAGCCAAAAATTAAATAAAAATCATCTAAAATCCCAAAATATTATATAACATCAGTGGGTAAAAAGTTTTGTATCAAAACGTGGCCTGAAATGGGTTATATGCGAAAAGGGCCGTTTATGTAACTTAGGAACGTAGTTTTACGCTAATGGCCATAACTCAAAATCTGGACCACCGACTGATCCGAAATTTTCGGTGCAAGTTTATATATTAAAAATAAAGATTTCTATTCTTTCACTTTTCCAAAAATCACGTTTTATATCAAAAAGGGCAAAATAGTCAACTTTTAAGCATAATCGGAAACATGCAAATGAATCGGCTATGTATAGACTCAAACAACAAAAATTCTAGGGAGTTTTACCAAAATAAAAATAGTCAAAAATACTCTCCAATACAGATCTCAAACATGCATGTACGAATCCGAATCGATAGTCTACGAAATAGTCGTTTTACAAGACTTTCGGTTCCGATTCGTATTTATACTAAAGATTGTCGAGTTGATCGTGATAAAACACATTCTTATATTCATTATAAAGCTATCTATGATGATCAAACAGATTGCATGTCCTTTACATTACCATTTAAGCTATTTTTCACAAAAACATTTCTGTTGACTTTTTATGAATGCCTTTGACTCGACAATTAGCATGCAATAAGTGGGAATCAGAGAATACCCTTTTGAGGGTTTGTTTCCCACATAAATACCAACATATATCTGGTTTCAATTTGAGAAATGACTGAGTGAAACTCGTTTAATCATAAAGTCAAAGTATATGAACAATCAGTTTGACTTTTACTAATAATCGATGCAAGAACGAATTAAGGACTAAATTAGAAGCTTACCAAGGTCCTATTGAAGCTTATCTAACACTTGGAATCGGCCTTGATGTCCAGAAATGCTCCAGAGATTGCTTGTGAAGTTCTTGCAAGTTGAGAGCTTCTTGGTTACTATGAAAATGCCTAAGAATTGGTCTTTTGATCTGATTTAAAGCTGGATTCAGAGGTTACTGTTGTCCTAGCCATGCAAGCAATTTTATTGGAGCAATTGGAGGTGAAAAACAGCTGGTTACCACTCAAATTCGGACCCAAATCGCTGCTGTTCGTGAGAACCGGAGCTGGGCGCTGGGTCGCGGCCCGCGTAGGGCCTCAGGCGGGCGCCTGGGGTCTGCAGTTCCAAAGTTTGCCCATTTGTTGCAGTTTTGGTCCCTGTACTTTGGTTGCGATGATTTGGCCATGAATCTTGACTCGTAAACCCTCGAATCTGGTTTTTAAGGACCTTGGGACATTTACCTACATGGTAATGTCCTCGGATAATTTTGCGCTCAACCGAAAAGCCATGAAATTCGACGTTGACGCTTTTAGTCCTTCAAGTACGGTTTTGGCCATTACTTTCTCATACGTTATCGAAACTTCACGAAATTTTAACCACATATTCTAGTGAGTATATTTTAGCATTATAAAGCTTCGGGTCTGCCAAAAGTTCACTCAGAGGTATAAATTAAACATGTTGACACTTTTGGCCCCTATAGTTTGCAATACTTCACTTTTGTGCAATTTCCGCGTCGTATGATCCATGAACCATCCGTTTAAGGTTATAAACATTATGTAAGGTTATCATAGAGTCTATTTATCCATTGTTGACACTTTGGACCCTTACGTTCCATAGTTTTCACTGTTTGTCACTTTTAGTCCCTCTAAAGTATGTTTTCACATACCGGAACCTTATGACACGTGTCAAGGCATTATTGGACGAAATTTTTCGAGGTGTTACAGTTACGAGCACTGTTCTGGGTATAGTCTGGTTTTTAATAAAACGTTTTCCCATATTAAAACCAAGTTCTCTATAACCAATGGCTCTGATACCAATCTGTCACACCCCTAAAACCCACCTGCGGAGTATCACCGCTTGGGAGCGTGACTGACCAGGATCAAGCCACCAATCATATTGAACATGTAAATAAGTAGTAATAATTATCCATCAATACGAAAGGTGTTTATCAAAAACCAACATAATTAAGTGAAGCGGAAGCATCTAAGTAAAACCCAAACGTAAGTGTTAATGTATGTAATATCATAAGTGTTCAAATAGCATCACAATCCAGTTGCCCACAACGACCTGCTCCTCCTTGTGCAAGCTCCATAATATACCTAAGGTCCTGCAAGGCATGCGGTAGATGGTCAACAAATAGTTGAGCGAGTTCACAGAAAGTAAGTTCATAACAATAATGCGTAAGTTCATCTAGTGGGGGCTTCCCATGCATGTAGGTACTAATGGTGGGGGTTTCCCATGTCTTATATATATATTACTAGTGGGGGATTCCCATGTTTATCTTTACCAGTGAGGGCTTCCCAATATGGTACTTACTAGACTATTTGCAACCATGTGTACTTCTTAAACCGAGTACAGGATTACGTACTAAGTCAGGCAGGATTTACGTGAGCGCCCTTCCCCGAGGACAGTGGTACGCGTGGGGTTTACGTAGGATTTACCTAAGTGTCCTTCCGACCCGGAAGACAGTAGTGGGTATTAGGTTACGCAGGATTTACGTAAGTGTCCTCCCGACCCGGGTGACAATGGTAGATACTAGTTTACGTAGGTTTTACGTAGGTGTCCTGACTAGCCTGAGGACGATGGTCTATAGTCTAGTGATTGCGTAAGTACGAGTATTCATTCCATATCAACATTTCCAACCGAATTCCCAACCCGGGAATCCCATGCCTTGGCTGTGTGAACTCACCTTGGATTGCTCGGCAGATACACAAAGAGGTTTCTTGAACTAAGGAGGTCAACCACGTCCTAACAGGGTTACCATACAAGTCAGGTTTTGACTCCAAGTAATACACGTATGTTTACACATAGTCTAACAAGTCACGAGCACGTATAGTTCATGAGAACACGTATTCAGTCAAACACACTTTAATAGTTAATGCCGTATGTAAGATTTGGACTCGCACAAGCCCAACATCCTTGTGCGATTCATCCGATGAAATCCAATAGTTCCCGGCCCAAATAACATAACAGTCCAATTAGCAGTCAAGTACGTAAACCCAATTACCTGGCCCAATCGGTTGGGCCCGTGATAGTGTAGGTCCAAAACAGTGTGCGTGTATAACTGGTCTCGAGTCGCAACCAGCAATCTCGAGTCGCAACAGGAGGTTTCGAGTCGCAAGAGCTGGTTTCGACTCGTCATGGTCCGGTCTCGAGTCGCAACGGGACTCGCAACCGTGGTCTCGGCTTGTCATGGTCTGGTTTCGAGTCGCAACGGGACTCGCAACCATGATCTCGGCTCGTGCTGCTGTGTGTGGGTGTGAGGTTTCGAGTCGCAACTGGAGGTATCGACTCGCAACCGTGTGGCTATCAAATGTAACAACTTTCCATAATCTAATTCAATCAGTTCCGTGATTCAAGCAAACATCTTTGGCAGTTTCACAATTTGGATCAAATCACAGTTTATTCAGAAATCAAACATGTTCATCTCAAGAACATCTATATGCCAACATGCAGAATATATACTCGGATTCATGCGATTAATAGAATTACCAACTATCATGCAACCTAAGTCATAACCCCTTATCAATATTACAACCGGTTAATCAACATATATTCAAACAAGAACAATAACAATAGTAGTAGCCTTCAATCCGATTACCATGCATTCATAACATCATACAACCTATGAATCAAGTTACTAGCATGCATAACCCTAAAGTAATCATATGAAATCAAAACAAATATAACATCAACATCACCAAACATGAAATCGGTGAACATCTACTAACCGGGTGAAAGTAGGGGATCGATTCGGTTCACGAGCTTCGTGTGGTGTTTGCCGTCGGGTTCCAAAGCAAACGAGAGAGAGAGAGAGAGAGAGGAAGTCTAGGGTTTGTGTGTTAATGTGTTTTTGTGACAATTGAGAATACCAATCCCCAACTAGGGAAATTTACACGGTCAAGAGGAGTGGGCCGAGCCCAACTCGGCTGCCCCATGGTGTATGGTATCCGATTACAAGGTGTGGCCCAAATGGGCTTGTGTGACCGGTTAGCCTTGTGCGATTGGTTATGGTGTGCGGTTTGGGTTCGTGTAACATTCACATAACATACATACACACATAATGCACATACACACATAATGCACATAATAACATAACATTCATTAGATCGAAGTATCACATAGGCACGCAACGTTACACAAGATAAGTCTAAAGTACGAGTTGTCACATTATCCCCAACTAAAAAGAAATTTCGTCCCGAAATTTGGTATGCACGCACTGAGGAAGCTAGATAAGTTGCATCGTTCACTGGTTTTCCTGGGGTGTCACATAACCAATGGCTCTGATACCAATCTCTCACACCCCCAAAAATCCACCCGCGGAGTACCACCGCTTGGAGGCATGACACGACCAGGATCAAGCCACCAATCATATCGAACATATAAGTGAATAGTAAACATAAATGTATATCAACCCATAATATGAAAGGTGTTCAAATAACATAGTTTAAGTAGCGGAAGCATAGTATAAAATCCAACGTAATTATTAAGTTTTCAACTGTCATAAGTGTTTATCAAAACGTCCACGATCCATGTCCACAACGTCTGCGCCTCCCGTGCAAGCTCCATGTATACCTAAGGTCCTGCAAAGGCATGTAACAGAGAGTCAACAACTAGTTGAGCGAGTTCACAGTTGGTTATTCAGTGTTTGTGATAGAATAGTAAAGCGTATGTTCGTTTAGTAAACCATATATCGTATGCATTTGTATCGCAGCCCTCTAGGCATGTGTGCGAAGATTAGTGGGAGTTTCCCAAGTATTCTAGACTAGGTATATTTGTATCGCAGCCCACCCGGCATGTGTGCGAAGTTTAGTGTATAGTTCGCAGCCATTCTAGGCATGTGTGCGAAGATTAGTTCTATTATCGCAGCCATTCCCGGCGTGTGTGCGAAGAGAAGTATTTGTATCACTAGTCTAGCAGTATCTATCAATGTCCCTTCCTCTCCCGAGGCCCATAGTACGTAATCCCGATAATAACTTAAGTACAAGAAATCTTCCAACCCATTCCCGACCCTGGGAATCCCATGCCTTGGTAAGAGTGTGAACTCCCCTTGGTTTGCTCGGCAGATACACAGAAAGGTAAATCAAGCTATTTGGTGGTCAACCACGTCCTACCATGGTTACCATACAAGTCAGGTTCATATTCAAGTAGTGCACACATATTCTACACATATTGTACACAAGTAACGATCATGGCATACACGTCTAGCATGGCAGTTCAACAACAGCACAAGTTCAACAGTATCATCACATAAACAAACAAAGCCCAACAGTGCGGCCCAATTACTTGGGCCCGTAACAGTGTGCAAGTCCAAATCAGTGTGCATGTGTTCGTGGTCTCGAGTCGAGACTAGAGATCTCGAGTCGAGACAGTGTGGTCTCGAGTTGTGCTGGCCTCAAGGTCTCGAGTCGCAACCAAAGAGGTCTCGAGTCATGCATGTACTAGTCGAGACTAGGCGGTCTCGAGTCGCTACAGGACCCGCAACCATGGTCTCGAGCTATGCTGTTTGTGTGCGGGTGTTGTGGTCTCGAGTCGAGACAGTGGGGTCTCGACTCGCAATCCCTTGTCGAGTCCATAATTTCCGTATCCTTTGCTAACAATTTTTGGCAGTTTCAAATCAGATCGATCAACAGTTTCTATCATGTTTTCAAACGAATCAAAACAGCAATCATAATCATTTAGCAACCCTAATCAAGATCTAAGCAAGAACAATCAACCAAGTCATCATACAAAACATACCATCGGATTATTAAGCTAGTAGATTCTGGACTAACATGCATCCTAAATCATGTGCATAGCAATATCCGAATACACTTTCATGGAAATCAATTTACACACAAACAGTTCTAGATCATCATCATACAAATCCGATTCCTATGAACACTTTCAAACGTACATGTGAACCGATCATTATGAACATCAACATTAACAGTTTACCTATCTAAATCCTCATGTAAAGCATACATACCACAACATCATGCAACAACAATCAATAATCATAACACTAACCGGTTAGAGGTGAGGACAAGGCGGGATATGAACACAAAAGCTTCGAGAGAGGGAGGTGTTGCTGTCGGCTTCACGAGAGAGAGAGAAGGAGAGCATGTAGGGTTTGTGTGTGTAAAGTGTTTTGCAACAATGAAGAGTATACCCCTACCTCCTAGTGTTATGCGTGCAATTGAAGTGGGCCGAACCCATCATTGGGCCGCCCTTAGGTAGCGTTCGTTTCATGGAATGGAATGGAATGGAATTAGGAAGTTTTTCTTTGTAAAATTGATCTTGGTTGGGGGAGGGAGGAATTTGAAATCCCATGAATTTCTTTAATCAATGAAATTTGTGACTATTTCAACATTCCATTCCATTCCTTCATTAGAGTGAAGGATTTCTAAGGAATGTTGAAATAGTCACAAATTTCATTGATTAAAGAAATTCATGGGATTTCAAATTCCTCCCTCTCCCAACCAAGATCAATTTTACAAAGAAAAACTTCCTAATTCCATTCCATTCCATTCCATTCCATGAAACGAACGCTACCTTAAGGTCTCGAGTTGGGTACATGGTTTGCGAGTGGGGTTGGGCCGAGAGAAAGATGTGCGGTCAAGAACAAAGTGTGCGGCCTAAATTTGATAACATGTAACATAATAAAATTCATAACATTCAACGCAATCACACATATCAACTAGTCACGCAACGTTCATACAAGTTTCAATAAGCACAAAGATAGATTCTGAAATACGAGTTGTCACAGATTGATTGCTTGGCAAGCTTATGGTAGAAGTAAGTTCCATGCCGCTCTCGAGTGATTCACTAAAAATACACCTTTAGCCGAGTGTTGAGTGATCCCCCGTAAGGTATGTGAACTTGTATATAAATGGAATTTTTAGAAGGCATGTTATGCCCTAATAAGTAATTAATCTTATGAAACGTTTTTAATAAATCATGACGAATAGGTTTGTAAATAAATAAAAGTAAAACTTAATAAAGAATCTTGGAAATCCCGACACTCTATGACAAGCCCAAAAAACCTTCTCTTCTACCCATTCCATTTGGGAGTGAAAAAAACCACATTATAACGAGTTTTGCTTGAGGACAAGCAAAGATTCAAGTGTGGGGGCATTTGATGTGCACAAAATGCAACATATAAATTACATCAATTGTGGCATAAAACTAACCCTTTTTTAGTACTAATGTTGGAAAAAGTGTGCTTTTCTCTTCCTTTTGTATTTTCAGGATTAAATGAGCTCAAATAGACAAAAGAAGCAAAACGGCAGCTAAATCTAACATAAATACAAGAAAAGGAGCAAACGTGGCATGCCCGACCTCCCGACAGCATCTTCACAAGCAAAACAAGAAGACAGAAGACTGAACACGCCCCGTGCTCAGTGAGCACGGGGGCGTGCCCAAGTGTCAGCAGAAAAGACAAAGTTGTAGAAGCTTCCATCGTTCACCACGGGGCCATGCTCAGCGGACACGGGGCCGTGGTCAACTATAAGATTCGCGGAATCCACGCAAATCTTCATAGTACAAATATGCTTCTGCACACGGGGTCGTGCTCAGCGGACACGGGGGCGTGGACAACTAATGCAGACAAACTTCATTTAATGAAGAAAGAGAGGAGGATGGACATGGGGCCGTGCCCAGTGTACACGGGGTCGTGCCCAAGCTTCTGTTCAGCCTTTAAATAGGAGTGCTTGGAGCTCTTGCAAATCATCCCTTGGCACACCACCTCTCTCACACTTCACCCACCACCCACCACCATCACAACACCATCATCCACCACCATCATCCATTGTCCATCATAGAGTGTGTGAGTCGTCTCGGGATCCAAGATTGATCGTAAGAGTTCTTGACAATCAAAGGCCATGTTTGCCTAAGTCTCTTACATCACTTGGTGAAGACAAGAGTTTAGTGTAATACTTTTTATTTTTAATCTTTTGCACTTTTTAATTGGTTTTGTATTAATGACTTTAATTACTAGTTTCTTATGTTGAAGGTGATTCTTCCTTATCGTTTGTCCGTGGTGTCTTGGCATTATTTTACTGTCTATATAAAATAAAAGATTTTCACCATTCATATCTCCAAGGTCTATATGGAGGTATGTTGGCTATCTGGTCGGCGGTTAAGGGAACGGTTTGGTAAGAGTCTTGCCATTGTTCAGTGTATAGATCCTGCAAAGGACCTGGGTCAAATTTAGTAGGACCTCCTCCTTCAATACCCAACGGTATTGGATGGCGGGGGTCCAAACTCTTTGACCCCCTCATAAGTTAAACTACTATTAAAACTTTAACCCGGCTACTTAGGACTGTATCCTTGTTGACTCAGACTACTTAGCCGAGGGTAACGTCGCCTTCAAAAGAGCGACCTACCACATTATGCATTAATAACTTAATTAGTTATCTTTCAATAATCCGACCCTTTAGGATTGTATCCTTGCTGACTCAAACTACTGGGTTGAGGGTAACGTCACCTTCAAAAGAGGGGCCTACTACAATAACTAAGATAATCTCTTAAACAAGTGCAAAAGTGCGAAAATAATCAAAGGTTACACTACACACGAGTCGGATCCAAGTGATTCATCTTGTCTATCTGTTTTTACTTTATTTTCAGCATTTTAGTTAGTTTTATTTTTCTAGTTTAAAAACCTTTTTCTAACATTTTGATTTGATTAGACGTTGAGGATAAACCGATACTAAAAGCTCTTGTGTCCTTGGACGACCTCAGTATCTTACCAACACTATACTACGTCCACGATGGGTGCACTTGCCCATATGTGTGTTTAGTGTCAGTGAATATCGTGTTTGTAAATTTAAAACTTGGCTAAAAAGTGTAAAAAGGGCTTAAAATATACACCTAAAATATATTACACCTAACACGCATCACCTATACACTGACCGATTTGAACAATTAAGCCTACTTTGCCCCACTATGGTCACACCTTTGGATCGGGCCATTGAGAAATACATTGATGGTTTACCTGACCCTGTCCAAGATATTGTCATTGGCAGCCAACCTGCCATGCTCAGGGAGGCTAAGGAATTAGCTACTATCTTAACTGATTCACAGGTTAGAAAAGGTAAATTATCTCGACAAGGAAACAAGAAACAAGACACCGAATCTGTTACCGAGAATTCGATTAGATCAAAGGCCGAATCTTCTAAAAGTTCTAAGAAACGCAAGGCTTCAAAGAATTTTGCAATTCCCACACCTACTCCACTGAACTCAGTACCTTTTAAGGGATTTTATCATGGGAAACAACCTCAGTGCAATCATTGCAATTATCATCATGCATCAAATTCCCCTTGTCGCCAGTGTACAATTTGTGGTCTATTTGGACATCTAGCTGTGACCTGTAGTATCCAGAACCGAGCAGCCCCTACTCAGACTCGCCCAAGAGCATGTTTCAATTGTGGTTACTTAAATCATTTCAAGCGAAACTGCCCCGAGCTTGCCAATGCTAATGGACGATCATTCAACATCAACGAGGCTCAAGCTAATGATCAAGCGCTTATGATCATTTGAACCTCTAGATTTCCTGTTTATTTTCAAGAACAATGTACATATTTTAATTATGTTTGTAATGACGATATAAATTTCAAGAAGTTTATCTTTATCTTTGTTATTTAATTTTCAATTTCAAACTCTAATGTGATTGCACTATGTGTGATTTAAAATTTCCTGATAATTTTGAGGATTCCGTTCCTTAGGAACTAAAACTTATAATTTAGTATAATGTGATTGCACTCTAGTGCATTTGTACAAATTTGGTAACACGATCAATACAAGTTAATACTGTTTTATAATCATAGCATTATATACGTGATTTGTTTATCTAAAATGTATAGCACATGATTATAAATTCAATTTTCTTCGTATGCTGATTTAAAGTACTTAGTTTGTTAACTTAGCATACCTAGCACATGAATTGAGAACATTTTCTTGATATGCTTATATTAAGATGATAATGTATGTATATGAATTATATATGTTGCATTCTACCTGTTTGGTTAAGTATGAAACATATATAAATGTTCGTACTAGAATGAAATACCTACTCCCAATTTGTTGCATACTTAGTACATTATTTTACCTTTACATTTTATGCTATGTATGTCCGTTTAGTGCATACTTAGTACATTGTTTTACATTTAATTTCATGCTATGTATGTCCATTTAGTGCATACTTAGTACATTGTTTTACATTTCATTTCATGCTATGTATGTCCATTTAGTGCATACTTAGTACATTGTTTTACATTTCATTTCATGCTATGTATGTCCGTTTAGTGCATACTTAGTACATTGTTTTACATTTCATTTTATGCTATGTACGTCTGTTTAGTGCATACTTAGTACATTGTTTGACATTTCATATCATGCTATGTATGTCCATTTAGTGCATACTTAGTACATTGTTTTACATTTCATTTCATGCTATGTATGTCCATTTAGTGCATACTTATTACATTGTTTTACATTTCATTTCATGCTATGTATGTCCATTTAGTGCATACTTAGTACATTGTTTTACATTTCATTTCATGCTATGTATGTCCATTTAGTGCATACTTAGTACATTGTTTTACATTTCATTTCATGCTATGTATGTCCGTTTAGTGCATACTTAGTACATTGTTTTACATTTCATTTTATGCTATGTACGTCCATTTAGTGCATACTTAGTACATTGTTTTACATTTCATTTCATGCTATGTATGTCCATTTAGTGCATACTTAGTACATTGTTTTACATTACATTTTATGCTATGTACGTCCGTTTAGTGCATACTTAGTACATTGTTTTACATTTCATTTCATGCTATGTATGTCCATTTAGTGCATACTTAGTACATTGTTTTATATTACATTTTATGCTACGTATGTCCATTTAGTGCATACTTAGTACATTTTTTACATTACCTTTTATGCCATGTATGTCCATTTAGTTCATACTTAGTACATTATTTTCATAAAACATGCTTACATTTTGGTATGACATTTGGTTTGTTGAAATGGGATAATAAGTATCGTTATTATTGCTAGTATGAAATGCAGTTCGATTTGACAGATGTTATGTTGTGACAATGTTTATTTGATTTAGACGATAGTTCGACCTTATTATTTGTTTACCCTTGCTTAACAAGAGGAGCTATGTGGACCATGTGACGAAATGAGTAATTATGGGTGCACACTTAATTATGAGTTTCGACGCATGAGAATCATAGTAAGCCTTGTTAAGTATGGTGGCGTAAAATCTAGAGTGATTAAGGTTACAGGAAAAAGTATGATGCGATAAGAACATGGTGGATACGCCGATGGTACTTCCTACATATAAGTGTTCTTACTGTGTTATTATTCAGAACGTTACTAAGACCACTTGGTGATTTTATGTTATCTTGGACCATTATGTAATTATGTGTTTGTTTGTTATTTGAGTGTTTGTTTTTGATAGATAATAGCAAGTACATTCATTAACTCAAATCGAGCCGATCGGGAGTTTGATATGGTGTTAAAGGTGACGATCTTGATGCCATAGGTATGTTGACCCGTCTCCTATGCATGAGATGCTCATGGTGCATTGGATGTACCTCGTGGGATGTTAGAAACCGTGTACGTGAAGGGCTTGAATGTACACCCCCTTTGTTTTCTAGGAATTACACTAGGAGCTTAGTATAACATAGTGCCATACTTAAATGATTTTTTAACACTAGTCGACTATCACAAGTTTCAAAGGATTGAATACCTTGAGATACTTTGGATACCCGCAATCACATTTTGAATTCCTTAAAATTTCCAAATGATGCTTCGCATCTTTGGGATCTAGCAATATGCTTATCCATTAGTTGTTTCAATTCCATTCTACGGTCTTCTTTGAATAAATTTCGGGACGAAATTTCCTGAAGTAGGGGAGAATGTGACACTTGTGCTCCGTAAACACACACAATTTAGGACACTATCTTTTATCAAAGAAACAATGTGTTTTGATCTCAAAAATTTGTTTATTTTGGTTTTACAATTCCACATTTTGATTATAGTTCATTTTCAAGCTTTAAATCGGTTTCTCGAAAGTTAAACGCGAACTGATGCGTAAACGTAATCAGTTTAATACGGAAAACACTCCGGAATAGTGACATAGGCTTAAAATACATTAAATAACTTTTAGATAACTTAGAAATAAGTTTTGAAGGCTTTGGTGTGTCAAAAACAAGTTTATTCACACTTAGGGACTATTTGCGTCAAACTGCGAAAGTCTGCTGATTCACATAGTATTGCACATTCCGGAACATGATTATAAGTTAAATATGCCCTAAATATCCTTCACATGGCTTAGAAATAGGCTTTGAGGTGTTTGGTGCGCAAAAAATAAACCTTCTTGATCAATAGGGACTAAAAGCGTCAAAAAGTGCATAAGTTTGCATTTTCGCGCATATTTTACGTTCTGAATACATCTGTACATCCAAAAATTTATGTAATAATTAAAATATTTTATTTTAGTGATTTGCATGATAAAATGCTATTCGTCGCGTAATTTGGATCGTTTTTCGCAACCATTCGTGTTTCGTCTTAATTAACCGAACAACGCGACCGTACGACCAAACGAACCGACATCCGAGATGTTTTTGAGCATATTTTAAGTTCCCTATTGTCACACCCCGACCATGAAAACAACAAAACGTGGCGGAAACGTCGGGGAGTGTTGTAACAGAATCATTGTTTCACAACCATGGATTTAAACAAATTTTGTTTTATTGAATTAAATGAGTTACAATGTCTTAACAACAAAGAAACATAACCTAATTAACTAGTCTTGCATCTTTTAATGTCACTAAGGCCTCGTCCATTCCTATGTGAGCATAAACCATCATCATCATCAAATATCATCAACTATTGTACCTGAAACACATGTGAAAATACATCAGCATAAAAATGCCGGCGAGTACATAGGTTTTGTGAAAATAGGATTCATGACTTAGGTTTAAGAAAATGTTTAATGAAGACTTGTCATGAGTCCAGTTTGAGTGTTTGCTTTTATAAAACGTTTGTAAAGCGATAATAAATCAGTTGATATGTATATATAAAAGAATAATGTATGGTTAAATGAATAACCAGTAAAAATAAGTTGTATAAAACAATTTGTTTTGTAAAAACAAAGTCTTGTGAAAAATATGTTATTTGTGTAAATTGTAATAGTCCAAATTGAATGATTCAGATAACGCTACGACATGTAATATAATACAAGCACTTATACATAGGAAGTACCAGTGGCGTATCCACCATGCTTGTATCATATTACACACGCCTGGTTACCTAATCACTTCCCTAACCCAACGGCTCAAATAGTTACAAGTGGTTCATGAAATCAACAGATACAAACGGTTCACACGGTTCAACAGATACAAAAGGTTCACATAATTTCAAAGGTTACAAACGGTTCACATAGTCAAATAGTACAACGGTTCAAAATGTAATTCAATGTGTCCATATGCTGGATGAGCATGTGGAGTAAAATGTAATGTAAAACAATGTACTAAGTATGCGCTAAATGAACATACGTAGCTCAAAATGTCATGTAAAACGATGTACTAAGTATGCACACAATGGGCATACATAGCAAAAACACAATGAAATCATGTACTAATAGTGTACTAGTGAACATAGCAAGTATATGATATGAAAACATGAAAACACGAAAGTAACAAGTAGGCACATGTGTTTCACCCCAAAACGTTTGAAAAACAGTAAAAGAGGGGTCTATATACTCACTTGAGATTGCTCAATAGATTTTAGATATCCACCAAGCAAGCTAGAAGATCACGGAAATCTAACGGCACCTAATATAGGTAACTATGTAAATAACCGGACCTAAATCGGGGGATTGGGTAGTATGAGGTTTCGTAAACCAAATGAGTATTGGAACTCATGTGATATGGTTTAACAAAGCCTACATACTAAAATGAAACCTAACCTAAGTGCTTACGACCCATTACGACCCGTTTAGGTAGCTTATGCTACTTTAACGCATCGTTCACGTAAAACGCGTTCGGACTGCCTAACTAGTCCTATGACAAGTAGAATATGCCTTAATCATGTCTAATATAGTTGCCTAATCAGTTTAGATGTCAAAAATTTAGGTTACATATGTTTAAAATGAATTTATGCGTAAAAAAGGTATTTTGGTAATTTTCCTAAGGCATATAAACTACCTATCATACAACTACTTAAACGACGTGACCATAAGGTATAACCTCGGAAGGTTATTCCCTATACAACTAAGGTCACCTAATGTGTTTGGTCGGATCCTAATGATCGACCAAATGGGTCGGGTTCGAAAGTATAAGCGATTGATTAGATCGCTTACCTTTACGACCCTAAACAAGCACAAATCTAAAAGCGACGAGCTAAACATGCTAGAACATGTTTAGTAAAGTTAGAAAATAGGTTTGGTATTAAAACAAACGGTTTTAATACCCTAGAGTATTTTGGTTACAAAATACGCGAGAAAACACATTTTGGCCGAAACTACGACTCGTCACTGAGCCTAGATAACGTGGAAATCAGTAGGTATAGTCACTAGGGACTATAACCATCGTGATTACGCTCACGTTATGAAGTTCAAACGAACTTTGCATTGACCATAAACTGGTCAATGCAGAAAGTCAAACACAGTTTGACTTTAACGCTAAAATGAACGAAAAACACGAAAGAATACTTACAACGGGTCCCCGCAAGATTTGATTCCAAGTAATCTCAGGTAGGAAGTGTACAAACACAACCACTTAGAGAAAAACTCAGATCAAATGTGGGAAATGAATAAAATTGGGTTTGGTTTATATAGGCATGGCACAACCGTTGGGATCGTTCGTCGAGAAACGTGCTTCGATCTAAGCCGTCCAAGTGGGCACATGGTATTTGGATACCATGGGCTCTTAAAAACCATCAAATTTAGCCCCTAGAATGCTTAAAAACCAGGTTCAAGGGTGTGGAACAGCTAGAACAGATTTTTTGCTGATCTGGGACTCTCACGCGGCCCGTGTAAGAGTTTAAGGTAGTCTTACGCGGGCCACCTGGCCAACTATTACAGAATTGCAGTTTCGGTCCCTGAACTTCAGAAACATGTGTTTTGATGCATTTTTGGCACGTTTAAGCCCCGTTAACCTCATTTCAAGGCTCTAATATGATGTTAAAGTATAGGGGACATGAAATATGCTCAAAAATATCTCGGATGTCGGTTCGTTTGGTCATACGGTTGAGTTGTTCGGTTAATTACGACGGAAGTCGTAACGAACACAAAAACGATCCAAATTAAGCGACGAATGGGTTTTTATCATGCCAATCACTAAAACATAATATTTTAATGATTACATAAATTTTTGGATGTCCGGAACTATTCAGAACATAAGTTATGCACGAAAATGCAAACTTATGCACTTTTTGACGCTTTTAGTCCCTGAATGACCAAAAAGTTTATTTTAGCACTCCGAACACCTCAAAGCCTATTTCTAAGCTATGTAAAGGATATTTAGGGTATGTTTAACTTATGGTCAAGTTCCGGAATGTCCGTTATAGTACAAATTGACATACTCTCACAGTTTGTCGAATTTAGTCACTATAAGCGAATAAACTTGATTTCGGCATATCAAACCTTCCAAAACTTATTTTTAAGTTATGTAAAGGTTATTTAAGGTATGTTAAGCCTATGTCACTATTCCGGAGTGTTTGTTGCATTAAACTGGTTATATTTACGCATCAGATCGCGTTTAACCTTCCAGAAAGCGATTTAAAGCCCGAAATTTAACAAGAATTGATATGTGCAAATGATACACATATTTATACAAATCCCAAGTATGAAACACAATATTTAATTGGTTTGGTATCTGTTTGATGGTCACAGTGACACAGGTGTCACAGTCTCCCCTACTTTAGGAAATTTCGTCCCTAAATTTATTCGTAGGAGTCTGTCTGTGACTTTGTGTCAAATAACCACCAGAGATATATGCAAAGCATAATCCTGTCATTTCCTTAACAGACATTCTTCAAAAATGAAAATGAACGGACGGGGTCATTTTCCTCAACGGACAATCTTCAGAAACGAAAATGAACAGACGGAGTCATTTTCAACCGGTGCTTCATCAGAACGGAAACGAAAAGGATAAACAAACGGATATTCATTTCCTCAACGGACAATCTTCAGAAACGAAAATGAACAGACGGAGTCATTTTCAACGGATGCTTCATCAGAAACGAAAATGAAAAGGATAAACAAACGGATATTCAATTCCTCAACGGACAATCTTCAGAAACGAAAATGAACAGACGGAGTCATTTTCAACGGATGCTTCATCAGAAACGGAAATGAAAAGGATAAACAAACGGATATTCACTTCCTCAACGGACAATCTTTAGAAACGAAAATGAACAGACGGAGTCATTTTCAACGGATGCTTCATCCAAAACGGAAATGAAAAGGATAAACAAATGGATATTCATTTCCTCAATGGACAATCTTAAGAAACGAAAATGAACAGACGGAGTCATTTTCAACGGATGCTTCATCAGAAACGGAAATGAAAAGGATAAACAAACGGATATTCATTTCCTCAACGGACAATCTTCAGAAATGAAAATGAACAAACGGAGTCATCTTCAACGGTTGTTTCCTCAGAAACGGAAATGAAAAGGGCAACTCTAGACACATGACAAAACTTCCCGTGGTTTCTGTGCACTAAATTCCATAATTATGTAGGCCTCCATAATTACGTAATTTCTTGCACAGTCCGCACAGTTCATTTCGTAATGTGCAGGAGAAGAAAATCAAACTTGTGATGAGTGTGGCTAGACTACCATAGGGTCCTTTTAATTAGATCGATAAGTGATCTCTTCAATTAGACTGCCAAGGAGTCTTTTTAGCTATATCATCACGTGATATTCCTAACCAGATTTTTGGATCAATCTGTTTAACTAGGCCACTCAAGGGGTCTAATTATGGAATAGTACTGTATAATCCAAGGGACTTAACTACAACATAGAAGCCCATTAAGGATTTAAGGTAGTATCTTTGGGTATCCTACTATGCATTTATATGAAGATATGGAAGATTCTACGAGGGTTTCGATAGCAAAAATTTGGATCACACAAAAACAAAAAAAAGAACACATAAGCACAAAATCACATAATTGTTTTCTTGGTTATTAATTGTTATTATCTTGTTATAGATTGCTATAAATTTGACGTTGGTTTGAACATGGTTATTCAAGGCATACTAGGAACCCAATCGATGGACTTCAACGTCCTCAAGCATCTATCTGAAAGATAGGATGATCTTCCAAAAAATTCGATTCTTGATTACAAGGAATCATCACAATCGAATTAAGGTATACAACAATTAAGGACTTACGGAAATTCCCTTAGGTATCCTATCAAGGATTGGGTATTCGTCCAAAGTTGTAACTTGTGCCTTGTACTTCGTTTTCCTTGGAGGAAACGGGTACTTAGGATTTTCGTGGAAAACACAAGAGATCATAAAGTGGAAAAATTTTGGGGGTAGTCTGTTCTTTAAGGAATACGGTTCCTTGATTGTCGGTAGGGTAGGGGATATGTTGTTTACACTTGCAATCACATCAATATCTATATTGCGATGTAAAATAAAAGATTTATTTATAAACAACAATTACAACTGTTTCATAGATCTTTGACAGCAAAAGAAAATAATACATAAAGCTTGATTATTTCTAAACAGTGTTGTCTTCCAATCGGTCAGATGCTCATCCTTGCGCTGGATTCGCATTAGCAAGCTTTGGGCAATTTCTTTGGAAATGGCCCATCTCGCCACAGTTGAAGCAAGAACCTGGTGGAAAACGACCTTGAGCAGGGTTGTTGCCAGCTTGATTTGGTGCACCTGCAGCTGGGCAAACTCTTGCTGTATGGCCTATAAGTCCACAAGTTTGGCATTTGCGGCACTTTACATTGGCATGATGATGGAGGCTACATTGGTTGCACAAGGGTGCAGTTCCATTGTAGGGCTTCCTAGCAGGGGGTTGAGCTGGTTGGTTGGGGATGACTTGATCATTGTGAGTGATCACGGCAAAGTTCTGAGAAGCCTTTCGCTTCTTTGACTTCTTAGAGGATCCAGTCTATTCCTCCTTGGGTTTCGATTCCTCGATTGGTTTCTTGTCACTTTTTCGAGAAAGTTACCTTTCCTGATCTGAGATTCAGTCAAGGTAGCGGATAGCTCAATGGCTTGTCTAACTGTAGTGGGATTACTACCAATTACAATGTCTTGTACTGAGTCAGGGAGACCATCAATATACTTTTCGATTGCCTTATCCAAAGGCGTGACCATGTTTGGGCATAACAGACTTAACTCTTCATAACGATCCGTGTAGGCTCGATGCTCACCGCTATCTTGCTTAAGATCATCGAATTCCCTTTCCAAGACCCTGATCTCGTGACGAGGACAGAATTCCTTCATCATCAGAGCTCGAAGCTCTTCCCACGTTTGAGCCAGTGCCACCTCGGCACCCCTATCTCTCATGACACTGTTCCACCACGTCAAAGCCCGTTTCTCAAAGACACTAGATGCGAAATCCACCTTTCGCTCGTTTGGGCATTGAACATGTCTGAAGGTGCTCTCTAGACTCTCGAACCATTACAGAAGTGCAGTCGCTCCTTGAGTCCCAGAAAACTTTGATGGCTTAGCTGAGTTGAACGCCTTGAAGTTGCAGGGAGCATTGTTGTTGTTGAGAGCTTGGTTACATTGAGCAACGATGTTCGGGATTGCAGCAGTCATTTGCTGCGTAATGACAACTGCCAGATCTTCAATAGGTATTTGATTCTCACGTCGCGGAGGCATTCTAAAAAAGGGAAACAAGAGAGGAAACAAGTGAAGTGGCATTGGGTAAGAATAAGATGTTACAAATACCGACCAAAAGCATGGGTGGTGCTCATTTGTTTGAACCACAAAGCAAACAAGTGACACACAAAGGTTGAATCAAAGTAAATAGGTCCTCATGATGTATCGCGAAGACATGCTCGCCTATAAGTGGACACTCACCCCAAGAGTTCCCAGGTAAGAGTGACTGGTCCGATACTGCGGATTTGTACGAACACTCTAGCCTTAGACAGAAAACCCAGGGTACAGGCACCCACTCTTCCAGTTTGCACGTGTTCACATTATTTAGACCCAAACCTTGACGAGTTTGAAAACTCAAAAGGCACTAAGCCAAATATGAGTCAAACTGGAAGGGTTCAAAACCTTATAATAAATCATCCTAGAACAGATGATTAGTTTTCAGGGCAGATCAAATTTAAGTTCTCGTTGTGGTTGTCACTTAAGGATAAGTGACGGTATTGTTTTATGACTAAACGCAAGTAAACTCGCGTTAGTGTCCTAGGAAGGTTATAGACTAGGTCAAAGCATTACTAATAACCTAATTCCCTATAACCATTGGCTCTGATACCAACTTTTCTGTCACACCCCGACCATGAAAACAACAAAACGTGGCGGAAACATCGGGGAGTGTTGTAATAGAATCATTGTTTCACAACCATGGATTTAAACAAATTTTGTTTTATTGAATTAAATGAGTTACAATGTCTCAACAACAAAGAAACATAACATAATTAACTAGTCTTGCATCTTTTAATGTCACTAAGGCCTCGTCCATTCCTGTGTGAGCATATACCATCATCATCATCATATATCATCCACTATTGTGCCTAAAACACATGTGAAAATACATCAGCATAAAAATGCCGGCGAGTACATAGGTTTTGTGAAAATAGGATTCATGACTTAGGTTTAAGAAAATGTTTAATGAAGACTTGTCATGAGTCCAGTTTGAGTGTTTGCTTTTATAAAACGTTTGAAAAGCGATAATAAATCAGTTGATATGTATATATAAAAGAATAATGTATGGTTAAATGAATAACTAGGTAAAAATAAGTTGTATAAAACAATTTGTTTTGTAAAAACAAAGTCTTGTGAAAAATATGTTATTTGTGTAAATTGTAATAGTCTAAATTGAATGATTCAGATAACGCTACGACATGTAATATAATACAAGCACTTATATATAGGAAGTACCAGCGGCGTATCCACCATGCTTGTATCATATTACACACGCCTCGTTACCTAATCACTTCCCTAACCCAACGGCTCAAATAGTTACAAGTGGTTCATGAAATCAACAGATACATATGGTTCACACGGTTCAACAGATACAAAAGGTTCACATAATTTCAATGGTTACAAACGGTTCACATAGTCAAATAGTACAACGGTTCAAAATGTAATTCAATGTGTTCATATGCTGGATGAGCATGTGGAGCAAAATGTAATGTAAAACAATGTACTAAGTATGCGCTAAATGAACATACGTAGCTCAAAATGTCATGTAAAACGATGTATTAAGTATGCACATAATGGGCATACATAGCAAAAACACAATGAAATCATGTACTAATAGTGTACTAATGAACATAGCAAGTATATGATATGAAAACATGAAAACACGAAAGTAACAAGTAGGCACACGTGTTTCACCCCAAAACGTTTGAAAAATAGTAAAAGAGGGGTCTATGTACTCACTTGAGATTGCTCAATAGACTTTAGATATCCACCAAGCAAGCTAGAAGATCACAGAAATCAAACGGCACCTAATATAGGTAACTATGTAAATAACCGGACCTAAATCGGGGGATTGGGTAGTATGAGGTTTCGTAAACCAAATGAGTATTGGAACTCAAGTGATATGGTTTAACAAAGCCTACATACTAAAATGAAACCTAACCTAAGTGCTTACGACCCATTAAGACCCGTTTAGGTAGCTTATGCTACTTTAACGCATCATTCGCGTAAAACGCGTTCGGACTGCCTAACTTGTCCTATGACAAGTAGAATATGCCTTAATCATGTCTAATATAAACTACCTATCATACAACTACTTAAACGACGTGACCATAAGGTATAACCTCGGAAGGTTATTCCCTATACAACTAAGGTCACCTAATGTGTTTGGTCGGATCCTAATGATCGACCAAATGGGTCGGGTTCGAAAGTATAAGCGATGAATTAGATCGCTTACCTTTACGACCCTAAACAAGCACAAATCTAAAAGCGACGAGCTAAACATGCTAGAACTTGTTTAGTAAAGTTAGAAAATAGGTTTGGTATTAAAACAAACGGTTTTAATACCCTAGAGTAGTTTGGTTACAAAATACGCGAGAAAACGCATTTTGGCCGAAACTACGACTCGTCACTGAGCCTAGATAACGTGGAAATCAGTAGGTATAGTCACTAGGGACTATAACCATCGTGATTACGCTCACGTTATAAAGTTCAAACGAACTTTGCATTGACCATAAACTGGTCAATGCAGAAAGTCAAACACAGTTTGACTTTAACGCTAAAACGAACAAAAAACACGAAAGAATATTTACAACGGGTCCCCGCAAAATTTGATTCCAAGTAATCTCAGGTAGGAAGTGTACAAACACAACCACTTAGAGAAAAACTCAGATCAAATGTGGGAAATGAATGAATTTAGGTTAGGTTTATATAGGCATGGTAGAACCGTTAGGATCTTTCGTCGAGAAACGTGCATCGATCTAAGCCGTCCAAGTGGGCACATGGTATTTGGATACCATGGGCTCTTAAAAACCATCAAATTTGGCCACTAGAATACTTAAAAACCAGGTTCATGGGTGTGGAACAGCTGGTAACAGCTGGAACAAATTTTTTGCTGATCTGGGACTCTCACACGGCCCGTGTTAGAGTTTAAGGTAGTCTTACGCGGGCCGCCTGGCCAACTATTACAGAATTGCAGTTTCGGTCCCTAAACTTCAGAAACATGTGTTTTGATGCATTTTTGGCACGTTTAAGCCCCGTTAACCTCATTTCAAGGCTCTAAAATGATGTTAAAGTATAGGGGACATGAAATATGCTAAAAAATATCTCGGATGTCGGTTCGTTTGGTAGTACGGTTGCGTTGTTCGGTTAATTACGACGGAAGTAATAACGAACACAAAAACGATCCAAATTAAGCGACGAATGGGTTTTTATCATGCCAATCACTAAAACATAATATTTTAATGATTACATAAATTTTTGGATGTCCGGAAGTATTCAGAACATAAGTTATGCGCGAAAATGCAAACTTATGCACTTTTTGACGCTTTTAGTCCCTGAATGACCAAAAAGTTTATTTTAGCACTCCGAACACCTCAAAGCGTATTTCTAAGCTATGTAAAGGATATTTAGGGTATGTTTAACTTATGTTCAAGTTCCGGAATGTCCGTTACAGTACAAATTGAAATACTTTCACAGTTTGTCGAATTTAGTCCCTTTAAGCGAATAAACTTGATTTCGGCATATCAAACCTTCCAAAACTTATTTTTAAGTTATGTAAAGGTTATTTAAGGTCTGTTAAGCCTATGTCACTATTCCGGAGTGTTTGTTGCATTAAACTGGTTATATTTACGCATCAGATCGCGTTTAACCTTCCAGAAAGCGATTTAAAGCCCGAAATCTAACAAGAATTGATATGTGCAAATTATACACATATTTATACAAATCCTAAGTATGAAACACAATATTTCATTGGTTTGGTATGTGTTTGATGGTCACAGTGACACAGGTGTCACCCCTATACTTTAGCTTCATTTTAGAGCTTTGAAATGGGGTTAACGGGGCTTAAACGCATCAAAAAAGGCCTTAAACATGTGCAGGGACCATTTATGCCATTTTGGCAAAACTTTTGGCAACTAGCACATGGTGGCGCAATGCCACCACCACATGGCTCTTCCGTGGCGCGACGCCACAGCCTCATCTGGGCAGAAACTCAATTTTCAGCAATGGCAGGTTATTTTCAGCACTTAACTTGAAGTTTAGGGGCTATTTTGTAACATTTGCAATACCATTTGATGGTTTTGGGGCACCCCTAGTATTCCAAAACCTTGTACCCTCTTGGACGGTCCAGATTGATGCTCGTTTATCGAGGAACGATCCTAACGGTTCTTGGTTTTCTATAAATACCCAACCCCTACTTCCATTCTCTCTCACACTTAATTCTGAAATTTCTCTAAGTTGATCTGTTTATCCCTTCAAACCTGAGCATATTTGGAATCAAACCTCCGTTCTTGGACCTTTTGTAAGTATTCTTTCGTTCTTTTATGTGTTTTAGCGTGAAAGTCAAACTTTGTTTGACTTTATGCATTGACCAGTTTATGGTCAACACGAAGTTTGTTTGAACTTCGTAATGTGAGCATAATCACGATGGTCATAGTCCCTCGTGACTATACCTATTGATTACCACGTTAATTAGGTGTAGTGACGAGTCATAGTTTCGGTCAAAATGCGTGTCTATGCGTATATTGCAGCCAAACTATTCTTGGGTATCAAAGCCGTTTGTTTTGATATCAAACTTGTTTTCTAACTTCGTTAAACATGTTTTAACATGTTTAACTCGTCACTTTAGGATTGGTGCTTGTGTAGGGTCGTAAGATAAGCGGTCTAAACAACCACTTAGACTTTCGAGCCCGACCCATTTGGTCGATCGTTAGGATCCGACCAAACATGTTTGTGACCATAGTTGTATAGGGAATAACCTTCCGAGGTTAGACCTTATGGTCACTTTGTTTAGTTAGTTGTATGATAGATAGTTTATATGCCTTAGGAAAATGACCAAAATGCCCTTTTTCGCATAATTTTATTTTAAGCATATGTAACACATGTTTTGCCATCTAAAATGATTATATAACATAATTAGATATGTTAAGGCATATAATACTTGTCATAGGACTAGTTAGGCGTCTCAAACGCGCTTTCGCGCGAACGACGCGTTAAAGTGGCGTAAGCTACCTTAATGGGTCGTAATGGTTCGTAAGCACTTAGGATAGGTTTCAATTTAGAATGTAGGCTTTGTTAAACCGTATTACATGAGTTCCAACACTCATTTGGTTTACAATACCTCATTCTACCCAATCTTCCGATTAGGTGTCAATTCCCTAATATAGTATCTGTTACCCTAGGAACCGCTTCAACACTTGAACTCTTGGTCTTTTGAGCTTTGTTATACCCTTTGAACCGGGACTATACGCAACCCCAGGCGAGTACATAGTTCCCCTCTTTTACCATTTTCAAATGTTTTGGGGTGATTCATATGTGCAATCGACTTGTTTTCAAAATGTATGGCATACATGTGTTCACTAAGTGCTTTTATGTGTATTATTCCGATTATGCAAATGATATGTTTTATCCTTAAGTGATCTACCTATCTTCATAGTTAGATTCATGTAGGATATTTGAAGTACAGTCTTAGATCTTCCTATCTTCATAGTGAGATTTTTAAGAAGTACTTTTCAATTCAATGGTTGGTTTTTGTGTAGATTGTTGGTGATTTAGATAACGAAACTAGATAATACAATAAGCACATGGTGGATACGCTGTCACACCCTGACTTTTGCGGAAGCGTGATTGTTGGTGTGACTTCTTAATACCATTGCATATGATAATAACAACACTATATGATAAAACCAGTAGATGTGCATCCGTTAATTTAAGTTTAAAAGTAGTACCACATAATTGTCTGACATGACGATACCAAATTCAGGTTACCAACCATAACATGTTTGAAGGAGTTCAAAAAGACTCAACAAAAGATTTTAAAACAACCCCGAGTTTAGGACCACGTATCTCGTCCAGGATTAAGATACGCCTCCTAAGCCCTAATGACTTGGATGACATCTTTATTCACAACGCAGCTTAAAACTCCAACGCCCGCCAGATCCATTTACTAATTCCCTGAAATACATGTAGTTTGAGAAATCAACAAAAGTTGAGCGAGTTCATGTGTAAGTGAGTATGTATAAACCTTTGTAATGTGTCTGTATGTATGAAAATCCCTGGTATGTAGCAATAAGGACAAAGAAATCATCATTGGGTTGCAAAGCCAATGATATATGTGAAGTGATGCAGGAAGACTCAAACCTAGAGGATTTGTGCGTCGGGCACTTAGTCACCTCATGGTCCACTCAGCGGACTCTGGAGTGGGGCTCGCTACACCCGAATAGATCTATCACTAATGTCCCTCGGTCCTACAACGAGGATTAATGGCCTTAAGTGTCATGCCCACCACTCACTTGCTCTAAGCGTCTAAACCCTCCTTAAGCTAACCATACCATTTATAAAAGCGTCTGTAAATGTGTAACATGTATTTCACCCCCGAAGTATAAAACTGAAAACAGTTAAAGAGAAAAGGAGGACATGAACTCACTGTATTGCGTGTTCGGTACTTGTAACCCAAATCTCCTCAGCAAACACGACTACCTACAA
Organism: Helianthus annuus; assembly: GCF_002127325.2. NCBI lineage: Eukaryota > Viridiplantae > Streptophyta > Magnoliopsida > Asterales > Asteraceae > Helianthus > Helianthus annuus. Next base: position 37,317,645 of record NC_035445.2, on the reverse strand, counting down.
TGGTCTAACGTCTATTAGACGAACGGGTCGTGCCTTGTCTCAGTATTTGTGTTTTTGAGTTACGTTTCTTATATTATTTCGAGTGATAATTATTTGTCAAAATAATTAATATTTCAACTTAATCATATGTCGTGTTGGAATATTTGTTCATTCCATATTCTAGTATCAATACTTCTAAAGTATCTTATATACGCGTTTCCTTCCCAAGGATGGGATGCCGGAAATATATTTTTAAGTCCCTTTTAGAGAATATATATTTAACCATATTCATGTATGAAACCAACCTCCGATACTTTGTATTTTGTGATAAATATTATGACGAGTTTTATCTTTGAAAACAAAATCTAAAGTATACTAGTAAACACCCGTCTCAAAAATATTTATTAAGTGTTAGGATTTTCGGAAAATTTCGTCATAGTCTCCATTGTAAATAGGGGTGTCCATGCTTCATAGCATATCATTTTCTTTTACGTATATCCCGTAGTTCATTTTCAATAATCAAACCGACATATAGACATACAAAGCATTACTTACTTTATTTCAGCCTCATCACCCAAAACTGGACTGTTTTCAAGGATTTTTATAAAATAGTCAACCGTTTCTAAAAATTCCCAAATTTTTACAGAATGACTCAATCGATCCAAATTTTATTGTGTAAAAATATCAGGGTCCAGTTCGTTAACAATATTTTATAGAAATTTATTTACCAGACTGCAATCAGATTTGTTACTTTCTGATTGCAGTTTACGGAATAATTCACTAAAAATTAACCGCAAGTCCGATTGACGAAATTCCAATTGGAGGATCATCATGACAAAGGTGACCATCTACTGTAAAAATTCCATGAGTTGATTCTACTCAGGTTTCAAGTTATGACTCCGAATACAACACACTTTTTCTGCAGTAAAAACACAGCTTAAGCTGCTGTCCAAAAACAGTCCTTTAAAAATAGTAAACGACCTCGAAAAATTACGATTCTAGTGCCATTTGTTTGATTATTCCAAAATGCATATTTTAGGCTTCAGAAAATCAGTTATTCGATTTAAAACAGTCCAGTTACAGCCTGTTGAAGTTGGATGGAAATACCAATCAGCATGCTGATTTATAGTTTAATCCCTTCGATGTTCTTGTGAATGGCATCATGCTACAACTTTTAACAACAAAATCAAGGGTTTAGCAAGGAATTACTACTAGCTTAAAGCTAGGGATGAATCTAGTGCAAAGATGAAGAGAAAAGATGGTGATAAAGACTTGAACAAAGCTTTCTTGAGAGCCCTTCAACTTGCAACTTCTACGAATGATCTTCAAGCTTGGAAATGGACTTGTAGTTGGAGAAGATGAATGTATGAAAGAGATGGGGGTGGGTTCGGTTATGTGGAGCCGAAAATAGGGAGAGAGAGTGAGGTGGAGTGTGGATCTTAAGGGGATGATGAGGATTTCTTGGAATTCATGAGCCACCCTAACCCTAATGTCATGATATTCTAGATTTTGGCCAACCAAAACTTGAGAGAATAACACAAAATCTAAACAAAATATAATGTAATGATGGGGTGGGTCCCAATGGTTGAAAATTTGGTTGGGGGGGGTAGATTGTAAAATTTGATTATTAGTAGGTAATTAATTAGGAGGTTAAGGGTATTTTCTAGAATAGTGGGTGTATGTCATGTTTATATAGTGTGTGGGGATTTTTGTGACCGTAAATAATTAAGAATGATAAAATAATATTTCTGACAATATTTTGGTGTCCCGGGTAATGTCTGGTTGTTCGGTTACGTATCGTTCCGTCAAAGCGTTTAATTGTACCGCATAGTGTCTTTTATGCATCTTTTTGTAACGAAATTTAATTCCAACACTTAGGAAAGCGTTCAGGACCATTTAGTCAATTCTCTGTATAGTACGAGTGTGTTAAAAGCTGAATTGTTGCTGAGAATGCAGAATTCTGTACTTAAAACGAGTTTTAGGCACTTTTCGGCACTCAAACTATCACCTAGTGACATAGTCTTATGGTCCTCACTTCCCTACACTCCATACTGGTGTAGTACTCTATCCCTGGCTCATACTAGCCTCAATATAGTGTCTATCTATGTGCTGGCATTGTTAGCATGTGTCTGAGTTATCCGCTCACTGTGCTAACTGTGCTTTGTGCATCAGGTTTGTCACTAACAGTCTGTATGAAATAAATGGAGTGACTGTATGTAAAGTGATGCACATGTATGTTTGTAACATAAATCAGTAAGCAGTTTAAATGTCAGTTGTTATCAAGCACAGTCATTAAGCACATAATTAGAATTAATTAATTGTACAGTACCTGTAATTGTGAGGGTTGTCACATACGCCGCTGGTACTTCCTATATATAAGTGTGCTTATTGTATTACCTTTCGTGGCATTATCCCGAATCACCATTAGGATTTAGGATTGTTTTGATTCAATGTTTCAATATGACAGAACCCGAATCCTTAAAGCATCTATCTATCTTCATAGGTTGATTCTTGTAGGATGTTTAAAGTATCGATATTGGAGTCCTTTATTGGATTTATTGTGTGCTTTAATGTTTGTTAAGTTAGACAATGTTATGAGAACCCAGGATCCCTGTAGTATCTATCTATATTCATAGTTAGACTTATATGGGATGTTTAGAGTACTGATATTGGAGCCCATGTTGGATTCATTGTGTACTTTAATGCATGTTAGATTAGACAATGTGACAGAACCCGAATCCTTATAGCATCTATCTATCTTCATAGGTTGATTCTTGTAGGATGTTTAAAATACCGATATTGGAATCCTTTATTGGGTTCATTGTGTGCTTTAATGCGTGTTTACAAGTTGGTACAAGTTGACAATTTATGTGTTATGTGGTAGTTGTGATTAGATAACGAAACGGGTATAATAAAATAAGAACATGGTGGATACGCCGCTGGTACTTCCTATATATAAGTATTCTTATTTTATTATTCTTGTAGCGTTATCTGGATCACTTTAGGATTTTTGTGTACAATTGTTTCAATGTTTGATTATCATAATCTTTGTAGAATCTTCCATATTTTTATATGTTAGATTCTTAGAAAGATATCTGAAGTATTATCATGACTCATTGATTTGATTTACATAATACTTATATAAGTTTTGATTTATTTCAAAACAGTTATTATTAATCCTTGATTGGATTCCTAATAACACATTAACAAGTTTTTACAATGGTTTAATCAAGATTTCAATATAAGGCATAAAATGACTTAGAAAATATCATATTGCCATATACAAACCTATTTGTCACGAGTTTTCACAATTAAGATTAATACCAAATGTTTTGCCATTTATTTGGCTAATAAAACCTATGTATTCGCCGGCGTTTTTATGCTGACTATTTTCGCATATGTTTCAGGTTTTCGACTGTTCAAGCATGCAACGCATAGGACTGCATACGGGCCTTAGACTTCTAAAAAGAACAATTACATGTATTCTTTTTTTGTAAAACGATGTTAATGATGTTGAAACAATTTAGTACCAGTAGTTGTGAGCAATTTGTAACGTGACTCCCCGATATTTCCGCCGCGTGTTGTTATATTACGCAATTGGGGTGTTACAATCCAATCATTGTTTTCGGTTTTGGAGCATGATAGGGGCGATTTTGGCTGTTTTCCTTGAGTTCTTGAAGATTCTAAACATTCGGTTTATGTTTTTGATTCGTATGAACATTAAACTTTGTGTTATGATGATGCACCGAACTATGGAAGGCTAATTACGTTGGTGATCATCCTCGAATGTAAGGTTATACTTGTGACAATTATGTTTTGGTCTTTATTTTATGGTGTAATAAACTTTGCATGTGTTGTTTAGTTGATTACAGTGTATGAATGATTATTTGTAAATTGTTGATGTGTGTTTAATTATAGTACTAAACCATACGTTCTTGGTGCCGTTGGCAATCGAGATATCGTGGGAGGGATTAGGGTTGGATATATGTTGATTGATCATCGGGTAACAACCTCGCGTTCTAGGAATCCGAGTACTTAGTTCCCTTTCGTCACAAATAATTGATCTTACATGAGCCATGTCTATGTGGTTCTTTCCAGTTGAACATGAACGTTAGTTGTCACTTAAAACCTGAAACTCGGGATGATCACTACCCTCTTATCCTGTTACAAAACTTCACTTTGATGTGTATTCTAATTTAGTAATTCTAGATAATTAAAACCAATCAATCCAAACATTGAAATTTACATTTCTTGCAATTTAGATTAATCTAGTTAGTTAGACATACATTGAGATATCACATATTCCACAAACTCCCTGTGTTCGATACCCACTTACCGCTAGCTAATTAGTTGTAATTGGATTAAATTTTCTTGAGACTACGACATCACGTCAAATTTTAGCGTTGTTGCCGGGGAGTATGCGCAACGTGTGTTATCTTGTCTATTAGTTTTGAAAATTAAATTAAAAAAATATAATAATAATAATAATACTAATAAGAAACCCAAAAAGATTTCCTTTTATGTTTGTGATTTACACTTGGTAGTTGAGTTGTGTTGTGCAGGATGACAGAGCATTACACAGATTTCAGCTTCTCTACGTGTATATTGTGCGGGGGTCCACGTCATCCGTGTATCGGTTAACATGAGGCCCACTACAGGAGGGCCCATGGAAAACCCGTGTCTTATGTTTCACAGCTTCCACCTCCATCATATGCTGATAATTATGACTTAGAGATGGAGGACAAGGATGGATATGATCGGGACGAGGATGCTTATTATGAGACTAAGATGGATGGTCTATGTTTCTGTTGTGGTCGTGATCATACTTATGATTATGATGTGTGCACGGTGTATTCAGAAAACCCAAAGTATTGGAATAAAAAATGATGGATGCGCATGTGACAACCCGAATAATTAAGGTTAGCATTGCTTGAAATCCCACAACTTTTTGCGTATACCTCTATGTTCATCTGCCAACTAAATGATTACGTATGTTTAACTGATTAACTATACGGGAAATTGTTAAACGTGTTGTGTGTCGTTCGACTGATTTAGGAAACTGAATGAGTTGGGCCGCGCGAATTTGGGCCACATATTCACACTTCATGATCTCGGCCCAATACACATTTTGTACATTTTAATCCTGATCTCGGCCCAAGTCTATGATTACCGGCCCACTTAGGATTGTTTGGCATTATATTAGATGTTACGTAACTTCCTTTATTATTTACAACTCACAATATCGATACATACAAACCCTACTTCCCCTTCAAAATACGTACCGTAACAGGAGACCCTACCCCCTTCCCTGATTGGCGACGGCAGGCACACCTTTCTTCCCCTCTCTTCATCGAAGTCTCTTGTATTGTGCATCCACTATTTCGGTTAGTCATTAATTGTGTTCTTGTTTACTTGTGTGGTATTCTTTTGTGCCAAAGTGTATTGTATGTTAAATGATTATTAATATCCGCAATTCAATACAATGATTTCGTGTAGATATAACAAATAAGGTTTGAATTTGTAAATAAATAAGGTATGATATGTGAGACTATGTTAACTCTTGAACTATTGTGCACAAAATTAAAATTGACAATTATCATGAATATGTGTTTCGTTGTGATCATCAACTGTGTTACGAATTAGTATGGTGATGGTGTGTTGCTTAAGGTTCTTTTGTAAATATGTCCATATGTATGTTAAGGATTAATGAACCAATGAATGAGTAAACAAAGACATCAAAACAGGACTGAATGGATTATGCAATATATATGATAAATTGGGTTATTTACTTGGGCCGCATATAGCTGTTGGACACACACACACATAATTTGATCTACTAGTTTTGGCTTGATGTTTAATAACTGGGCTGCTTGTATAAATGAGATAATTGTTGATTAATTACCCATTTGTATGGTAAGCTATGTTAACAGAATGATAATATTAATTGGTCGAATCCTTTGAGTCACATATCTTGTTTTTGGGCCACATTATACGGGTTTGGGTTGTGAAGAAAATAACAGGCCGCACAGTATGAGGAACTATATGTGTTGGGCCGGAAACATTGGGCTGGAATGATGGTCCTTCATATCATCTGTTTGGGCCAAACTCATTATTGGGCCCTAAACAACAAGGAAGTTGGGATTCATGAGCTGGTTGCACACTTGGGCGGGTCACACGCACACCTTGGGATGGGTTGTGGGTGGTTTGGGCCACGTACGGTATAACAAATGTGTAGATTGATGTGAGCCAGGAACACTTGAATTTGTGGAAATTAATGGACTGTTTTGTGGGCATGAATTGCTATTGTGACTTGCATGCTAATACGTGAAGTACATGTGTATTGAGTGTGTTATAAGAGTAAGAATCTATGCGATCTGAATCTATGTGAAACTAATTGACTTTGTTAACCATGCTAGGATCTGATTGATCTACTTAAATACATAAATAAACACACCGAGCAAACCTAAGGTGAGTTCATCTTGAGCATGCGTCCCGGTGGTTGGGATAGTCTTTGGGTATCCCTGAGAGGGATGGGTTTTTGGGTAAATCACTGGGTATTCCTGAGAGGAATACAACTCTTGATTAAAACGTGAATGTTAGATAATACACCTTTCCTATCACTTTAAGTCCCATCTTATACCGAATAGTTACCGGGAAGGTAACGGGGTGTTAGTTGATAGCGTTATTAGGCTTGGCAACCTCACACCGTACCTGCGAGGATCGGCGTGAACTAATGACCTTAAATCATGACCATTGCTTAGATAGGGGGCAATGGGGACGGGCAAAACAATCTGGTAGCCATCTTGTACGGTACTCGGGTTATTATCTACATTACAAACTGTAAGCTGAAATTAACACTTCGTAACTAACATTTTCACAAAACTATGAACTCACCAGGTCGTTAGGTATCTTGGATTTGGGAACTTGCTGTCTGAAGTAGCTGGAGTGGTCATGGGTCGACTGAAGGGATTCATGTGATTGATTTCTTGATACTATACATTGGTTTTGAAACTATTTAACTTTGGTTTATCATTTGCTTCCACTGAACAGGTTGGTTTTCATTTAAACTTGTTGATGGTATTTTCATTAATAATTGAGGATTTTATTTATAAACTTGTATGGGTTCAATGTAATTAGTGGCTTGTTATTGGTACGTCACACGCCTAGCAGGGACTTTCCCTAGGTGGTATTTTGGGGGTGTGACAGCGCACATCTTAAGACCGTATCAGGGATATCGACAGTATCATCCCGGAGAATATTCTGAGCCCGAAGATGTTTATACTTATCAGACTGAGGATGAGAAAGAGCTTGCTATATTGGAAGTAACTTTGTCCAAAATCGAGCAGTATTTATCAGCACCCAACCTTTTCGATGAAGATCGAATCAGCTGTTTAGTTTCTAAGTGTCAGAATTTAAAAATGAAGATAGAAATAAAACAACGCCTCTCACCATTACCTGATGATATTAGATATTATTCTCACATGAAGGAGGAGGTTGTGGAGGACAATACCACACTAATGAGTCCTTTATCTGATGAAGAGTCACTGGTGGATCAGATGGTGTGTGCAGATGATGAGGCAGAACAGTCTGAGGAGATGAATATGTATACCGAACATCTTCCCATATCAATCATTCAAATTAATTGTCACACCCCAACCGATAGCGGAAACATCGGGGCATGGCACTGAGCGAAACAGATTGTCCATGAGTATCCATAACAACTATTTATTACCAGATATTAAACGTCATGTCCCATACCACAACATATCCAAATAAAACAGTTATTACAAATAATTGTCTAAAAATAAACACTGTTCTGACAACTCAGATTTAAGCGTGACATAACTAGACCCCTAGCTTGATTCACCAAAGCACAACATTCCTAGCATCTTAAGCACCTGTCACATACGTTAAAATAAAGTCAATACACATAGTGTAAAGGTGAGCATACGAGTTTGATAGTATAATAGAGTTAGAAAACGTTTACGCATAACAAGCATGTAACATGTAACAAAGTGAAGGCTAGTAGGTTATCGACGGAGAAATATGCACAGACGTGACTGCGAGTTATAGAATGCGAAACACATATCCCCACTGGGACATGTGAAGTAGAGCCCTTAACAACCCGTGTCCCTGACAGGTGCTGAGTCCAAACTATACTACTATCGTTGCTAAGGTGTCAGGCAACAATCACTGTGTTTACATAATGTTGGTGCATAAATGTCTGTTAACTTTGTCTTGTATCGAGTCATGTATGTATTTGATAAATCAGGGCACGGAAATTGAGAAAAACAGTATTTTAGGGTAATTCCGCATGAAATGACATTGAGGTCATTTCATACAAAATTAACAGTTCCATGCGAAATTAGCTCAGAGGTAATTCCACACGAAATTACTTAATTTCGTTTGGAATGTAATTCCGCTTGAAATAGTAATTCCGCATTAAGAGGTAATTCCACTTGAGCTAGTTCCGTGCGGAATTAGTGACCCTATAAATACCTGTGATTTCGTTTCAGTTGTAGAACTTTTCCGATTCAGAGCCGAGGTGCTGTCCGTTTGTCATTTGATCTGTAAAAGCTTTGGAATCGATAATAAGAAGATAATTAGAGGAAAACAAGCTTTTATAAGTCTATTTCTCTGATTCCACCTTTGAAATAGATGTATAACTCTTCTGGTTTACTCGTTCGGGTCACACGACGATCAACAAGTGGTATCAGAGCTCGGTCGAAGAGTTCATACCGTTTTCAGCTTGATTTCATCAGTTTTCCTCACTTCTACTCCTTCTTTTCAAAATTAAACGAGATTTAACAGACAAAATGGACTGATTTTCACATATATCACGTAAAACACCTTTTTTATGAATCCTTGAAAGAATTGGACCAAAATTCGACTAAAAACAGGATCAATTTGACAAAATGGCCACCGAAATGCTGATGTCATCGTAATTTCATTCGAACTTGTCATTGTAATTCCGCACGGAATTACATTCTCTGGCTAATTTCGTTTGAAAAGTGTTGACAATTTCACACGAGATCTAATTTGTTTGAAACATTCAAACGAAATTAGTAATTCCGCACCAAAGTAGCTAATTTCGCTTCAATTGGCTTAATTTCGTTTGAAACTAAGCTAATTCCACACGAAATTAGATTCTGTTTGGTAATTTCGCTTGAAAAACGCTATTTCGCTTGAAATACCTAATTTCGTTTGAGTGGGTACTTCGTGTGAACAAGTAGTTTCGTGTGAAGGCTCTATTTCGCGTGAAAAAAAAAAATCGTTTGAGCTATTTCGCTTGAACTGATTTCGCTTGAAAGTCTTAAAAACCAAAAATTTTTCTAAGTGTTTCTTGATTGTTTCAGATACGTAAAGATGGATGAGTTTATGAATCCTTTTAGTGACGTGTTTGCCTTTACCAGTGGTTCGAGTGATAGCACATCGAATAACACGAATGAAACAACTCCAACACCGAGTGCAAAGAAGATTCTTTTTGATGCTATGAGTGTAGACAACGCATATGGAACATACAATAAGCCGCCCAAGTTGATGGTAATTGAAGATTACAACAGGTGGGCTACAAGATTTGAAGAATGGCTTAAAGCGTTTGCGTATACAAGCTGGAAGAGCTTGAAGAATGGTTTCAAAATGGGAAGACCGGATTGTGAAAATATGACAGAAAGTGATGATATAGAGAGTTTTGTTGCTGAACAAAAGTGCATTGCTTTGATTCATCAGTCCGTGAGAGATGTAAATTCAAAAGATCTTTGGGAGAAACTGAGAGTGAAATGTGTGGGTAGTGCTAAGATAGTCAAAAACAAAAAGAAGTTGTTAAGAAAAGAGTTTGACTTGTTTGGATGCTTGAAAAATGAATCTGTATCTAAGATGATCGAGAGATTCGGCCATCTGAAGATGGAGCTGGCAAGACACGGAATCATATACACTCGAGAAGAGCTGGTTGACAAATTATTTGATTCACTACCGAATGAGCAAGACTGGCAATATTTTGCCTTGATGCTGAAGAACACAATTAAGTCAGAAGATTTGACAGTGGATTTGCTTATTGAAAGACTGGAAAGTCATGAGTTAGAGATCAAGAAATCCAAAAAAGTCAACAGTTCATCTTATCAGCAGAATGTGGAGCTGTATTACAGAGGTAGCATAATCCCGAAGACTGTGTCTCCAAAAACAGCATTTTCTGTAGAGAGTTCAAACACAGTGAATCATGAAACTCCTAGTAGTGGCTATCATGGTGGTTCATCGTCAAATACTTCAAATCAATCTGCACCAAAGAATCTGTTCCAATGCAACATTGCTGTGGATCTCAAAAATGCACAGAATTTCAGTGAAGAGTCTGCAAAACAGCAAATGGTGTTTTTAGCTTCTGTGTTAGAATCGTACGAGAGCCTCGTAGCGGGAAAGATAGGTAACACCAACCTAACAAAGGAAGATTACGATCAGATCGACCCTGAGGAGATGGAGTTGATCGATATAAGGTGGTGTATGGCGAGTGCAGTGAGAAGAGCACAACGATTCATGGAGATTACTGGAAGACAGTCTATTGGTGGACCGTCTACCAAGTTAGGCTTTGACAAGTCGAAAGTCACGTGTTTCAAATGTAAACAGAAAGGTCATTTTAAAAGAGAGGGTCGAAATGCTTATGCTGATGATACTGCAAATCCGTTTAGAGAGGATTATTACAAAAGAGCGATTTATCATCAGAACAAATCTGAACCCCCCAGAATGAAGCAGCTAGAAGATACCCCCAAAGAAAAATCAAGAGCTCTTGCTGTTATTCATGATGATGAAGGTTTCGATTGGAGTGAACTGCTACCAGAAGAGGATGAAGTGGGCTATGCATTTGTAACAAAAAATGTTCCTTTCAAAGATAGCAGAACAGAAGAAGAGAAGTTCGTCAATAGAAAGATGAAAGCTCAAAACAGGATGATCAGAATGTCTTCTACATTCAAAGAAGCTAAGAAGGCGAAGAGATGGGATGCTGATAGAGAATGTTATCTTGATCCCATAGGAAACATTTCTGTTGATCCAAATTCCATTAGTCTTGATACTTTCATTCAACAAATTGCTGAAGAAGAAGAAGGCTGGCAAAGATTATGGTGGGGAGGAGAAGAAGCTGATGAGAAAGAAAAAGAGAAAGAAAAAGAGTCGCAGCCAAAGAAGATTGATGACGGGATTATTGATACGTCACTAGAATTCACCGCTGAAAACTTGAAGAAGATGGCTGACAAAGTTCTTGCTGCAAAAGAACTAGAGGTAGTTTCTGGTTCTAGAACTGAGTCCAAAAACAAGGTTAGTTCAAATGATACACATGAGTCAGGTAAGAAAGTTAAATCTGAGAACGACTGCAAAAATTGCATGAAAGAGTGCAAAGTTTGTAGTACAATTGCTTACCTCAGTGGTAAGAAAGTTGAAGAACTGACTGGTAGAGTCAGAAGTGTTGAAGATCAGATCTTAAACCATGATAAATTGTTAAAAGCTTCGAACGACAGAATAAAAGAATTAACTGAGAAAATCGAAAATGATAAAAATGACATAGAAAGAATTAGGAAAGAAAACAAAAAGTTGATTCTTGAAAATCGTCAAATTTCAGAAAATTTTGAGAAGCTAAAACGAACGGTAAAAGATTCTGATGAAAGAAATGGTAAAACAAACAAAGAAAATCTTCAACTGATCGGTGTTCTTAGAGTAAAAGAAGAGCAAATCAACCAACAGTTGGATGAGATTGCTAATCTGAAGCTTCAAGTTCAAGAAGCTAAAATTGAAAATGAGCGCATCAATATGAAATTAACCAGTTACAACTCCGCAAGCTTTGTTTTACAACACATTGTTCCTAAACCCATTGGAAAGAACAAAGCAAGCGAAGATGTATACTCTGATGGAATGGGGGTGGGGTATCATCAGGTTCCACCACCCGTTCTAAATAATTTTTCAAAGAAACAATCAGGGTTGGTAACTGATGAAGAAAATGTAGTGAAACTTCCAGACACAATTGATGTCACATTCACTTCATCGTCCGATGAAGATAGTGTTCAATTTGAAATTGTTAAAAGCATGGCTGAAAATGTTTTGAAAACTGAAAGTGACACTACTGAGGATGATGAATGTTTCTTGGACAAATACATTCCAAAATCTAAATCCAAAAACAACTTAAGTGAGGAACCTAATCTTGTGATGTACAAGATGGAAGGATCTGCTAAGTTGTATTCGGATGGTGATTTTCCGATAGAGAACGTGAATGTTGGCAAACTAAGAAATGTGTTTAAGTTGATTGAGTTTGATGTGTCGAAAATTGAAGGGTTGAAACAGACAAAGAGGCAAATGAAATTTGAAAAAGATAAAGCTTACTACAGGAAACATGTTGTACCTCCACGTTTTTATAACAACAATCAAAATAGATGGTCGGGTGGTTATCAGGGTGGTAAGAAATATCAAAGAAAGAATTTTCAAAACAAAACGTTCGCTGAGAAAAAGGTTTTTGTGAGAAGTTCGAGTTCAAGTTCACTTTCTGAAAAAGAGTCTAAAATTTTCTCAAAATCAAATGAAGAGTTCTTTGAGAAGAAGGCCTCACAGCCTCAGACTGAAGGCACAAGTCGAGTAGTTGATACTCGTACATGTTTCTAATGTAATCAAGTTGGACACATTGCACGAAAGTGCACCAACTCAAAGCCTAACTCTGAAGTTGTTGAGATTCAGAAAAAGAAAGTTGATGCAAAAGGTAAAGCTAAAATGGTTGTTGAGAAGAAAGTTTTGAAAAATGAAAACACCAAAATCAAAATTGAACCTGTTAAGAATGTAGTAACTAAAAATGACAAGTTTTATACACGGATTGCATTATCTCAACAAACATGGAAGCCAAAAATGGTTGAAAAGAAAACAAGTTCTCCAAATCCAAAGGATTCAGAGTCAGAAAAACAATTATCTTCTACTACACCGGTAAAGATGAATGTTCCTTTGGATTATTATGAGAAACTTGAAGAACAAATGCTCATTTCTGAAAAGAAAGATGTTCAAAAGAAAGACCAACCATCTGGTCAACCTCCTAAAGATGAGTTTTTCTTATACAAAGAGGTTGAGGTTGGATCTGAAGAGAGCTTAAAAATGAATGACAAAAATTTTCCACCATTGTTTACCAAAAGAACTGTTCTTAATTTCCAGCTACCTGAGTCAAAAGAGGCTTGGGCGGCATCAAAATCTAACTAAGCGTTTGTGACTTGTGCAGGAGCTTCCAAGATTCGTTTCACGTTGGATTATGGATAACGGAGCTTCTCGGCACATGACATGGAAGAAAACCCTACTGTACGATGTTAGAGGGTTTAATGGAGGATATGTGGGTTTTGCAGGAAATCAAGGAGGTCGAATAGTTGGTGAAGGAACTCTATCTAATGGTATTGTCACATTTGAAAGAGTGAATTATATTGTCGAGCTGGAGAATAATTTGCTGAGTATTTCTCAAATTTGTGATAGAAAGTATACAACGCACTTCAAAGACAAAGAATGTTTGATCTTGAAACCAGGATTTGTTGTTCCCGAAGAGTGGGTTATCATGAGAGCACCTAGAGTCAATGATCTGTACGTGTTGGACATGAGTGTAGCTACTACTACCATGGCTCAGGCTCATTGCTTCATGTCAAGAGCAACGAAAAAGAGTCGACATTGTGGCATCGAAAGATGGGCCACATTCACCTACGAAAAATGAATCACCTGGTGCACAATGACTTAGTAACTGGTGTTCATTTGAAAAGTTTCCATCTGGAAGGGGAGTGCATTAGCTGCGTCAAAGGCAAGCAAAAGAAGAAATCACATCTTCAAAAGAAAGTCAATTCAGTTTCAAAACCGTTAGAGAGACTTCATATGGATCTTTTTGGTCCAATGAATGTCAAAAGCATAACCGGAGATTTCTACTGTCTTGTAGTAACTGACGATTATTCCATATTTTCGTGGGTATCATTTCTGAAATCTAAAGATGATACGTTTTATAGTTTGATAGCGTTGTTCAGAAAGATTGAAAACTTGTACCAAGCACGAATCAAAAGAATCAGAAGTGACAATGGTACTGAGTTTAAGAACAACCGAACAAAAGAATACTGTGATGAGAGAGGTATATTGCAAGAATTTAGTGCTCCTTACACTCCGCGGCAAAATGGAGTAGCTGAACGAAAGAATAGGACGCTAATCGAAACGGCCAGGATGATGCTTGCTGATTCAAAGTTTCCAATCAACTTTTGGGCAGAAGCAGTGTCAGCCGCTTGCTATACACTCAACCGGGTTCTCACTGTAAAGAAATTCAACAAAACATGTTTCGAGCTGATCAACAACCGCAAGCCGAACCTGAAGTATTTAGAACCGTTTGGGTCTCCCTGCACTGTTCTAGAGCCTTTTGGAAAGTTTGGTCCAAAAAGCATCGAAGGGATTTTTGTGGGTTACTCAAGTCCATTGAAACGAGTCTTTGTTCCAAGCTTGAAGCGGATTATTAAAGCTCATAATGTTGAATGCCAAGGTTACACAATGCCGCCACAGAATGCCTGCGACTCATGGCGATTCAATTATGATACTTTGTGGGATTCGTTTGACATGGAAGAAGAAACAGAGGAAGAAACAGAGTTCTTTGATGAGTTGGATATTCTAAGAGAGTATGAGTCATCTCAAGAAAGGTTTCCAGCTGAGTACTCTAGGCGAACACGACAAACTTCAAATGATGATGAAGCTGGTCCAAGCAATGCTGGTGAACATGATGATATTCAACAATCTTCAGAACAGGAAAATGCTCCTGATAATTAGACGACAGTCAATGAGAATTTAGAATCTGATAACATGCCAGTTTTTTATCATGGTGATTCAGATTCTGAGGGGGAGCAGATCCATATTTCAAGTCAAACCAATCCAGTCGGTGAACAAGATGTAAACCAGAATATAACTAATTTGGAAGGCGAGGTAGATGTTCCAGACGAGGTGATGCCAAGAACTCTTTCATACCATCCAGAGGAGTTGATTATTGGAGAATTGCAATCAGGCGTCCGCACAAGACGACAAATTGACCAAGGCCTTACTTGTTTTTATTCTACTGTAGCTCCTTTACAAACTGAGTTTTCACTTAGTTGTTTTATTTCGCAGATCGAACCGCGAAAATACAAAGAGGCGCTAACTGAAGATTCTTGGGTCAATGCTATGCAAGAAGAGTTGAGTCAATTTGAGAAGTTAGGAGTGTGGAAATTGGTAGATTTGCCTGATGGTCACAGGAAAATAAACACAAAATGGGTATTTAAGTGCAAACGAGACGACCGAGGGGTTATTATTCGCAACAAAGCTCGACTCGTAGTCCAGGGCTTTAGTCAGCAGGAGGGTATAGATTTCACTGAAGTGTATGCTCCCGTGGCTAGACTTGAAGCGATTTTAGAATCTTCTTAGCGTTTGCATCTTGGAAAAATTTCAAAGTATATCAGCTAGATGTTAAATCGGATTTTCTCTATGGGAAGGTAAAAGAGGAGGTATATGTCAGACAGCCACCAGGCTTCACCGACCCAATCCACAAAGACAATGTCTATTTACTGGATAAAGCGCTGTATGGTTTACACCAGGCCCTGAGAGCCTGGTACGAGACATTGTCTCAACACCTGCTAGCCAACAGCTTCATCCGAGGAAAAGTGGATGCCACTCTATTCACCAAAGAAGTCGACGGACATCTTCTGATCGTTTACATATACGTAGATGATATCATATTTTGGTCAACAAATGAAGATTTGTGCAAAGAGTTTGAAAAATTTATGAAGCAAAAATTTGAAATGTCTTCGATAGGTGAGATGAAATTATTCTTGGGACTTCAAGTTGATCAATTACCTGAGGGAATTTTCATACATCAGATGAAGTATATTCATGATATCTTAGAGAAATTTGGGATGTCAGGATCTACTCCAGCTTCCACCCCGTTAGCGACGAACCATGGGATAAACCCTGATCTCACCGGAGAGAAGGTAGATGAAACATTGTATCGTTCCATGATCGGATCGCTAATGTATTTGATTGCTTCAAGACCCGATGTCATGTATCCTACCTGCCTCGCAGCAAGATTTCAATCTAACCCGAGAGCTTCGCATATGGTGATTGTGAAACGGAAATTACGCTACCTGAAACGAACTCCATCGTTGGGGTTGTGGTTTCCAAAAGAAGGGGATTTTATGCTCGAAGGGTATTCCGATTCCGATTTCGGATGCTGCAAAGTTAATGCTAAATCAACAATAGCAGGTTGTCAGTTTTTCGGACCACGATTGGTCACCTGGCAATGCAAGAAGCAGACCTCTGTAGCTTTGTCCACATGTGAAGCCGAGTATGTTTCTGCTAGCAGTTGCTGCTCTCAGATCTTGTGGAATCCAGCAACAGATGCGCGACTACGGTTTGCAATTTCTTAACACCCCTATGTTTGTTGATAATGAGGCAGCAATTAACATCACAAAAAATCATGTTCATCACGCTAAAACGAAACACATAGAGATTCGTCATCACTTCATTCGCGATTGTTTCGAGAAGAAGTTGATACGAATTGAGAAAATCCACACTGACAATCAGAAAGCTGATTTACATACCAAAGCTTTTGATAAAAACACGGTTTAAATATCTTTTAAAACTGAATGGTGTGATACTTTTATCGGTGTTGGATGGGATTATAGGCGTTGATGAAGATACCACTGTAGATGATGTTGAAAAACAATCTGCAATGGTTTGTCGATTTTTTACTTGTTTTGGTCTTTAGGGGAGATAGGTTAAAATTTCAGAAAATAGAAAAACAATAAAAAATTGAAAAGCCCAAAAACATGAAATATTCCAAAAAATCCAAAAACAATAGAAAACTGAAAAAGAGCTTGTGTAAAAAGGGAAAATGATAGTACATCAGTTACACAGTTATAGTACGCTAAAGAAATGTAAAGTTTAAAAGTTTTAAACAGTCTCGCTAATGATTTGCCGGTAGGTTTTTACACACTTAGTAAGTTTGTTCGGGATATAAACCTAAAATCATCACTTGCTTATTTCGTGGGGAACATCTCTCAGATATATAGGTAACACCTGAAATCTTGTTTGAAAGACGCTATTTCTGGCATACTAGGTCTTTGTACGTGATGATATCTGGGGTATTATACCAGGACTTCTGATTTTGCGGAAGCAATAGCCTAGTCCTCGTATAATGCTTTTTAATGCTTTGTTCTTAAAGCTCACCCTCAGCATAAAAAATGATAAAACATTGCAAAATGCTAATCATGTGCTGTTGAAATAAAAGATCCCCAAACGGGACCCACTTAAAGTCGAACCATCCTCTCTCTGCTAAACGAAAGTTCTGACCCGAGATCTCATGGTTTCGGATTCACCTCATTACAGATATCATTAGTGTGCACTCACCTGTAAGACTGAATATAGTTGTCTGGATACAGGAGTATCTTCTGAGATGGAACACGCGTATAAGCTAAGTCCTAAAACATTAAGTTCGTGTCGTGAACAGATTGAAATTTGTGTGAGAATTTAAAATGGACCAGTATATCGACAGTCTAAGAAAATTGTTTAATTCTTAGTATGTTATCAAGCTTAACGGTGCTAGTAACTTGTCGATAACTGATATGATTCCCTAACAAGCTCACCAAAAATATGTTTGTAAATAGTTTACTTTTACTGCATTTTATTTCTGTTTCTCATTTAAAAAGCTCAAAAAGATGTCATTGCTTTCTAGTTTAGAATCTTTATTCAAAATCCAAAAAGATTTTTCATTTCTGCTTTATTTTCATCGACAAACCAAAGTGGAAAGCTGATCTTCAGATTCACAGTTTGAAGCAGATGCAGGAAGATTCTAGCTGGAAGATGAGTTTGGAGCTAATCATGATAAAATATGAAATATGAAAAGTCAAATCAAGTTCATTAATTTGAAACTTGTAATTTTCAGAAATTGTTCGGAATTTGAACAAAGATCGGTTTTTGTTTTGTCTCAGATCAATCAAGGTCATTAAGTTGGACTTAGTAGACAAATTGAGTATACAGGGTCATTAACTTGGACCTGGAAACTTAAGTAGATTTCTAAAACTGATGAATAATAAAAGAAGTTTAAATGTGAATAGATTGTAATGTCAAATCTTTGAGAAGCAGGTTACAGGTTTGAAAGTGTGATAGCAGTGAAGAGAAATCCCCATGGCAAAGCAAATGTCAAAGTTTGAACCAGAACTCAAAGTCCCAGCTTATAGAAAGGGGGAGTCAAAATTCTGGAACAACATTCAAAGGGGAGTTTGAAGATAGAAGATTAAAGGATGCTTTACAGAGTCAAATCAATTTGGAAAGATAGTCAAGACCGATCAAGACTGAAGACTCGATCCGAAGACTTCGTCAACATCCAAGGGGGAGTATGTTGGTGCATAAATGTCTGTTAACTTTGTCTTGTATCGAGTCATGTATGTATCTGATAAATCAGGCCATGGAAATCGAGAAAAACAGTATCTTAGGGTAATTCCTAATGAAATGACATTGAGGTCATTTCATACGAAATTATCAGTTCCATGCGAAATTAGCTCAGAGGTAATTCCACACAAAATTACTTAATTTCATTTGGAATGTAATTCCCCTTGAAATGGTAATTCCGCATGAAGAGGTAATTCCGCTTGAGCTAGTTCCGTGCGGAACTAATGACCCTATAAATACCTGTGATTTTGTTTCAGTTTTAGTACTTTTCCGATTCAGAGCCGAGGTGCTGCCCGTTTGTCATTTGATCTGTAAAACTTTGGAATCGATAATAAGAAGATAATTAGAGGAAAACAAGCTGTTACAAGTCTATTTCTCTTATTTCGCCTTTGAAATAGATGTATAACTCTTCTGATTGACTCGTTCGGGTCACACGACGATCCAACACATAACATACAAGCATTCATCGAATAACACGTAGCATGCAATAACGGTTAGCGTATAAATAGCGTTTGCGTTGTGTGTCGATTGTGATTTGAATAAGTAACGTATATAACACCCAAAAGTGCATAAAGCAAAAAGGGTTCGAGTATACTCACAGATAGCGTTTAAGTTAATAAACACTGTCTTGGATTGAAGGGAGCACTGAGAGATTAGCCTGAACAGTTAACGATAGCATAAGCGAAGAACGACGCGATAATCAGGAAAAGTGTCTAAGTGTCGAATGGTAATCCGATCGGCTGGCAATCCGGTCGGAGGGTCATTCGATCGGATGTCAGAGCGCAATTAGCAATCTTTTCTTCCTTTGACTTTAACCTTGACTTTGACTTTGACTTTTGTAACACGGGGTGTTACATTAATAAGTGTGGGGAAGAGGGTTCGAGGAAGAAGATGAGAAGGGCGAAACAACAAGACATCAGGGTATATTGTATGAAATGGATTAGCAAAACCCGCAGGTGCAGTCTGAACATGCCAATTATACTGACAAACATATGGAGATGGCATGTAAATTTCCGGGCATTCGTTGGAAATGTTTTGGATAATTGTGCATTGAGACCACCGTAACGCATATCAGGTATGGTCTGGCTGAATACCTTTAAACTTAGCGCTCTCGGGAAGCAACCCGAAGATGTAGAGTATTGTATTGTATTCGTGTTTTGTTTGGTTTTGTTTTGGTGTTGTGTTTGTGTTTTGGCAGGTTACTACGTTTCAATCCTCGCGGATGCAATGATTCAAGTGTGGGGATGTTTGGCAACATCCCCGCTGAGATATCAGAGAATCCAAGAGATGCTTATGTTCCTGTCCGATCACCGAGGCTGCATCACTACCAACACTGCTGATTTACTGATCAGGTCGTCTTTTGTTCTCATTTTGTGCACCTTGTATATATTCATGTTTATGTTCATGGTTGGGCAGATGGGTGGTGTTTTGATATGTTTAGTGATGAGTTGTGAAAGTTGGTGGTGTTTTTAGTAATAAGGATATAAAAAAACAAAAAGAAATTAGGGTTTGAGTGGAAAAGCTTCAATTGATGTTGTAGTAGTTTAAGCGATCTTCCCTTCAAAACCATACGTTGGAGACAATGTATCCCAAGTGTGGGGATGAGGGGAAGTTTAAAAAAAATTGTAAATCATTTAAAAATCAAGCGAAAAATGGTCCAAATTGAACAGTTGAGTATTAAATCGCATGACACACTGGCAACTCATATTCCCTTGTTCTTTCTTGGTGAGAGTTGAGCCACTACTTGAATTTATTAGAATACATTTTTTTCTTGATAAGAGTGGCAACGGGTGGGGGTGCATTAGAACTTGTGCTTGAATGCGGTTTGAGGCCTTAGCTTGAAATGCATGTGAAAAGGATAAGGGAAATTAGGTAACCTCGTCTTGGTTAGTGCGAGTGTGGGATTTGGGTAGTTGGACCTCATAAATTATATATATGAGCATGGTAGCGAGAGGGGCGGGGGTTTGGACTTTAGTAGCCCATTTGAGCTTTGAGCCGATCTTTTGTTAACATGTGCCTAAGTTCTCTTAAAAAATTAACCCGTATTTGACCCGGTCTATTAGTATAATCATCTTGTTCTAGTATGCTTGTTTTCTATGTTTGTTAAATCGAAAGAAAAAAAAAAGCAAAAAAAGAGATATGAAAAGAAAAGGAAAAAAAGAGAAAAAGCAATGAAAAACGAAAAAAATGAATGAGATAGTTTGTATATAGTTGTTTATGTTTTGTTTTAGTTAGAAATAAAAGACCGGGTTGAATCGTTAGCTACTTCGCATATGTATTTCCATTTCCTACCCATTTGCCTTGTCACGTTACAACCTTTAAGTTCCTTTGATTCACGTGCATGTTTAGCAAATCATTTAGGCAAATGATTGATTTAATTACAAGCTTATTGTCGTGCAACCACCTGTTTGCTTTAAGTGTGAGCTAGCTTATCTTTGCTAGTTTTTACTTGTCACCGAGAGGAGAGTTATTGTGAGGGGTGTGTTTTCTGTGGTTTTAAGAAAATTTATTAAAATGAGGACATTTGTTTGCTTGATTCATGTTGATCGCTTGAGGAGTTATGAATTGTTTCTTATGAGTTGCTTGGGGACAAGCAACGGTTAAGTGTGGGGATGTGACGGGTAGTCCATAGGACGACCCTTAAATGCTATAAATGGAGTAATCGTCTAGAGTTTGATGACTACGTTTGCTTGTACTTCAGGTACATTCGGAGCTTAAAAGTGTGGAAATGAAGCTTCGAATATGGTTTCGATAAGCAAGTAGTCAAGTGTTTCAATTGTGGTGAACGAGGTCATTTCAAACATGAGTGTACGAAGCCAGCTAAGCATAGGAACCAGAATCTGTTCAGAAATCAAGGCAACCAAACGAACCAGAATCAAAACAGGAATAATGAACGTGCCTTGATCCCTACAAACAATGCTCATCAAGCATGTCCTTCTAACAAAAACCGAGCTCTTGTGGTACAAGTTAACGAAGGTTGTGATTGGTCAATTCAACTGGGTAGCGGTGATGAGGGTGGAACAGCTTGTTTTGTTGAAGTTATCAAGGATATAAAGCATGCGTGTGGTGGAGAATCTTCTGATGAGGACAGTTCTGGTTATAGTGGAAGCTCGGATGAAGAAACCTCAAGTTCAAGTGAAGATGGGACGGATGAAGTGTCACATGAGTCCATTGATGCGGATGTTTAGGAGCTTTTGAGTGAAGCTAAAGCAGGGAATGACAGAAAATCTATTCTGGTGGATCAAGCTACTTATTCTTCGTCTTCTTCTTCTCATCATTCAGGTATGTGTCGATGAATCTAAATCTGATAAATGTGATAATTGTGTTGTTTTAAATGATAGTTTGTCTGATTTAGGTGCTAGGTTGTCTGACTTGCAAAGCAAATATGATGATTTGCAAAGCAAGTATGACGTGACATTTATCCACAATCAAAGTTTGATCGTGGATCTTGCGAAATGTACAGAGGCCAACTTATTCCATAAAAATCATGATAAAGAATTTAAGAAAGTAATTGACACATTAAGGGAAGATAAAACCGAGCTAGTAAAAACAGTTTCAAGAAAAAAAACTGCTTTAAATAACTACATCACTAGGCTCGAGGAAGCATAAAAGGATTTGGCCTGTATCAAGTGTGAAAATGAGGCGATCCAGCCTTGGTTAGATAGTTACTCAAACTCTAGATATGTGCTGGATCACATCATTTACATACAGAAGAAGAGGAATGATGTCACGTGCATTGGCTATAAGAAGTGTCCTCCAACTGCTAGACACAATTACACCGCAATGCCTGATGAGGAGGATAAACCCCAATTTGAGCCATCTGTTCCTTTAGATGTTGAGGAATTCACAGCGGGACTTGGTTACAAAAAGGAAGCATCATCAGATTCAGATGTGTCAGCAGATACGAAAGTATCAACTGCTGAACAAAATCAGGATCCTCCAGTCATTGTTGAGGATGCTGATTCTTCAGATGATGAATCCGATGATACTGACTCTGCACAGTCTGAAGCAGTTATCAAAGAAGATGACATACCTCTCGAGAATCACATTCTCTGTGATCCTCCCGCTAAACCGGTTAAGACTATTCGGGTTGAGTCCACATCTGCACAAGAGTCTCAGAGTGTGAATTTGCTGTACACTCTGGTTGGTAATGATAAAGTTTATTCAAACAAAGATTTTCCGATTAAAAATGTCAATCAATCTTTAATCTGTAAAGTTTTTGAGGATTCGACAAGTAAGTTTTTGGGAGAGTCAAGTTCACGAGTTGTGGTAACTCAATGTCCTCCGATTCCAAAAGCTGAAATTCGAAAATAATATGGCAATCAGAAATT
Organism: Helianthus annuus; assembly: GCF_002127325.2. Lineage (NCBI taxonomy): Eukaryota > Viridiplantae > Streptophyta > Magnoliopsida > Asterales > Asteraceae > Helianthus > Helianthus annuus. Next base: position 37,294,897 of record NC_035445.2, on the reverse strand, counting down.
ACCAACAGAGAAAACTCAGCAAAATCACACTAAAACAAAAGGAAAATCGACAACTCAAGGTCGAAAGGAACAAAACCAGAAGAAGAACAAAAGAGTGAACTTTGTGAAGTCGAAGGGAACCGATAAACTTGAAACTTTTGAAAACAAGTCTAACATAGACTATGTTAAGAAAGTTAAAAACATGAAAAGAGATGGTCAAAACAATTCAGGACCCACTACTTCCAAATCACAAAGTTCATCAACGAGACATCAACATGATACTTTGGGGTTTGTTGAACGAAGATCATGTTTGAGTGTGGTGAATTTGGACATATTATTCGAAATAGTCCATATCTTCATAAATTAAAAGATAAAGTTGATGTTCCCTGTGAGCAAAATTACCAAAAGCGCTCTGTTTCTTCAAAACAAGATCCCCGTCTTGTGAAAGAAAGGGAGAAGAAACAGAAATGCAAGCAAATCAAGGTAATTGAAAAGGCTCTTAAAACCGATGTGGTTAAAAAACAATCTGTTTCAGTCAAACCAGAATTTTAAAAAATTTCAAAAACTTCAAACAATCATGAATTTAAAATTTCAAACAATCAAACTAGTAAAACTCAACAGACATGGAAACCTAAATTGGTCACAAACTCAGGGGGAGCATCACCATTTCCAAATTATCACGAAGTCGAAATAACTTTTGTCGATGAAAATGGAAGACCCAAGTCCACGAAGGCTTGGGTCCCTATCTCCAACTGATCATTTGAGTTCATGTGGAGGGTGTTCCAGGAGGAACTATCAGTAGTCTTTGTATTGTTGATGGTGGGGCATCCAGGCACATGACAGGCGACATGAGGCATCTCTACGACGTTAAATCTATTAGAGGAGGTTATGTTTCTTTTGCTGGAGATAAAGGCAGATATATTACTAGTGAAGGAATGGTTTCCAACGGGGTTGTCAGTTTTGACAAGATCAACTTTGTGCAATAACTTGATCACAATCTTCTAGGTGTTTCTCAAATCTGTTATAAGAAGTTTTCACTACACTTTGATGCTAATGGATGTTATGTGCTGAAGCCCGGTTTCAAGATCCCCAAACACTGAATTCTCTTATCTGCTCGAAGGGTTAATGATTTATATGTCCTTGATATGAGCCAAGCAATTACAATGTCTGCTCAAGTAACATGTTTTGTTTCAAAAGCCACGAAAAAGGAAACAATCTCTTGGCACAGACGGATGGGACACATTCACCTAAGGAAAATGAATCATCTGGTGAAGAATGAGTTAGTAAATGGTGTTCACGTCAAAAACTTTCACTTGCAAGACGTATGTGTTTGGTGCTAGAAAGGAAAACAAAGTAAGAAATCGCACCTGATAAAGAAGATCAACACGGTTGAAGTGCCGCTTGAACGCTTGCACATGGATTTATTCGGTCCTGTCAATCGCAAAAGCATCAGTAATGACTCGTACTACCTCGTAGTGACAGATGATTATTCAAGATTTTCTTGGGTGGCATTTATGGCGCACAAGAGTGAAACTTTCGAAATTAACAAAAACTTGATCACTACGATTGAGAATTTGTAAACTTTGAAAGTGAGACGCATTCGCAGCGATAATGGAACTGAGTTTAAGAATCATGCAATGGAGGAGTTTTGTAGATCCAAAGGTATTCTTCACGAATTCAGTGCTAGATACACTCCTCAACAAAATGACGTCACTGAGTTTAAGAACTCCACATTGATCGAAACTGCTAGGACTATGTTGGTAGAGTCATGGTTGCCCATTCCCTTCTGGGGTGAAGCTGTGGCCTCTGCATGCTACACGTTGAACTGAGTCCTTACAGTAAAAGGACACAACAAGACCTGCTTTGAGCTTCTTCACAAATGGAAACCAGATTTACAATTTCTTGAACTGTTTGGAGCTCCTTGCACTATGATCGATCCAGATGGAAAGTTTGGGCAAAAGTAATCGAGGGATACTTTCTTGGGTATGCCACCCAAAATTTAAGAGTTTGGAATCTCGAAACGAAAAGGATTGAGGAATGGTCTGAAGTCAGAGTACAAAGGCACACCTTGCCAGTCAGATGTCCAGGTCAGCCATGGATGTTTGAATACGATGACTTTTTCAATTCGATCAATATTGATGAAGAAGTTGTAGATGCTGCGGCACAGATATTTTTCGAGAGTGACAACGCAACAGATTCACCATTGGTTCGTCCAATTGTCACACCCCGACCACGTAAAACAACAAAACGTGGCGGAAACGTCGGGGAGTGTTGTAACAGAATCATTGTTTCACAACCATGGATTAAATAGTTTTGTTTTACTGAATTATTGAATTCGATGTTTTGGTACAATTTATAATAAAACAAATAATTGTTTCTCAGTTTTAAGTCGCTAAGGCACAAGTCCATCCTATATGTAGCGTGTATCAACAATCATCACATAGCAGTACCTGAAACATATATGAAAATATGGTACGTCAGCATAAAAATGCCTGTGAGTAACATAGGATTTTGTGTATTAGATTCATGGCTTTAGATAATATGAGAAAAGGTTTTATGTTTTCAAAATAGCCATGAATCTAATGTAAAAGTTTTGTTTCTGAAAATGTGTCGTAGAAGCCGGTGGTTATGCTGGAAAAGCCTATTCTCGTCACGTTCAACGCGGGTGAACCAGCCATTCATCCATAAAAACGTAACTCTCGCTTCCTGTATAGGAAACAAGAGCTATCAAAAGGAAGATTGCGGAGATTTTTACCAAAAAATGGTACTTGTACTCTATGTAAGTCTCATTAGTTAATAGGTTTGGAAAACGGGTTTATAGTATAGACAAAAATATACTTTGGTTTTGAAAAGTTTGTACAAATAGTATATCATAGTATACTTTAGTTTTGAAATAGTTAAATGGATAGTATATCAAAATATACTTTAGTAATTAAAATAATAGTTTCGGTAGTATATCTCAAGTATACTTTGGTTTAAGAATAAAAGTATTGTTAGTATATCAAATTATACTTTGGTTTGTAAATAGCATATCAACTATGCTTTGGTTAAAAGTAGCATATCAACTATGCTTTAGATAGTATATCAAAATATACTTTAGTTTAAAATAACAAAGTTGGTAGTATATCAAACTATACTTTGGTAAACAGTAGCATATCAAACTATGCTTTGGTTTAAAAATAGCATATCAACTATGCTTTGGTTTAAATAACAAAGTAGGTGTGTTAAAACATATGTTGGATTTTTGTACATAGTATATCAAAATATATTTTGGTAGATCACATTTGAGAGCACATCAAACTGTACTTTTGTAGTATATCAACATATACAAAGAGAGTGTGATTTGGTATTCAACCAAGCCTTAGTGTATCAAACTACACTTTGGAGACTATAGAAATACCACGAAGGCAATTTCTATTTGGTTTAAATTTGGTTTCTGACATTCCATACAACAGGAATGGGGTCTCTAGTCCTATAGCGCTATATCATACTACCAATCGGCTGGGTGAATGTATAAAAATGGTACAATCCAACAATTTGTTTATTAAGTTTTGGAAAATCAGTGTTTAAACCATAGGTAATTGTTTAATTTGTCAAAAGAATATGTATTAAGCATGTGTAATCATATAGTTTAAAATCAGGAAAATAACAGATAGGCATATATGTTTCACCCCAAAACAATTGAAAACAGTAAAAGAGGGGGACTATGTACTCACTTGATTAAGTGTCCTAACAAAGCTCGGGAAATCAAGGAATCAAGTGGCACCTAGTATGGATCACTATGTTAAACAATCGGATCCTAAATCGGAAGATAGGATAGAATGAAGTTCTATAAATCAAATGAGTATTGCAACTCATATGGCATGATTTAATAGACCTAACATTCTGATTTGGAAGTTTACCTAAGTGCCTTTGACCCGTTTCGACCCATTATGGTAGTATAAGCCACTATAATGCGTCGTTTGCGTAAAACTAGGTTCGGATGGTTAACTATGTGCTATGTCAAGTCTTACATGCCCAATTATCCCTAAACATGTTACTAATTCAGATTATATGTCAAAAATATGTTCACATAATCAAAATATGGATTTTAGCTTTAAAAAGGGCATTTTGGTCATTTCCTATGGGCATACAAGCTAACTAGCATACGACTAACCAATCCTATGTGATCATAAGGTATAACCTCAGTGGTTATTCCCTATGCAACTATGATCACTAACTAAGCTTGGTCGGATCTTAAAGATCGACCAAATGGGTCGGGTTCGAAAGGCTAAGCGGTTGTTTAGACCGCTTACCTTACGACCCTAAACAAGCACTAATCTAATAGTGTCGAGTTAAACATGTCAAAACATGTCTAACCTACCGATTTGGTATCAAAACAAAGTGTTTTGATACCCTAAAGTAGTTCCGAGGCAAAATGCGTGCTAAAACGCATTTTGACCGAAACTTTGACTCGACACTATAACTAGCTAACGTGGTAATCAGCAGCTATAATCACGAAGGATTATAACTATCGTGACTACAATCACGTTTCAAAGTTCAATTGAACTTTGACTTGACCAATTGATGGTCAAAACCGAAAGTCAAACTGTTGCCAAACGTTTGACTTTCTGCACTACATAAGGAAAAAGCAATAAAAAGAATGAAAGAATGCTCACTAAGGGTCCTTGCTATCTTTTCAACAAAGAAGACAAAGTCCCAAATGCTTGAGAGAGCTCCCAAGTCAGATGTGAAAAAGAGAAAATGAGAATGAGCAATGAAACAATGAGAGGAGTGGGCTCTTTATAGTTGTGGTGAGGCTCTAGGATCATTCCAAGTGGTTTGTTTAGCCAATAAGCAAGAAATCTTGACCCTCCAATTGTCACAAGCAGGTACAAAGCCTTGGTGACCACTTAAACTTGCTTAACACACCAAGAATTTACCAAAACAGCCCCTGAATTTGCAAACTGTTGCCGAAAACAGACTTTCTGCCCAGATGTGATCGTCGCGTAGTGCGACGGCATAGGCAGAGGATGGTCGCGCTACGCTACCATGTGTCTGATTCAGCAAGTTTCAAATAATTACAGTTTTGGTCCCTGCACGTGTTTAAAGCCTTTTTCGATGCGTTTAAACCCTGTTAACCTCATTTCAAGGCTCTAAAATGAAGTTAAAGTATAGGGGACTCAAAACATGCTCAAAAATATCTCGGATGTCGGTTCGTTTGATCGTACAATCGCGTTGTTCGGTTAATTACGACGGAAGTCGTAACGAGCGCAAAATCGATCCAAATTAAGCGACGAATGGAATTTTTGCATGCCGATCACTAAAATAAAAATATTTTAGTGTGTACAAAAATTTTGGATGTCCAGATGTGGTCAGAATGTAAGATATGCGCGAAAATGCAAACTTATGTCGTTTTTGACACATTTAGCCCCTGTAAGATCATATAAGCATGTTTTCGCACACCGAACCTATCAAAGCATATTTCTAAGCTATGTTTAGGTTATATATGGTATGTTTAGCTTATGATCAAGTTCCGGACTATTCGTTACCTAACGAATCGGTATAGTTTCGCAGTTTGACGCAAATAGTCCCTGCGATCGAATAAACTTGTTTTTGCCATACCAAACCTTCCAAAACTTATTTCTAAGTTATGTAAAGGTCATTTAAAGTATGTTAAGCCTATTTCACTATTCTGGAGTGTTTGTTGCGCTAAAACTGATTACGTTTACGCACCAGTGCGCATATAACTTTCTAGAAAGCGATTTAAAGCTCGGAATTGAACAAGAATTGATATGTGCAAAGGATACACATATTTATACAAATCCCTGGTATGAAACACAATGTTTCATAGGTTTGGCATTTGTTTGGTGTTCGTGGTGACACAGGTGTCACAGTCTCCCCTACTTTAGGAAATTTCGTCCCGAAATTTAATTCTAGAGGAAACTTGTGAAGACAACTGTGATCGTTTCGCTTTCAAATGAATCCTTCGTTTCCCAAGTAGAACTCTGGGTCACGTTTGGATTCTTTGCGAATCTGTTAACTGCCAGAATGTTGTAGTAACAAACACATGGGGTTTCTAACGACGGATAGGAGGATGTTTCCTATGAAGACTATTATAGGAAACTTGTGTGTGCTCGAAATCAAAGTCGGAGATTCCAAAATAGAATGACATTGGTCAAGGTCTAGGACTTCTAGTAATTTAAATAACGCTACTTTCGCAATATAATAAGGAACACTTATATATAGGAAGTACCAGCGGCGTATCCACCATGCCCTTTTTACATTGTTCCCGTCTCGTTATTCTTATCACTATAGGTCTTAACACATGACAAAACTTGTTGTGGTTTCTGTGCACTGAATTCCATAATTATGTATGCATCCATAATTACGTAATTCCTTGCACAGTCCGCACAGTTCATCTCATAATGTGTAGGGTAAAATCAATCGAATAACCATGAAATGACTTGACTAGACCACCAAGGATCTTTTTAACTAGATCAATGAACGATCCTTTTAACCAGATCAACACATGATCTTCCTTAACTAGACCGTTGTATGATCTCTTTAAATAGACCACTTAAGGGATCTTTATAACTCGGAACCAAATAATCGTTTTGAATCAGCACTTTGGAATCCAAGGTTCTTACTATTTGCATAGAAGCCCCTTAAGGATTTAAGACAGTACTTTGAGTATCCTTCTGAGAATCAAATCATATGAAATACGAAAAATTCTACTAGGACTTAGATAACAAGCTTTGGAGTTACACATAAACACAAAATCACCAAAAATTGTGTATTCGTTAATTTAGTTATTAGCTCGTTTGTGAATTTGAAGTACACTAGAAATCCAATCACGGACTTCAATTAGTACTTTAAAATAACCTCAAGAATCTAACTATGAAAATAGGAAGATCTTATAAGGATTTGGAATTTGTTTCTGTCGTGATATAACATTCGTATTAGGATAAATAAAGAATCCATTAAGGACTTACGACAGTACCTTTATCAAATCAAAGATTTGAAATGGTACTTCAAGTATCTGATTAAGAATTGCACCTGTACTTTTTTTCTTAAAAAAAACTAGTACTTAGGATTTTTGGGGAGATCACAAATGATCATAGAATAAAGGAATCACACGAGAGGTTTGTTCTGAAAAGAACATGGTTCTTTGGTGTTGATATTGTAGGGGTATGTCAACACACACACAATCGTATCAGTTTTGGAAATAAAATTGGAACAACCATTTTATTTATAATAACTGAATTGTCTCAAATGTCAAAAGATAACAAGCAAAGGAAATACAAAAGACTAATTGTTCACTGCTGCATTGTCGTTCGCGTTTGCCTCGTTTATGTTAAATACTCGTCCGCGTGCTGAATTTGCATTAGCAAGTCTTGGGCAATTGTTCCGGTAGTGAGTAAGATCACCACAGTTATAGCACGATCCAGGTGGAAACTGTGCTCGAACAACAGCAGGATTTGCAGCATTTTGGTTTTGGATAACATGACGGCAGGTTTCGACCAAATGTCCCAATCGCCCACAGTGGGTACACTTGAGACACGGTGTTTGATTCACATGATGACGGTTGCATTTGTTGCACAAGGGTGCAGTACCAATATAGTTCTTCCTAGCACGAGGCTGTGCTGGCTGATTTGGTGCAACCTGATCATTCTGAGCAACTACTGCGAAGTTTTGTGAAGCCTTACGCTTCTTCGACTTCTTAGAGGACTCGGTCTGTTTATCCTTTGGTTTATCTTGTGCTGTCTTGTCAGATGGTCTTGGATCGCCTTTTCGGAAAAGCTTACCCTTCCTGATTTGAGATTCAGTCAGGGTGGCAGATAGTTCAATGGCTTGTCTGACGGTAGTAGGGTTGCTACCAGTAACAATATCCTGAACTGGGTCAGGAAGACCATCGATGTATCTTTCAATCGCCTTATCCAAGGGCGTAACCATGGTAGGACATAACAGACTCAATTCCTCGTAACGATCAGTGTAGGCTCGATGTTCACCGCTGTCCTATTTGAGATTATCAAATTCCCGTTCCAAAGCCCTAAGCTCATGACGAGGACAGAATTCCTTCATCATTAGAGCCCGAAGCTCTTCCCAGGTTTGTGCCATTGCTACATCGGCACCTTGATCCCTCATTATGCCATTCCACCATGTGAGTGCTTTTTTTTGGAATACACTCGACGCAAACTCAACTTTTCGCTCGTTTGGGCATTGTACATGACGAAACGTGCTTTCGAGACTCTCAAACCACTGTAGGAGCCCCGTGGCCCCTTCAGACCCAGTAAATGTGAGTGGCTTAGCTGAGTTGAATGTCTTAAAGGTGCACTGAACATTGTTATTGTTTGCCTGATTTATCTGGGCGATAAGGTTCGGGAGTACAGCAGCGAATTGCTGAGCGATTAAGGCTGCCAAAGCGGCATCCTGAGCTTGATCACGTCGAGGAGGCATATTCTAAAAGGGCAAAGAAACATGAGGGAAAAACGAGTGAGATGTCATTGGATATTCAAAACTGGATGTTTAAGAATATCGACAAGGCATAAGGATTGTGACCATTTGTTCGTTACTTAAAACAAACAAACGACACTGTGACAAATCAAAGTAAATGGGTCAACATAATGTATCACTGAAGACATGCTCGCCTATAAGTGAACACTCACCCCAAGAGTTCCCAGGAAAGAGTGACTGGTCCGATACTGCGGATTTGTACGAACACTCTAGCCTTAGACAGAAAACTCAGGGTACAGGCATTCACCCTTCCAGTTTGCACGTGTTCACATTATTTAGACCCAAACTTTGACGAGATTTTGAAAACACCAAAGGCTTAAAAGCCTAAAAACAAATCATCTAAGGATAGATGACTTCTTGTGATGTTTTGAAAAATTTTGACTCGAGAGAACGAATTGTGTTTTGTTTTTGTTAATCACCTAAGGATAGGTGAAGTGTATTGTTTTAAGACTAAACACAAGATAACTTGTGTTAGGGTCCTAGGAAGGTTATAGTCTAGGTCAAAGCATTACTAATAACCTAATTCTCTATAACCATTGGCTCTGATACCAACTTTTCTGTCACACCCCGACCACGTAAAACAACAAAACGTGGCGGAAACGTCGGGGAGTGTTGTAACAGAATCATTGTTGCACAACCATGGATTAAATAGTTTTGTTTTATTGAATTATTGAATTCGATGTTTTGGTACAATTTATAATAAAACAAATAATTGTTTCTCAGTTTTAAGTCGCTAAGGCACAAGTCCATCCTATATGTAGCGTGTATCAACAATCATCACATAGTAGTACCTGAAACATATATGAAAATATGGTACGTCAGCATAAAAATGCCTGTGAGTAACATAGGATTTTGTGTATTAGATTCATGGCTTTAGATAATATGAGAAAAGGTTTTATGTTTTCAAAATAGCCATGAATCTAATGTAAAAGTTTTGTTTCTGAAAATGTGTCGTTTTGGAAAACGGGTTTATAGTATAGACAAAAATATACTGTGGTTTTGAAAAGTTTGTACAAATAGTATATCATAGTATACTTTAGTTTTGAAATAGTTAAATGGATAGTATATCAAAATATACTTTAGTAATTAAAATAATAGTTTCGGTAGTATATCTCAAGTATACTTTGGTTTAAGAATAAAAGTATTGGTAGTATATCAAATTATACTTTGGTTTGTAAATAGCATATCAACTATGCTTTGGTTAAAAGTAGCATATCAACTATGCTTTAGATAGTATATCAAAATATACTTTAGTTTAAAATAACAAAGTTGGTAGTATATCAAACTATACTTTAGTAAACAGTAGCATATCAAACTATGCTTTGGTTTAAAAATAGCATATCAACTATACTTTGGTTTAAATAACAAAGTAGGTGTGTTAAAACATATGTTGGATTTTTGTACATAGTATATCAAAATATACTTTGGTAGATCACATTTGAGAGCACATCAAACTGTACTTTTGTAGTATATCAACATATACAAAGAGAGTGTGATTTGGTATTCAACCAAGCCTTAGTGTATCAAACTACACTTTGGAGACTATAGAAATACCACGAAGGCAATTTCTATTTGGTTTAAATTTGGTTTCTGACATTCCGTACAACAGGAATGGGGTGTCTAGTCCTATAGCGCTATATCATACTACCAATCGGCTGGGTGAATGTATAAAAATGGTACAATCCAACAATTTGTTTATTAAGTTTTGGAAAATCAGTGTTTAAACCATAGGTAATTGTTTAATTTGTCAAAAGAATATGTATTAAGCATGTGTAATCATATAGTCTAAAATCAGGAAAATAACAGATAGGAATATATGTTTCACCCCAAAACAATTGAAAACAGTAAAAGAGGGGTACTATGTACTCACTTGAGATTGCAAGTATCCTTGATTAAGTGTCCTAACAAAGCTCGGGAAATCAAGGAATCAAGTGGCACCTAGTATGGATCACTATGTTAAACAATCGGATCCTAAATCGGAAGATAGGATAGAATGAAGTTCTATAAATCAAATGAGTATTGCAACTCATATGGCATGATTTAATAGACCTAACATTCTGATTTGGAAGTTTACCTAAGTGCTTTTGACCCGTTTCGACCCATTATGGTAGTATAAGCCACTATAATGCCTCGTTTGCGTAAAACTAGGTTCGGATGGTTAACTATGTGCTATGTCAAGTCTTACATGCCCAATTATCCCTAAACATGTTACTAATTCAGATTATATGTCAAAAATATGTTCACATAATCAAAATATGGATTTTAGCTTTAAAAAGGGCATTTTGGTCATTTCCTATGGGCATACAAGCTAACTAGCATACGACTAACCAATCCTATGTGATCATAAGGTATAACCTCAGTGGTTATTCCCTATGCAACTATGATCACTAACTAAGCTTGGTCGGATCTAAAAGATCGACCAAATGGGTCGGGTTCGAAAGGCTAAGCGGTTGTTTAGACCGCTTACCTTACGACCCTAAACAAGCACTAATCTAATAGTGTCGAGTTAAACATGTCAAAACATGTCTAACCTAAACTGATTTGGTATCAAAACAAAGTGTTTTGATACCCTAAAGTAGTTCCGACGCAAAATGCGTGCTAAAACGCATTTTGACCGAAACTTTGACTCGACACTATAACTAGCTAACGTGGTAATCAGCAGCTATAATCACGAAGGATTATAACTATCGTGACTACAATCACGTTTCAAAGTTCAATTGAACTTTGACTTGACCAATTGATGGTCAAAACCGAAAGTCAAACTGTTGGCCAAACGTTTGACTTTCTGCACTACATAAGGAAAAAGCAATAAAAAGAATGAAAGAATGCTCACTAAGGGTCCTTGCTATCTTTTCAACAAAGAAGACAAAGTCCCAAATGCTTGAGAGAGCTCCCAAGTCAGATGTGAAGAAGAGAAAATGAGAATGAGCAATGAAACAATGAGAGGAGTGGGCTCTTTATAGTTGTGGTGAGGCTCTAGGATCATTCCAAGTGGTTTGTTTAGCCATTAAGCAAGAAATCTTGACCCTCCAATTGTCACAAGCAGGTACAAAGCCTTGGTGACCACTTAAACTTGCTTAACACACCAAGAATTTACCAAAACAGCACCTGAATTTGCAAACTGTTGCTGAAAATAGACTTTCTGCCCAGATGTGATCGTCGCGTAGCACGACGGCATAGGCAGAGGATGGTCGCGCTACGCTACCATGTGTCTGATTCAGCAAGTTTCAAATAATTACAGTTTTGGTCCCTGCACGTGTTTAAAGCCTTTTTCGATGCGTTTAAACCCCGTTAACCTCATTTCAAGGCTCTAAAATGAAGTTAAAGTATAGGGGACTCAAAACATGCTCAAAAATATCTCGGATGTCGGTTCGTTTGATCGTACAATCGCGTTGTTCGGTTAATTACGACGGAAGTCGTAACGAGCGCAAAATCTATCCAAATTAAGCGACGAATGGAATTTTTGCATGCCGATCACGAAAATACAAATATTTTAGTGTGTACAAAAATTTTGGATGTCCAGATGTGGTCAGAATGTAAGATATGCGCGAAAATGCAAACTTATGTCGTTTTTGACACTTTTAGCCCCTGTAAGATCATATAAGCATGTTTTCGCACACCGAACCTATCAAAGCTTATTTCTAAGCTATGTTTAGGTTATATATGGTATGTTTAGCTTATGATCAAGTTCCGGACTATTCGTTACCTTACGAATCGGTATAGTTTCGCAGTTTGACGCAAATAGTCCCTGCGATCGAATAAACTTGTTTTTACCATACCAAACCTTCCAAAACTTATTTCTAAGTTATGTAAAGGTCATTTAAAGTATGTTAAGCCTATTTCACTATTCCGGAGTGTTTGTTGCGCTAAAACTGATTACGTTTACGCACCAGTGCGCATATAACTTTCCAGAAAGCGATTTAAAGCTCGGAATTGAACAAGAATTGATATGTGCAAAGGATACACATATTTATACAAATCCCAGGTATGAAACACAATGTTTCATAGGTTTGGCATTTGTTTGGTGTTCGTGGTGACACAGGTGTCACACCAATTATTGTCAACAATCAAGAATCATCATCAGTTAACAATAATGCTCTCGAGAATAAGGATTTTCACGATGCTACTGAACTGAATGAATCTTTAGAGGATGATGAATTTCTCGATGCAAACCAAAAAGCTCCATCAACAGTTGTGCATGGTACTTCTAAGGCTACACCTCCTATGGACTGCCCTAAAACAACTGAAGCTACAGCATTATCCTCTTCGCCAGTTCAGGGTATTGATTTGGTTGTTGATCTCAACTTCAACAATCTGGGTATTAATGTTCTAGTTCCAGGAAATCTAGAAACAAGAATCCATAATACCCATCCTCAACAAAACATCATTGGTAATGTTCACAGTGGCATGCAGACGAGGAATCAGTTGAGAAACAACAACAATGCTGGCTTGTATGTAGCGATCAGAGAATCGGGTTTGCAGAATGATTGGTCCATCGCATGTTATGTCTCACAAGAAGAACCATGGTCTTGGAAAGAAGCGTTAAAGGATAATTCTTGGGTGGAAGCTATGTAGGAGGAACTGCAACAATTCCAGAAGCTAGGTGTCTGGAAACTGGTGGAGAAGCCTGAAAACTACAAGAAGGTTGGCACCCGTTGGGTTTTCAAATGCAAGAAAGATGACCGTGGAGTAGTTGTCCGAAACAAGGCGAGATTAGTTGTTCAAGGATTTCGTCAGATTGAAGGGATAGACTACAACGAAGTTTATGCACCGGTTGCACGTCTTGAAGCTATTCGGATCTTTCTAGCCTATGCTTCCTTCAAAGGTTTAAGGTTTACCAAATGGACGTGAAAAGTGTATTCTTACATGGTGTGGTTGAAGAAGAGGTGTATGTCGAAAAGCCTCCGGGTTTTGAAGATCCTATTCATCCTGATCGGGTTTGGTTGCTCAACAAAGCTCTTTACGGATTACATCAAGCACCGAGAGCTTGGTATGCAACCTTATCTAACTATCTGCTGGAGAATGGTTTTTGCCAGGGTCTTATCGATTGCACTCTCTTCGTCAGAGAAAAAGATGGAGATTTTCTGTTGGTTCAGGTATACGTAGATGATATTATCTTTGGTTCAACTAACGATGTTTTGTGTGGGGATTTCGAGCGTGTTATGCAGGAGAAATTTGAGATGAGCGCCATGGGGGAAATGAATTTCTTTTTGGGCCTACAAGTTCAACAAGCGAAGTCTGGGATATTCATCCATCAGACTAAATATGTCGGAGACATTTTGAGCCGGACTTGGTACCCCACTTCCGCAGAATCACGGGATTACTCCGGACTTGAAGGGTGAAAGTGTTAACTCTTCATTCTATCACGCAATGATCAGATCCCTTATGTATCTCACAGCCTCGAGGCCTGACATAATGTATCATACGTGCCTGCTCACTCGCTATCAAGCTAACCCGAAGGCCTCACATCTAGCAGCTATAAAAGGATTTTCCGCTATTTGAAGGGTTGCCCGGACACCGGTCTCTGGTACCCTAGGGATGATAGCTTTGACTTGATCGCGTTTAGTGATTCTGATTTTGGTGGCTGCAAAATCGACGGCAAATCCACAACGGCTGGATGTCAGTTTTTAGGAAATCGCCTGGTCACATGGTAGTGCAAGAAGCAGACTTGTGTCGCTACATCAACCTGTGAAGCTGAATACATTGCTGGCTCAAGTTGTTGCTCCCAAGTCCTGTGGATACAACAACAAATGTGCGACTACGTTTTGAATTCCTATCTACTCCTATTTTTGTTGATAATTTTGCTGCCTTACAAATCACTAGAAATCTTGTGCAGCATTCAAAGACCAAACACATCGAGATTAAATATCACTTCATACGTGATTGTTTTGATAAAAGACTTATCTATGTTGTTAAGGTCCACACCAATGACCAACGTGCCGACCTTTTTACCAAAGCTTTAGACAAATCACGATTTGACTATTTACTAATGGTAAACGGCATTAAGGTCAAGCCAGAGTAAAACCAACATCGGAAAATCATTTTTGTAAATATTTGTTTGTGTTTTCTTAATTTCTCGTACTTTTTGCATTTTAGGGGGAGTAAATTCGAAAAATACAAAAACATTGAAAAATTTTAAAAATACAAAAACATCGAAAAATTTCAAAAACATTAGAAAAACGAAAATGAGTTTCGTGGTGAGCAAAAGAGAAAATGATAGTACATCAGTGGTCTGTCGAAACCTCTTTAAACCTAAAATGAAAAACGATAAGCAGCTCTATATAAGATGTATCGGTAGGCTCACAATCATTTTAAAGTGTGCAGGGTAATATAAACTAAATCGACTGAAGACTGTGTGGGAACCGCTCACCGGCATTTGGTCTTGGTACCAAAATTTTGTTTGATAGATTGCCGAGGTTCTGAGATACGTGGTCTTTATGCTGTTTATCATCTGGGTATCATGGTTGTTTCTTTTACCAAAGACATGGGGATGCAAGTCTAGAGCTTCCCTGATACCATACATACGTGTATATATCATTCAAACATGTATATAATACATGATGCATTCGACCTCAATAAGTGATAAACAATCACATGTCCCACCCAATAAGTGATAAAATATCACAGTTTATCTGGGAGTCAAGTTCGTCTCTTTGTCGGTACGATGGTACTAACCTGTTCACGGACTTGCACTTGTGCCCTGCATGCATCGAATATCAAGTTCCTCATCAATAAGTGATTGAATCACATAGGGCTTGTATTCATCCAAAAATAAGTGAGAATCTCACATTATATACATTGAAAACAGATGATAAATGGTATACTCACCAGTAAGATGAACTCTTGTGCATACCTTGATACGGGAATGTGTCGTGTGTGGATGAACACCGGTCGGTAAGTATAAATCATACCTTAACGTATCCCCTAACCACGAGTACATCTGATAAGTTGAGCTTAAGTGGACAACAATACCGATAATCGTTATAGGATGCTTATCTTAATATTATCTATCTGAACAACAAGAGTGTTTTGGCATGACCGTACACTGCTTTCCATTTCTGCATCTTTATATATATTTATTAACTAGCTTTCCGTCTTTACATTTGAAATATTAAAAAATACCAAAAAGATTTTAGGTGTATTTTAATATAAACTTTATAAAATCCAAAAAGATTTTATTTCTGTTTTATTTTCGATTGCCCGATGTTGGATCTCGAGTCTTTTCAACATGAAACCTGATTGAAACCAAAACAACTGTATCTTCATAAACGGTCAAAGTTAACGAGTTTTGAAAGTTAAAATCTAAAATTGATAAATTTTTAAACTTTCTAACTGTTGTCGGTCGGTGTTTGATTGAGAGTTGGTCATATGTGTGTCGTTTGTTTATGTTAATTATATTCCAAGCGGTTGTTCTCATTACGCGTTTAGCTTTCTTGTATGTGCAGATGCAACATCCAAATCAGCTAAAGGCGAAGAGAATGTGTTCGACGAGCTTTGGAATGAAGACACACATGCATGCAATCAAAGGATCAAGATGATCGAGTTGCAATATTGTGAAGACGAACCTCTCCAGCAACATCCAAGGAGGAGTTTGTTGATACAGTTTTGTGTGGATGTGGCTCGGTTCGGTTTGACTCGTTTAGGTTCAGCTCAAGACCGACGTCATGACATTCCTCCATCGTGTGCCTCAAAGATCGACACGCGAAGGCCGAAGAGTCGCGAGCTGACATCACCCTGACATCACCATGATGATGTCATGTTGCTTGACCAAATGCATGCAACTATTGAATTCTACATACGTTGATATAATAGTTGTTCAGCCAATTGGCTTGTTTGGGCCTGTGTAACTCAACGGAAACTGAAGATTCACGAAGAGTCCATGTTCAATGAAGAGTCCATCTGTCCACGAAGAGTGAAGGGTTCGTGGGAGTCTCCCCATCGACGAAGAATCTTCACTGTTCATCATATACTCCTCACGAAGAGTGGATTAGACGAAGACTCATTAGTCGAACACTTCCTTGACGAACACTGTACATGGTGAACCCTTCTCCTTGCCGACGGAGTCTCCAACTAACGAACCCTCCATGCATGATGAAGACTCTTATGGTTCCTCACGAAGGGTCTCATCGATGAACCCTCAAAGGGTTCGCCTCCTGTCACGAAGACTCAACACGGTGAACAATCTCTCCAATGAAGACTCACTCTTCGTGGGACTGAGAAGGGTTAGTGGCCAGTCTAACTCTTCGTGGAGGTGCTGGTATGATTCGCCTATTTAAACAAGGTGCTGGATAGATTAGAAATGGACACGAGTGAATACAGAGACACAGACAGAGAGAAAACCCAGTGAGTTTAAGAGTATTATCGTTTGTAATCGTTGTAAACAAACTTTCGGGTGTTAATACAGTTGATATTCAAACATTGAATCTGTGTTTGTTTTGTGTCTTGATCTCGGTTTGCTTACCCGGTTGGATTCCGCACAACCGGGTTTGTTCGTATCACAAGGATTAGGTTTCTAGATCCTCCACTAGTAGACCTACAATAATGTATGAGTATGAGTAAAATCTTTGAACAAACCACATGACATACTTAGTTAACAAGATTAACGCGTTACTGGCATGTGAATAAACAGGTCAACCCAACGTTTCCCGTTAGCATTATCTTTATAGCACATGTTATAATTTCGTTAATATGAAAGACCGTATAGTATTGACTTAACATGACCACAAATTCATGTGGCGGTGCGTTACTCCTATAGTGCTACACTAGCACTATACATGTTAAGGCGAGGCTTCTTACGAAGTTAATGACAAGTTGTCAACCCAACGTTTACCGTAAGCGTCATCTTTTCATAGCACATGTCATCATTTCATTGCTATGAAAAGACCGTAATAGTTTGGACTTAACATAACCATAAATCCATGTGGCGGTGCATTACTCCTATAGGGCTTCAAAAGCACTATATATGTTAAGGTGAGGCTTCTTACGAAGTTAATGACTAGTTTATCACATAAGAATGTCCCAGTAATCCCGAATCAATGATAACGTATTAGTATGCGTGTATTGGATTGTCGTGTAATTGATTTTGAATTCTTTAATATAAAAAAATTGGTTGTGCATAAAGTCGATTCTAATATTATGTTGGTTTTGAAATGAACAAGGTAATAAGTATTAAATGGAGCGTTTCGGGTTTAGAAACTTCGACTATTCCAAAGTGACACGTAAGTCCTTTCGAATTAGGGAGACATGCTTTGGCCTAATAGGTAAAATACTCTCCTCGACATGTGACTAACGATATTTTACCCTTCCAGTTAATGCATGTCCCTAATATGAGCGAGAATACGAACTATGGCGAGATTGAAAATCGAAGAGTGGGACCAGTCATCAAGGTGTGGATATCAATCCTAGCTTGACAATTTCGTCCACAAAATGTTGTTTATTGAACGAAACAAGATATAATCCCGAGTCGTCAATAGGGATCCACTAGAAAATGAAATGGAAATTCCTATCAATATATGGATACCACTCCTGACTCGATGGTGAAATTTCGTGCAAAATAATATGTAAGATGGATTGAAATTCGTCACCAAAGGCGGGAATCACCCTTGTTTTGATGAGTCATTTCAATTGTGGAATATGCGTGTCTTCAAGTATCTATTGTGTAAAATGTTTTAGAAAAGACACATTGTACATCTAGACAAAAGGAGTGGTAGAAGCAAATAGGAAGAATTTATATGTTAAACAAGAATCAAAAATGAGCAATTTTGGTACTTACTATAGACTAGGTTGAACATGGAAATTCTACCTAATTCCCTATAGTTATGGCTCTGATACTAATCTGTCACATCCCAACCGATGGCGGAAACATCGGAGTGAGACGAAAACGAGATCGCAAGAGACTTCATAACACTAATTGTGACGAGTATTTGATAATTACTTTTTACATTGTTTGAACTAGAAGTACCACAAGTTTGAAATAAATAATATACAAGTATTCAAGTAATTAAATTTTATTTCATGATAAAGGTTTAATACAAAGATTTTTTTTAAGTAAACAAATTTTTATTAATATTATAAAAACAAAGACGATTACAGACTAATGGCGGGTAAACGAGCAACAAGTTGCGCCGCTACCCCCTTCTCGAAAATACAACATGTTAGAAAATAAATTACAATACAAAAAGTATTAAAGTTTGAATGCATTTCTAGGCAGTCCTACTAGATTCAATACAAAAAGTATTGACGAGCATACAAGTTTGGATATAAATATAAGTATAAAAGTTTGTCTCAAATCCAACGTGACAAATTATATTCAAATTGTAACTAGCATACATAAACAACCTAAGCATAACAAATAACATGGATATACAAGTTGAAACTAGCATACATAAATAACCTAAGCATAACAATAGCATGGATATACAAGTTTAAACTAGCATGCATAAATAACCTAAGCATAACAAATAACATGTTTGATGGATTGAGTGGTTGAATACGTTTGATTGTGTGTATTGTGAATTTTGTTAGTTGATACAAGTTACACCCAAAAAATGCATTAAAGCGTAAAAAGGGTCGAGTATGCTCACAGTCATATAAAGCTTCCTTTGGTAATTCTGTGAAGAGTTGAAGGTTGAATGATGGAACACCGAGGTCACCTCACGTGGGCAAACGAAGGTTATAGAAGTGTCGTTAAAATTTAAATATATATTTATATTTATTTTTATAAAAATTACATGATTCCGATAGTTCTCATTTTATGATTTTTTTTTTGTGTTTCGATAAAAAAAATATATTTATATTTTAACAAAAATTGGACAGAGTTTCCTCTGTTTTTGGACGATCCCGACTACACAAGTTGTCGATACGTTTTAAAAACTCAACAATTAATCAGCATTATATATAAAATTCTCGTAAATGTCAAAAACGTAAATAATCACTGCATATAACGGTTCGAGTTCGTTTTCGAAACAATAAATATTTATCTAAAGAATATAAATAAAATTTGTGTCGTTAAACTTTTACCATGTCTCGTGCCACCTCGAGACCGAGCATAACCGCAGTTGACCACGCTGACCCAGTTAACCAGGTTTTCCGAGTTGACCCGAACAGAAACTAAACCTGGTCGCATCAGTACTGAACCGAGACACGAATCTTGAACCGAGCTAACCCATGCCGTGAAACCCGAACCAACTGAAATAACAAAACAACCAGACTTGAATCAAAGCTTAACTAATATAACACTTGAAACTTGACTAACCTGAACCGAACCGATAATGGACCGGCTGAAATGCAACTGAACCGGCTAAACGAGACTGGACCGGCTAAAACGAGACTGAACTGGCTGAGCCGCATTGGGACTGAACTTGAGTTGCACCAGGTTTGACCGAACCTGAGCCACGTTTAACCTGAACCGAAACAAACCCAAACATCACCACTACCTCACCGTTGTCGGCGCCGCTGTCACCGGAGATCGATAACCCGAACCGCGACCTGGACATAACCATAACACTCCCAAACCAAAATCCGAACCAATCCCAACCATCGACACCGTCGACGCCGGCGCTGGTCCCACCGCTGCCATAACACCACCACCGTCTTCAACAATATCATCATCGTCAACAGTGTCACCAGCTCCGCCGGTTTCACCGGTCGGGTTTTGGAGAGATCAGAAGGAGGGGGTGAGGTTGCCATTGCTACCGTGTGCCGTTGCCGAAGTTCCGTCTATAGTTGGCCAGAGCCCGGCCTTGTGTCTGCCAAGAGAGAGAGATGAGTGGGGAAGAGGTGAGGAACGAGGGTTTTGGATGTGGGGCCCAAGGCCCGTTAATTAGTTTCTAGTGTTTTTGAGCGGCCCGATCACATTTTTCAAGATCCGTTTTCATAACCGAACTTCCCTGAATGTTGTATAACATTAGTTTAGGGTTGAAAGTAGGAAAATTAGAGTCGGTGGTTGATATTAGCGCGTTCGTTCGTCGTTTCGTTAAAATTGCGTAACACGCGTCGTTTGTCATTTTTAATCCATTTTTGGATCCGATTTCAACTACGGATAACAAAATTTGATTATGAAGCTAAACATATCGAAATATTTTAGCGTTGTCAGTATTTTCATCCGATGTCAGTTTGTTACCGTTTAACGTTTTGCAATTTTCCCGAAAATCGACACTTGCGTACTGTTAAACCGGATAGACGTTCCTAGGCATACAAAAGGCAAATTTAAGTTAATTTATGTTCAATTATGCTACATATTAATGTCTTGGTGTTTATTGTTCGCGTAATTACAAATCGAAAGTATCAATTTGCATATGTATTAACTAGGTATAAAAATACGAATTTAATTATGAATAACGCCTCGAAAGTTGAATACGAATATGAACTTTCTAAAGTAGAAATACAAAAATACGAGGTGTTACACACAGCCTCAGTCACAGCAGAGAAAGACCGATGACAACAGAAGCCCCAATCAGCAGGTCGCTACAAATCAAAACCAGGATGGGTACAGGGGAAACCACCCTAAGTGCAATCGTTGTAATTTGCACCACAGTGGACCCTGCGACAAGAACCGATGTTAGAGGTGTAACAAGCCAGGACATGCAGCAAAGGATTGTAGGAGTCCGTATTCTGTAAGGCAGAACCAGCAACAGCAACAAGCCCCACAAAACCAGCAGCAGGGTCACTACAGCAGGGTCACTACATGGGGTGTTAGGATCTGAGGCTCTCATGACTGTGTTTGTTTGCATAAAATGAACATTCAGGACATAAGAAATGATGTAAGTGCAGCGGAAATGAATAGCAAACTTTGTAAACACAATCAAAGGAGAATATAGT